>NC_060238.1:9083050-9401383 GCF_021155775.2 Neodiprion pinetum | reverse complement strand
CTCTCATTACCAGTAAGTTCAAATTTGTTTTCTTGTGCTGTGATAGTATATGTGAATATGGAAAGTGTTCTTCCTCTTCGAGCACATTTGTAAGAATGTCTGTAAGTGTTTACATTTTGGTATCTTACGCTTCTTGGTGCGAAGCTCGTAAGACAGTCAATGACCGTCTAATATTGAAATGCGGATATGCATCATCAACATTAATATTAATCACGAGGTAATTTTCATTTTGTGAAACGTATATAATTTTTGAACTACTGGTAAATTCGAAAAATTAACGACGGAGCCAGGAATCGAACCTGGTATCTAGCGATGCTTTACCGGAGCCTTACTCCACTAGACCACCTAGCCGCCCTGACTCTGATGTCGTTAATTCCTCTCATTACCAGTAAGTTCAAATTTGTTTTCTTGTGCTGTGATAGTATATGTGAATATAGAAAGTGTTCTTCCTCTTCGAGCACATTTGTAAGAATGTCTGTAAGTGTTTACATTTTGGTATCTTACGCTTCTTGGTGCGAAGCTCGTAAGACAGTCAATGACCGTCTAATATTGAAATGCGGATATGCATCATCAACATTAATATTAATCACGAGGTAATTTTCATTTTGTGAAACGTATATAATTTTTGAACTACTGGTAAATTCGAAAAATTAACGACGGAGCCAGGAATCGAACCTGGTATCTAGCGATGCTTTACCGGAGCCTTACTCCACTAGACCACCTAGCCGCCCTGACTCTGATGTCGTTAATTCCTCTCATTACCAGTAAGTTCAAATTTGTTTTCTTGTGCTGTGATAGTATATGTGAATATAGAAAGTGTTCTTCCTCTTCGAGCACATTTGTAAGAATGTCTGTAAGTGTTTACATTTTGGTATCTTACGCTTCTTGGTGCGAAGCTCGTAAGACAGTCAATGACCGTCTAATATTGAAATGCGGATATGCATCATCAACATTAATATTAATCACGAGGTAATTTTCATTTTGTGAAACGTATATAATTTTTGAACTACTGGTAAATTCGAAAAATTAACGACGGAGCCAGGAATCGAACCTGGTATCTAGCGATGCTTTACCGGAGCCTTACTCCACTAGACCACCTAGCCGCCCTGACTCTGATGTCGTTAATTCCTCTCATTACCAGTAAGTTCAAATTTGTTTTCTTGTGCTGTGATAGTATATGTGAATATAGAAAGTGTTCTTCCTCTTCGAGCACATTTGTAAGAATGTCTGTAAGTGTTTACATTTTGGTATCTTACGCTTCTTGGTGCGAAGCTCGTAAGACAGTCAATGACCGTCTAATATTGAAATGCGGATATGCATCATCAACATTAATATTAATCACGAGGTAATTTTCATTTTGTGAAACGTATATAATTTTTGAACTACTGGTAAATTCGAAAAATTAACGACGGAGCCAGGAATCGAACCTGGTATCTAGCGATGCTTTACCGGAGCCTTACTCCACTAGACCACCTAGCCGCCCTGACTCTGATGTCGTTAATTCCTCTCATTACCAGTAAGTTCAAATTTGTTTTCTTGTGCTGTGATAGTATATGTGAATATAGAAAGTGTTCTTCCTCTTCGAGCACATTTGTAAGAATGTCTGTAAGTGTTTATATTTTGGTATCTTACGCTTCTTGGTGCGAAGCTCGTAAGACAGTCAATGACCGTCTAATATTGAAATGCGGATATGCATCATCAACATTAATATTAATCACGAGGTAATTTTCATTTTGTGAAACGTATATAATTTTTGAACTACTGGTAAATTCGAAAAATTAACGACGGAGCCAGGAATCGAACCTGGTATCTAGCGATGCTTTACCGGAGCCTTACTCCACTAGACCACCTAGCCGCCCTGACTCTGATGTCGTTAATTCCTCTCATTACCAGTAAGTTCAAATTTGTTTTCTTGTGCTGTGATAGTATATGTGAATATAGAAAGTGTTCTTCCTCTTCGAGCACATTTGTAAGAATGTCTGTAAGTGTTTACATTTTGGTATCTTACGCTTCTTGGTGCGAAGCTCGTAAGACAGTCAATGACCGTCTAATATTGAAATGCGGATATGCATCATCAACATTAATATTAATCACGAGGTAATTTTCATTTTGTGAAACGTATATAATTTTTGAACTACTGGTAAATTCGAAAAATTAACGACGGAGCCAGGAATCGAACCTGGTATCTAGCGATGCTTTACCGGAGCCTTACTCCACTAGACCACCTAGCCGCCCTGACTCTAATGTCGTTAATTCCTCTCATTACCAGTAAGTTCAAATTTGTTTTCTTGTGCTGTGATAGTATATGTGAATATGGAAAGTGTTCTTCCTCTTCGAGCACATTTGTAAGAATGTCTGTAAGTGTTTACATTTTGGTATCTTACGCTTCTTGGTGCGAAGCTCGTAAGACAGTCAATGACCGTCTAATATTGAAATGCGGATATGCATCATCAACATTAATATTAATCACGAGGTAATTTTCATTTTGTGAAACGTGTATAATTTTTGAACTACTGGTAAATTCGAAAAATTAACGACGGAGCCAGGAATCGAACCTGGTATCTAGCTTCGCACCAAGAAGCGTAAGATACCAAAATGTAAACACTTACAGACATTCTTACAAATGTGCTCGAAGAGGAAGAACACTTTCTATATTCACATATACTATCACAGCACAAGAAAACAAATTTGAACTTACTGGTAATGAGAGGAATTAACGACATCAGAGTCAGGGCGGCTAGGTGGTCTAGCGGAGTAAGGCTCCGGTAAAGCATCGCTAGATACCAGGTTCGATTCCTGGCTCCGTCGTTAATTTTTCGAATTTACCAGTAGTTCAAAAATTATATACGTTTCACAAAATGAAAATTACCTCGTGATTAATATTAATGTTGATGATGCATATCCGCATTTCAATATTAGACGGTCATTGACTGTCTTACGAGCTTCGCACCAAGAAGCGTAAGATACCAAAATGTAAACACTTACAGACATTCTTACAAATGTGCTCGAAGAGGAAGAACACTTTCTATATTCACATATACTATCACAGCACAAGAAAACAAATTTGAACTTACTGGTAATGAGAGGAATTAACGACATCAGAGTCAGGGCGGCTAGGTGGTCTAGTGGAGTAAGGCTCCGGTAAAGCATCGCTAGATACCAGGTTCGATTCCTGGCTCCGTCGTTAATTTTTCGAATTTACCAGTAGTTCAAAAATTATATACGTTTCACAAAATGAAAATTACCTCGTGATTAATATTAATGTTGATGATGCATATCCGCATTTCAATATTAGACGGTCATTGACTGTCTTACGAGCTTCGCACCAAGAAGCGTAAGATACCAAAATGTAAACACTTACAGACATTCTTACAAATGTGCTCGAAGAGGAAGAACACTTTCTATATTCACATATACTATCACAGCACAAGAAAACAAATTTGAACTTACTGGTAATGAGAGGAATTAACGACATCAGAGTCAGGGCGGCTAGGTGGTCTAGTGGAGTAAGGCTCCGGTAAAGCATCGCTAGATACCAGGTTCGATTCCTGGCTCCGTCGTTAATTTTTCGAATTTACCAGTAGTTCAAAAATTATATACGTTTCACAAAATGAAAATTACCTCGTGATTAATATTAATGTTGATGATGCATATCCGCATTTCAATATTAGACGGTCATTGACTGTCTTACGAGCTTCGCACCAAGAAGCGTAAGATACCAAAATGTAAACACTTACAGACATTCTTACAAATGTGCTCGAAGAGGAAGAACACTTTCTATATTCACATATACTATCACAGCACAAGAAAACAAATTTGAACTTACTGGTAATGAGAGGAATTAACGACATCAGAGTCAGGGCGGCTAGGTGGTCTAGTGGAGTAAGGCTCCGGTAAAGCATCGCTAGATACCAGGTTCGATTCCTGGCTCCGTCGTTAATTTTTCGAATTTACCAGTAGTTCAAAAATTATATACGTTTCACAAAATGAAAATTACCTCGTGATTAATATTAATGTTGATGATGCATATCCGCATTTCAATATTAGACGGTCATTGACTGTCTTACGAGCTTCGCACCAAGAAGCGTAAGATACCAAAATGTAAACACTTACAGACATTCTTACAAATGTGCTCGAAGAGGAAGAACACTTTCTATATTCACATATACTATCACAGCACAAGAAAACAAATTTGAACTCACTGGTAATGAGAGGAATTAACGACATCAGAGTCAGGGCGGCTAGGTGGTCTAGTGGAGTAAGGCTCCGGTAAAGCATCGCTAGATACCAGGTTCGATTCCTGGCTCCGTCGTTAATTTTTCGAATTTACCAGTAGTTCAAAAATTATATACGTTTCACAATCTTAAGTTGTTTTGTTCAATAAAATATTTTGCATCGTCAACATCAACCGTTCATTCAGAACCTCTGTCCCGCTAGTTAAGAGTTTATTTCATAACCTTCCAGAATTCAACGTCGCACCGCAATCCGTTGTCCGCAGGCCGCTCACCGTCAAGTCAAAACTCGTCGGACGATTCCGAGTATTGTTCTCGTCGGACGATTTCGAGAATCTTTCAGGGTCAAAGAAGCTCTTTCTCACGGTCCCGGACCGCTCGCCGTCAAGTCGAAACTTGTCGAACGCATTGTTTGTCAGCCTACATTCGTTCAGGGTCGAAGCAGCCGCATACAAATTTCAGAACCTTCCAGAATTCGACGTTGCACCGCAATTCGTCGTCGGCAGGCCGCTCGCCGTCAAGTCGAAACTCGTCGGACGATTCCGAGTATTGTTTTCGTCGGACGATTCCGAGAATTGTTTGTCTAAAATTCGTTCAAGGCCAGAGCGGCTCTTACAGAATTCAACGTCGCACCGAAATCCTTTGACCGCATGCCGCTTACCGTCGCGTCGAAACACGTCGGACGAATTGTTTGTCAGTCTAGATTCGTTCAAGGTCGTGAGAATTTTCTTGAACCTTCTGGAAGCTCTCAAAACCTGACACATGCCAGGATTCTCGGTCGAACGTTCGAGGATCCACGGGGTCCGCTCGAACGCCTGAGGATTCACGGAGTGCGCTCGATAATGCAGTTATCGATCCCGCTCGATGAGCATGATTTTCATTACCGACAAAGAGCACAATTTATCCTACAAGTGGTAACACCATGGCAATTTCAGGCATTTTTTACCGACGATCATGGTCATTTAGAGGATTTTTTACCGACAATCATGGTCATTTGGGAGATTTTCTTACCGCCGAACGGTCGGCAGAGCACGTTTCATTTTACGAGAGTGGGGGGTAACTTTCGAGGGTTTGCGTCTGGGATGCACGTATAGGCGGACTGGTTGGCTTGGTCGGTGAAGAAGGTGTTCCTACGCAGAACTCTCCTTGTTATACTACTGACGTCCTGACTAGAATAACAGTTGCTCTTCGATTCTTATAGAGTGACTCCTACAAAGTCAGACTCCGCATTTGACTAACATCTCTCACGCCGAATTTTTATGTCAGGTCCATGCTCATCGACCTTAAAAAGCCTATGTATATAATGTTAAGAAATATGAGTACAGATGCACATTTATATCATATACGTTTGTAACAGCGAATGATCTAACGAGAGGCTCAATATATATATTTGTTTCGCGTGAACGGTCACGTCTGTGCTTAGGTGTGGTGCGCGGTCGTCGGCAACGAGCGAGAAAAACAGAGTCGTAACGTTGTCGCCCTGTGAACCAGATGTAACAGGCACACGAGAAAATTGTTCTTCCCATATTAGTAATCAAAGTTCATACTATTAATAAAGTACTGTCAATATCAATTTATTCATATCCCAAAATATCAACATAAAATAAATAAAGATCATCGTGAGAATTCAGCACAAATTCGTTCAAACTTATTATCACAATATCCATCATATCAAAATCCACCGATTTGAACTTTTTGATCTTATCCTCGATTACTTTTTGAAGATTTCTGAGAACTCTTTATGTGGCCATTTGTTGTAAAAAAAATATGACCACGAATGTGTAACATGTTCAAGTTTCTCCATTCATAATCTACTCGAATCACTTTGACAAAAATTTGCCTACTCTGATACTATTTAATTCCGTAACAGAGATAACATGTTTGAACGGGATATGTTCCGATTTTCTGATGTAAAAATCTTGCGACCTCTTTAGACTTGTCTGCAGAACTTTGTACACCCATCGCAGAAACTTCGAACTTTATAAACAGAAAAAATTTCATATTAAAAAAGATTTCTTGACTTACCAGCCGGAACCATATTGAAACGCGTGTAGGTGTGCAAATTATGAAACAATAAAATCCGCACTTATGTCGTACATACCCAAATTTCTAACTACTAACGTTACAGAGTTTTGTATCAAGTGATGAGAATCATCATCATCATATTCAGTGAATTATCAATCTTGATATTTTCTATACTAATTATTATATCACACTGTTGTAACGACCGGCGATCGGTACTGATAGTGAGGAAGATAAAGGGCAAGAGGAGGAGGGGGGGAGGGGCGAGTAGAGCCTACAAGTTCGAAGGCGCCAAGTATTGCCTGTAATTTTGGAACGTCCACTTATATCCAGTTAACAAAAAGATCGATCGGGTCCCTCGTTGCAGCCGGACTCGCCCCATCTGTATGGTGGTTACTTAAAATTGTCTTAGTCTAATTGCCTGTAAGGAGTGGGAGTGTGTGCGTGGTTGAGGGAGTGTGTGAGTAGGGGTGGGGAAGGCGAGGACAGATAAGAGAGGTTCTCGGGCAAGGAAAGGGGTTGGTAATAAGGGCCGTTCTGACCTGCAGGTTACAGCTTTGGTAGCTCCTGTGGTTTTTGATGTGGTGGTAGTCTAGCTCGTCTTGGTCCGATCGGTGGTGCTCACGGGTGCGCGGTTCGTGGTAGACTCCCCGCGCGTGTGCGCGTTGCGCGGCTTCGGTCCTACACGGTCGTTCTCGGGCGTGTCCAGCTCCGCTCCGCGAGTTTAGGATTTATTGTGACGTGCATGTGGTGGTGCAACGTCACACTGTAACTGCAGAGGCGTCTTCACGTGAAAACAAATAAGGGTGAAACTTATCACACTATTGCGTATGGTGACCGGGTATAGTGATAATCGACCGTCGTTCGTAACCATGAAATGAAATTGACTTTGACGAGATTTTTTACTGTTTTGAATATCCATAACTTGAACCGAAAACCAGCGAATACTTCTATAATATGAAATGTTCTTTGATTATATTTAGAGTAAAAACCAATGGACAAGCTATTTGTACAAATTTGATCTTCTACTGGAAGAAGCCTTCAGATTATGCATGAAAAACTCGTTGAAAGTTCTATACGAAGCATTGCACGGCGATGGAACCACCGCACCATCTCCGCTGATACTACTGAAAGCTGACCTAATAAACAATAAGGTACGTATTTCACAATACCTACTTATCTCGTAAGATGATACAGTGAGCTACTTAGGTTTTTCATTTTACGGTAGACATTGAGCAGGTACGTCGCGCTATTTGAACATGTATATGACAGTTTTACACCATTCAATCAAGTTTTAAGCAATAGAGAGGATGTCTCGTACTCGAATAAATTCACAACAACTTCATCCTTGCATTACGCCAATCACCATCGATTCATCGGTATAATGTATAATGTAGTCCTACTGTTCGAAATAAATCTATGGCAACAAAGGAATAAAGTGCTGGTTTAGAGTAGTAGTACATGAAATATGGAGTTCTATTGTAAGCAATCTAGAAGTCGCGATGGATCTGTAGTAATGCAGCTGGTATTATTAACAGTTATAGCTCCTTGCATCTCGATCGCTTCTGGTGATGTCCCACTATTTGCTATAGCCCCTTCAGAGACTTCGCGTGAAATCATCCGCCATAGAAATTTGATTGTAAAATATTGATTAAATGATTGTTTTGTTGTTCAAAATGCACACAGATAGACTTCGTACCAGAATTCTCCGAAGTTGCATCACTGATAGGACATGTACTGCCAAATTTGTTGAACGCATTGAAGGTTATACCAAGAATTACGCATAAGTTTAAGGTCTCACACGGAGTTGTGCCTTTCTGGAAACTCTACATGGAAGAAGAGGAATGTCAAAAACTTCAACAACTGTTAATTAACGGTAATTACTATTCTTTTTTGAATTGACGATAGTTACAATAATCAGAATATGGTCGCTATATTAAAGAATATAATTTACATGTTTTCAGAGGTTGATCACAATTTTTCGCAAATGGAATTGTATCTCAAAACTTGGGAACCTTTCCGAGATATGTGGGAAATTAATAAAGATTTGTTCATGCAAAGGTAATCTATATTTCATGGTTTATATGTAAAGTAGTTCAAGCTGTGATGGGACAATTGTGTCGGGCCTGAAGAAAACCCTCTATTTTTATGAGGATTCTATACAGCTACTTGTGAAAATGTTTATAATAATTCAACATGATACTTGATAACTGCCTGACGGTAATTGAAGATTCCTAAAGTAGAACAACTTAACGTCACAATACCAGATGGAGCGGTACAGCAACGTTTCTACCTTCCATCCCACCCTCTGTACCGATTCATTTGACTGACTGCTACAGTAGCAACGTTATTTCTCAATACCCATTGTGGCAATATGTATCAGATGACGGTTTAAGCTGGCTCTCTTTAGATTGGCAATTCTGAGGTTACTAGTACTCTGCATACTGTGTGGTCACATGCATCTACGCCTATTTTTTGCAACGCTTTCAATCTGGAATAATGCTCGATTCGATACATGCAATTTGCTTATAATCAGACGCCAGGATCGCTACGCGGTCACACGAACACCTTACTGACCACGCCGCAGAGAACCAGGCGCCTCTAATATGTATCTGAGCCTACTCGTACTCAACTACCAATTGGCGTTTGCTTGGAAACTGATATCAATTTAACTGTCTCGAGGCTTCTCGCGTCTACCATTTCTGGAGCTTGACCGACAATCCTCATTACCAGCGCACTATCCCCGCTCGCGTCATTTCTCTTTCCGATTGTAGCGCTTGAATCTAGTGGGCAATTCGGGCAACTTTTAACAATTTTAACGTTTGACTGACAATCAAGGATTCGTTTTAAGTAAATACCTTCTAATTGTCAGTCGCACTTGCACTAACCACGTCGTCAAGTAGGCAATAAAGGTCCATTCTCAATATAACCATATATTCGCGTAACTATTGCTTTCAAACCATATGCAACCTTTTAATCCCGCAAAAGTATCTTTGGACAATTCTTGGATCTCATTTTAATAACTCCAACATTTTGATAGCAAACCGTGAGATTTTCTACGGTTTGAATCGTTTTCATTACTTATCGTCAGAAAGAAAGGAAACTAGTAGGTAGAGTTTATTTTCTCAGTATTTTATCGTCCCAATAAAGGTAATCGAATATCCGTGTCATGTGAAAATTTTGATGCACACAATGAGTAACTTGTAATTCTATGTTGCAAAAGAGACTAACCAAATTCATACTACTGCAATTTTCAGATATGAAAAATTAAAACCCACTGTAGCATCATTTGATGCCGACATTGGCAGGTATACCGAAGTGGCGAATAACGTACAAATGCAGGATACTGTTGCAACCGTACACTTCATCGATGTCAATTCAGATACACTGAAACAAGCAATTATTGACCACTGCGTTCTGTGGCAAGAAAAATTAACAGGGTTGCTGCTGCGAGTAACTGAGGAAAAGTTGAATTATGTGTACGAATACATAAATGAGAATAGAAAAAAGTAAGTTATGTATATACATTTGATATGCATACTTAAAAAAGTAGTAGAAGAGTTTTGAGCATGATTCGCAAACTTTCACAAAAATTTTAATTGCTTCTAAGCACCTAACTAAAAACGTGTTGTTGGATCTTGGAAATGTAGGTCATTATTTAACAACAAGTTTTTGCCGTCAACGTTTCGACTCTGATTGGAGTCATCCACAGGACATATTTAATGCATCTATTGAAAACATATAATTGCAATACAGTGTTGGTACCGAATCGGAACAACATTAATGATATATAATAAGAAATTAAAATAATATTAAAAATTCAACATAAACTGTGTATATAGAAACAAAGGAACACCAACCTTATTGTGTAAAGTAGTCAAATGTTAAAAACGGTGAGAAGTAATTCGATAAAATAACACAGTTATGGTGTTTATTGTCACTTTTTTCACTTTCTTTATCTCCTGTCTCCATAGTTTATTGATTGTTAAAAAGACGATCTAGTCAAAAAGGCAACTACTCTGTCTGAAGATCGTTACTGAAAGGAGTTGGAGAGGGTTGGTGGGTAAAATATAAACCCTCGACTTGTGGAGAATGAGCCTGGATAAGAAGAAGAAAGTAAAAAAATATATATACAAAAGTGTGAGATAAGTGGGAGGTCGTGCACATCCTGCAAATGAGAAGGTCGTTCAAATACCTTACTAACGATTAAAATAAACAGTCAAATTTTCAAACACAATAACACTCTGTTATGAAAACATTGCCGAAAGCAAGTTGAAGGACAACTGTGTTATTTTATCGAATTACTTCTCACCGTTTTTAACATTTGACTACTTTATGTGGTTGGTTATCCTTTGTTTCTATATACATAGTTTATATTAAATTTTTATTATTATTCTAATTTCTTATTACATATCATTAATGTTGTTCCGACTTGGTACCAACAATGCATTGCAATTACATGTTTTCAATAGATGCATTAAAATGTCCTGAGGATGACTCCAATCAGAGTCGGAACGTTGACAGCAAAAACTTGTTGTTAAATAATGCCCTACATTTCCAAGATCCTACAACAACATGTATACTACAAGGTCAAGATCATTTCTCAAAACCTAACTGAAAACTACTGTGGTCAATATCAGTAGAGTGGTTTTCTTCACAAAGTAATCTATATGACCTGGAAAAATTACCTGAATAAACGTATTAAATCTTCAAAAACATCTGAATTATCATGCCGAGAGAATATCTTGAAAGTTCGCACTCGGTTACCGCCGACTCGACACTATTCAAGTTTTTCGACTGTTTCTCGCAGGGTGACCATCTCATCTATAATTTTAAACAGTCAAATGCCGTAAAAGGATTGCACCGACGACGACGATGATTATGTTTTCATTTCACTTATGGGGCCTTCACTGTCAAAACAAAAACGACCGCGATTATGTTTTCATTTTATTTATGAGGCATTCCTTGTTAATATGTAATCGCTGTCCTTGTTGATGCAATCATTTTACAGCTTTTGACAGTTTAAAATTTAATATGGGATGGTCAGCCTACGAGAAACAGACGGAAAAACTTTAGTGGTGTCGAGTCGGCGGTGACCGAGTGCGAACTTTCAAGATATTTTCTCGGTATTTTTAATTGTTGTCTGCATTATGTGTTGTAACGTGGCATTTTTGATGCGCGTTCCAAACGGCTCCCCAAACCCTAGATGAAACTTAAAATTAGGGATCCCGCGATCAGACCGCTAATCATTTGGTGAAAGAGCGCCAGAACAAAGGTCACGCATCCGATACTCTGAGAGGGGACATTTTTCGGTCTGGCGAATACGACTTTCCAGTATTGTTGTTTATTTTTTTTTCTTTTGTACCGAGTAAATGCGACATCATACATGGGATCGGCGGCAAATTCGACAGCGTTACAGGATCACAGTTGCGTCGGATAGCGACGAGAGGAAGGCCTCACACAAGGCTACGGAGAGAGCGCCAACGAGTAGAGTAGAGCTCTGCCGCGAGGGAAACCAAGGCGGACGAGATTCCCGTTAGTGGCTGGCGAGCCGTAGCCTCCCGTCACCACGCTGACGTCAGGCAACCTCGCGAAGTCGTCACCACGCCACTGTCGAACTACGGGACACCGGAGACTGGACAGCCAATCAGCGCCCCGCAACAGCAGGAGACAACGATAGCGATAAGTTAGGCCATAAGAATTTCGTTAAGAGAACACTAATTAGAGCGGAAGAGTTTTTAACGACGGATAGCGCCTATATTCGAGGCATGTTCGAATTGCGGTTCAGATTAGCAGAGCTCGACACTTGAGTTCTGGCAACAGTTTGCGACGGTTGCAGTTGGAAATTTAAAATAAAAAGGAAAACGTAATTAGAGTGCGGGATGGCCGAGAATGGTGTTGGCGCGTTTTTGGTGTGGCTGCGAAGCGGTAAGCGCTGTTAATTCTTTCCGAATATATTTCGAGTGCAATTTATATCGGCGCACCGATTAACGGTTGGCCAGTTCCTCATTGAGTTAGAGTAGCACTTGAAATTTGTTTGCCGATCTCCTTATTTGATGGTCGTAGCCTGAGTTCTCGCGATAACGCTGACAGTAACCTTTGGTTTGTGTATGGTATAAAGTCGAGTCACGGGTTTGAGTCGAGTCGCTCTTGTTTCAAATTGAGTGCAGCCTAATTCCGCTGCACGGGGTCCAAGCGAGTCAGCTTAGGTAAAAGTGTCATCTCTCGTGTAGGTCGCGTATCGTCGTGCGTGAACGCTCGGGTTAGCGGGGCGATTTGTGAACTTTGAGGGAATTGTGAGTACGGATTGTGTTCGGATACGTTGCGATAAAAGTCATACGATTACCGTGGAGACCGGCGTAATTACGAATAAAAGCTAGAGTTGCGATTAGTGTGTCGAATAAGGGTTGGTTTTAGTCATGGCCCTTGTGAGTTAGTATTGTAGTTTTGGCGATTAACGCTTTATTTCGTAGAGGACGATCGCGGATAGCACATCGAGTACGATTTTGGTTTTAGGTTTTGTCTCGTGTTTATTGTTAAGTGGCGATTAGCGCTGTATGTAGTTGAGGACGATCGCGGTTAGCGCGTCGGGTCAGATTCTCTTTTGGTTTTTGAGTTATTGTTTATTATTAAGGCAGCCACTAGCGCACGTAGGCTTAGAGATCTTCTAGATTTAGTTTTTTTTTTTTGTTAAATCTAGGTATTTGATTTTGAATCGCGCAGAGCGAATTTTAAATTATTCTTTCTTTTCTTGATATTATTGCTGTCGTGAAATATATTATTTTATTTTATTTTAATTTGTTTGAATAACGTGTTGGTGTCAAAGGTCTCGTTCTCTCACCCCAAAAATTCCCCCTTCCCTCTCCACGGTACTGAGCTACCGAGTTAATTGCCGAGGTCTAGTGAATTAACGATTTCGAGGCGTGTTAATCACGCCAGGCGCCCAACAGAATTTAGCAGTATTGTTTCAGATGCAGCTTACATCGCGGACGCCGAATTATTGTGCACGCGGTAAGTTCTCGTTCATTTTCTCCGAGTGATCGAGGTACGGGAAAAATCCACGTCACAGTATATACTTAAGCAATATATGTATATATTGTGAGGTGGATTTTTCCTCGGTCACTCGGAGAAAATGACCGAGAACTTACCGCGTGGACAATAATTCGGCGTCCGCGAAATATCTTGGACCTAAAACAATATCGCGAAATTTGTTGGGCGCCTGGCGTGATCAACACGCCTCGAAATCGGTAATGCGATATACCGCGACCCTATACTCGATAGCTCAGTACCGCAGAGAGGGCAGGGGTAATTTTTGGGTAAAGAGAGATACGACACACGTACGCCAACACGTTATTTCACAAAGCCATAATGAAATTAAAATAACATATTTCCAGCCAGCGATAATACAAAACAAAGGAAATAATACTTCAAAAGTCGCTCTTCGCGATTCCAAATACAAAGCCAGAGAAATAATAATCTGTTAGTCGCTATGCGCGATTCAAAATTAAATACTTAGGTTTAACAAAAAAAAAAAAGAATGACAAAAAATTAATAGATCTAGAAGACCTCTACTGCCTACGTGCGCTAGTCGCTGCCTTAATAAAGAACGCTAACTCACAAAAACCAAAAACAAAATTTGACCCGACGCGCTGCCCGCGATCGTCCTCTACGGTATGGCGCTAATCACCACCTTAGCTATTGTAATTAAGGGCAAACAAAAAAAAATATATCAAGGCACACGGGCCGTATTAGTCGCAATCTTAATTACTACCTTAACTTATTTTCTTACTCCTACTTCGTTATTACTTATAACAACGCATCCGAGTTCAACTTTTCCCGCGAAGTCTTAGCGTGGTTCGCGAGTTTGAACGCTCCCCCTTTGACGATTCGCGACCTACACGAAAGGTGACACTTTATTTTACTGGACTCGACGTAACCCCGTGTAACGGAATTTGGTTACACTCAAATTACCGTAGGTTTGCCGCGACTCAAACCCGGGACTCTACTCGACCTTCTCGGTCACTTAACCGTGACTCTACGTTAGTACGCGCAACTCAGGCTGCGGTCACCAAACGAAATAATCGGCAAACGAAGTTCGAGGATTTTTCGACACGAAATTACAAACGGCTATCCTTTCTCGGACAAGCCCTCGCTCGATTAAAAAAAAACTAGAAACGCGAATCAAACTCCACTTCACAAATAGACTACCACCTTGGTCAGTCGCCAGAACTAGAGTGATCTCAGATGGCCGATCGGCCGCAACGCCGATCTCGTTACGCTAATCCTTAGTGACGTCATCCCCTAAGAATGCGCAACAATCGATCTGTCATCGATTTCGGAGATTGCGCAACTTGACGCGCACCTGTCGTCGCGACACGGCGCAGAACTTAACGCTAGATCGAGATGTCGTCTTCCGCGCAGCTCTACGGGGTCCTGGGGTTGTGCGGGGTGGTGCTCCCTCGCCGCTAGCTGGTCTCTTGCGGTTGCCTCGGTCGGGTGTAGGCGGGGTAAGCGTGGAGGCTGCGGCGCGCCGGACGCCAGCGGGAATCGCTTCCGCCTTGGATTCTCACGCTGCAGGGATCTGCGTTGTCTCCCCCTCCGCGGCCTCGGTATCCTTCCCGCGAGATCTCCGCGGTTTTGCCTTGCCTCGAAATATCTTCGGCGTCGGAATTGGTCGCTGGCTTGTTGCCGGTGTACTCAAAAAAAAATAAAAACAAAAACCTTCAATATATTATTCGTAATTCAATATATCGTTCCTGTCGAAGCCCGCATGCGTGACTCCAGTTCTGGCGCTCTCTATTATTATCTCGCGACTCGATCTCCGAAACCCTTATTCCTGGATTCCGCCCAAGGTTCAGGAAGTACCTTGTAACGGGCATATCTGTCCGAAATGCCACGTTACAATATATATATATATATATATATATATATATGTATGTATGTATGTATATCATAATGGACAACTGTTCAACAATGCATAATATCAACAATGCCCGTGACATACACAAAGCAGCAGCTGATCGAGACCACCATCGACACTGACAGTGACCTACATAAATCCAAAATAATAAACAAAGACGGCGGACGTTGACCAACGCATACCAGGATGATGACCCATAACAGGACACGCAAATAGGGGAAGGACGTCAACAGGATAATCTGACAACAGCTCCGGGAGAATATAAATTGGAGGACCACGAAGAGCGGTTACCAGTTGACCGGCAAAGCGCCGAGCTGCGTCATATTTGAACGAAATGTTACTCGTCTAGAGAACATTCTCGATCTTAGCTTTAAAGTATTAGACAGGAACTTCAAGCAAAGAGCTTAGTTCGTAATTGGGAGGATATTATAAATTCAGAGTCCACGATAGCCCGGGACCTCCAAAGAGAATTAGCAAAGATAGAATAGAGCCAATTATTTGGAAAGCGTTTGAACTGGAGGGACCATTTTAGGAGCAGAACCGATGATTTCTGATTATTATTATTATTTATTTATGTTTATTTTATAATTTTGTACTTTATTGTTAACTTTATAAACCAGTTTTATTTGAGTTATCGCTATTAAAGCATATTCACAGTCTAAACATGCACTCGTCTGTCTCGTTGTCAAACATATTTCTCTAACACAAAGTTTCGCCTTGACAAAGAAGGGGGGGGGGGGGGGGGGGGGAGTAAGCCAACAGACAGCCAAGGTAATCCCTGGTCTGGAGGATTGGCGATGTTTAGGGTCAGTAACCCACAACTGAAAATAGACAGGTGACTGTTTTTTTTTTTTTTTTTTTTTACGATGGGAAAATGCCTTATGCACACCCTGCGTTTCACGCAAGAAGCGCAGGGTAGTGTGGGACCCGCCCCCACTAAAAACCCGCCGGCCACCCTGGTACGGGATGGGAGACTCCCCGGAACCACCGAAGCATAACTTCGGGGGGTCTCCCGGCACCTCAGCGCCTATGCGCTCGCTCCTAGCTTGGGAGTTGCGTCTCCCCTCCCTCCCAATTCGCTTGGTTCACGATGCTTGGCTCGCGTCATACCTCGGGATCAGCTCCGGTTTCTCGCTGTTGGCTGACGCTTTATCGCTGGAGCCGCTCAGCGTGCGGACGCTGCCTCCCTGCGCCAGCGGCTTGGTTTTTGCCTCCCTCCGCTGGCAGCCCATCCCCTCGGGCGCCGGGGAGCAGAAGCACCAGCAAAGCCGTCCTTCTCCGCCCCCACATTGGCAGGAACCACGGGGGGGGAACGGGGGAGGAAAGCAGAGGGGAAAGGGGAGGAGGCGAAGCACGGGCGCTCGTGACGATACCTCTAACCTGTCACCTGATATCCTATCATCAACGTCGCCACGAGCGCCCCCGCCTGTCCCCACCCCCGCAACCTCCGAGATCGGCACCCCCGCCCCGCACACACCGCAGCCCTACCGCAGAGGGTGGAGGGGAGGCCCGCCGGTACCCGGCCCCGCCAGCCCTTCCGGGCCCCTACCCGTAGTTACCGGGACCTGCTTGCGCCACCCCTCATCCTGTTTCCCATTTCGGAGATGCACAACTCCTTTATCCCCCCGAGCCCGTGTCGCTGGAAACTCTTTCCGCCGCGCGCGCCAGGCCCCGCTGGCGCATCCGCTCAGCTTGCTCCTTTTCTCTCATGATGGCGCTCGCGAACCTCGAGACCGCTGCCCACCCTTCCCTGCTCCTCGTCATGACTTTAACCAGCGCCGGTAGCGTCAGGTCCGCCCCTGTGACTCCGCGTAGTTGTTCCCGCTTCGTCTCCCAGGCCGGGCACGCCTCCACCGTGTGTTCCGCTGTATCCACGGCCCCCCCGCATTGCTTACATACCGGGTCCGCGGCTCTGCCTATTTTGTGCAGGTAGCTCTCGAAGCACCCATGACCCGTCGCGATTTGGGTTAGGTGGAAGGTTACCCCCCCGTGTTCCGCGCTAAGCCACTCCTCCCAATTCACCAGTATGGCCCCTCTGACGCGCCCGCTGGGGAGGTTGGGCCTGCTCAGGTCCGCCCTCCATTCCCTAGCTACGGCTGCCCGTTCCAACGCCGCCAGGGCGCGTTTGCCTGCTGCATCAGTCCCTCCCGCGCGTTGTTGTTCCCGGACGCTTTGGAACGTACGGGCTCGCGCCCTCGCTACCAGGTCCAGCGGCGGTGATCGCGTCAGCATGGATGCTGCTACCAACGATACGGTACGGTACGCCGATGCGACCCTTATCTGTACCGTACGTTGCATCCTTTGTAGCCGTCGCTTAACGGCGCGGTCGGACGTCGCGTCCCTCCACGCTGGAGCTCCGTAGAGGATGATCGCGTATATCACCTCCGCGTACAGCCTCCTCCTCTGTTCTGTGGGCGCCCGCAGGTTTGGCATCAGCCTGAATAACGCACGCGTCGATTTCGCCACCTTGCTCTCCACTCGCGCGAAGTGCTCACGAAAGTTAAGCTGGGCGTCTAGCGTAATTCCCAGATACTGCATGTAGCTACTTATCGCAACTGCCTCCCCCCCTACCCTGAGGCATGGGCTCTGCGTTGCCCAGTGTCGCCTTTCCCGGCCCTTGGTGAACGCAACCACCTGGGTTTTGGTGGCCGACACCGTCAGCCCCAGGCGGTTAATCCGCCTCACGACCGTCGCCACCTGGACCTCAGCTGAGACGATCGCGGTCGCCATGTCCCCCGCTGAGCTGAGAACCAGCGTATCGTCCGCGTAGCATAAAACGTCGCACCCCTCTTCCCTGCGTACCCGAAGGACCCCGTCAAAGCAGAGGTTCCACAGGAGTGGGCCCAATACCGACCCCTGCGGGACCCCTGCGCGCACGGGATAGCGTCCCGTTGTTCCCCCCGGTGCGGAGAAGATGACCTCTCGATCGCTCAGGTACGACCCCGTCACCCTTCGGAGGTATCTCGGCACCTCTCTGTCCTTTAGGGCCGTCAGTATGGCCCCCCACGGTACGCTATTAAAGGCATTAGCTACGTCTAGGGAGACCGCGATGGCCAACCCCCCCCCCCCCCGCCCTTGACCACGCGCCCTCCACAAATCCGCGCACCCTCAGCAGCGCGTCGCACGTTGCCCTGCCCTCCCGGAAGCCGTACTGACCCTCTGCGAGATCCGCCGCAGGGTTTTCCGCCATCCACCCTTTCAGCCGCTCGACTACCACTCGCTCGAAGCCCTTGCTGATTTCGCTCAGCAGACATATGGGCCTGACCTTTGGCAGCGGGTCCCCCGCCATGCTCCCCCCTTTGGGGATAAGCACCAGTCGTGCCGTCTTCCACTCCCGGGGAACCTCCCCCTCCTGCAGGCACTTGGAGTAGCACTGGGCTAGAGGGGCCACCATGTCGTCTGGGACGATAGCCCAGATCTTGCCCTTCACCCCGTCCAGTCCCGGTGCCGTGTTCCTTTGCCCCCCCTTTTTGAGGGCCGTGCGGACCTCTTCCGGGCTCACTGCCCACTCGTCTCGCCATCCCTCTTCTCCGCGTGCCTCTGCCTCCTCCTCCCGTTGGTCTTCGCCGCGCGAAGCCCGATGCGGGAATAGAGAGGACAGCAGCCGCTCGGTGATGGCCGGGTCCAAGGTCTCCGTCAATCCTGGTGAGGACCCCCGCAGCCTGTTAAACACCATTCTGTACGGCAGTCCCCAGGGGTCCGTCTCCACTGCACTGATCAGGTCCTGCCAGGCCCGAGCCTTGGCTGCCTTGATCCCTTCTCGCAGTTTGCGTTTGGCTTCCTTGTATTCCGCCTCCCACAGCGAGCCCGCCCGCAGGGTGTGGTCACGCCTTGTCATCCGTCTCCTAGTTCGGATGCAGGCCCTGCGCAGCTCGGCTACTTCGTCGGTCCACCAGTGCACGGATTTCCTGTGCGGAGGTGGGCGGGACCTGGGCGCCGCCGCGTCGCAGGCTTCTATCATCGCCTGCCCGATCCACCTGGCAAGCCCATTTGCCGTCATCCGGTCCGGTCCGGTCGGTCCCCACGCCAGCTGTAGCGCTAAGGACTCGTGGAACCTCTCCTCCTTGAACTTGTTTAGGTTCCAACGGTGGCCAGTCGTTCCTCTGTTCGGCGGGGGTTCACCGGCCTGAGGACGGTCCACCACCTCGAAGGCGATGTACCGGTGGTCCGAGAGGCTCTCGATCCCCGCGAGAACCCTCCATCCCCTTACCCTTACGGCTAGGCCCGGCGTGGCCCAGGTGGTGTCCACGACTGAACACCCCTGGGGTCTGACGCAGGTCGCCGTTGCGCCGGTATTGAGTAGGCAGAGCCCGAGGGATGCTGCCCAGCTCTCCAGGATCTCTCCTCTACGGTTCGCGCCTGTGGGGTCCCACGCTGGTGAGCGGGCATTGAAGTCCCCGCCCACTATTACCCCCTGGTTGCGGTCTGCTGATCGAACGGCCTCCCCTAGGTCATCGAGGCGTGCGGTGAAATCCTCCAAGGTGATGTTTGGGGAGATATATACGGAGATGACCGTTATCTGACGGCAGATAACGGAAACGTACCCCTCTCCTCTGCTACCTAACCGGCAACCTTGCCGAAAGTCCCCTGACCCCCAGGTTACTGCGGCCCGTCTCTCCCTGCTGCTGATCCAGCGCGGCGAGTCCGAGGCGGTGGGTGGCTCCGAGATGAGACACACGTCCGTCCCCGTCTCTGCCGTATGTTGTGCCAGCAGGTCCCGGGCCCGCCAACTACGGTTGAGGTTGCACTGCAACACTCGCAGTACTTGGGGCAGCCTGGCCATTTCGGTTCGTCACCGCTGCGGGCCTCCGACCCCGCTCCTCTACTGCCGGACATTGTCCGAAGCCCATTCTGTGCGCGCTGTTGCCGCCCCTCTCTGCGCAGATGGCGCATCTGGGAGCCGCCGTGCACGTTCGCGCCTGGTGCCCTTCGCCGCCGCACCTGTAGCACGCTGCCCCGCGTGCTTTGGGTGCCTTGCAGGTCGCCCCAATGTGACCGAATTGCCAGCACCGAAAGCATTGCCGCGGTCGGGCCTCGAGGAGGTTGACTCGCACCGTCGTCCATCCTACCGGTATCTTCCCCTTTGCGGCTATTTTCGTGGCCGCTCTCAGCGGGCACAGGACCCACGCGCTCCGCAGGCCGTTGGTCATCTCCCGCAGGGGTCCGACCTTTACCGCCTCGATTCCGCACCCTCCTGTTGCAGCCATTATGGCGCCAAGCTCTTCCGCCGTTACGGAGTCGTCCATGCCCAGGACTCGGATTTCTCCCTTGGTGGTGGGGCGCGAGATTCGAACCGCGTCCCCGTATTCGGCCCTCGTCATCTCGCCGAGGTGTGCCGCCAGTACGTCGGCTTTTTGCGCTCCATCTGGGCCGGCTACTTCAATCAGTACTCCCCCGTTGGCAGAGCGCCGGATCTTGGTCGCTGGCATTTCCAGCTCCGTGAGGGAGATCTTCTCTCTCGCCCTGCGCAGTATGTCCCCGTAGTTGACATTGTCCCGGGTCCCCTTGATCGCCACGGCGGCTGATCTCGGGGGCCTCCGACTCGCGTTCTTCTTAACCACGGTCACCTGTGCGTTAGCGTTCCCTTCGCGTTGCTGTCCGCCGGTGGGCCTGGCGGCGGTTTGCCGGGCCGCGGCGGGAGCCCCTGCTGGCGGCTCTGCTCTGGCGGCCTCACCCTGGTCCCTCCTTGGGTTCCGCCTACCATTACCAACGGTTGTCCACCCGTCTTCGCCCCCCTCCCTTGGTGTGTCGGTTGCACCTCCGCGGGTCTCGATTATCCCGCTTGTTGTTGCGGGGGGTTCGGGTTCAACCGGTGTTTGCGACACCCTCCCTCTGTCCATGTCCCCCAGGAGCTGGATCTGTCGCGACATCTTCCTTAGTTCCTTCCAGACTTCGCCGATGGAAGTCAGCTGCCGCTCGAGGGCTGTCTCCCTTTCTCTGAGGCTGGCCGGGAGTAGCCCAAGTTCGGCCTCCGTTAGTCGTAGCCCCGAATCCGGGGCGCTACCGGGCGTCGGCGTTTCCGCTGCTGGGTCAAGACCTTCGTGCCTGCTTTTAGCAGCCCTTACGTTGAGCGGGGTGAGCGCTCGGCCCTGTCCCATTCTGTCCGCTCGTGAGGTGGCTCTCGCCTCTCCTCCTGCTCCCCCGTCTCTGGTCACGAGGGCGTAGGTCGTCACGCTACGGTCGACCGCCTGCTCCTTGGCTCTCTCTAATTCTCGCTTTACCTCCGCGAGTTCCCGCTGCGCTTCCTCCTTCTCCCTTTCAGCCTTGCGGAGCTGGGCTGTGAGCTCCGTGTTTCGCGCCCTCAGCGGTGCAGGGTCGTAGGCCGATACTGCCTTCCCTGTAAGGGTTAGCAGTGCCTCCTTCGCCCAGCTTAGCCGCTTCTTTATGTCACCACTCAGCCTTCCCGAGATGGACCGACACTTGACCCGGATGGCATCCGTCTCCTCCAGCCATTCCCGTATCTGGGCCCCTAGGTCCGCCGCAGACATGATCCAGTATTCCACTGGGCCTACTCCCTCTGGGGAGCCCTCCAGCGAACTTGCGACCGTTCTCCTCTGCGGTTTGGGTTGCCGCGACGTTGTCTGTGCTGGCGGGGCGGGCCCCGTCGCCGGCCTCGTGCTCGGACCTGGTTCGTCCCGCTCCGATCTCTCATTCGCCATCCCCACGGGCCCCTCGCTGGGCTTTGCATTGGGTGTGGCCTTGCGCCTCTTTTTGCCCTTGGGGCGCAGGCCCCTCCGCACCCTTCCCTCTTCCTCCTGTTCCGAGGAGGCCCCCTCGCCTAGCTCATCCTCTGTTGTGGAGAGTTCTGATTGCCGGGGAGGCCCCTCCCGCTGTGCACACCCTGCCTTTCCCCCTAGCTGCCTTGGTTGAAACAGCTCTTCCTCAGAGCCCGGGCGTCCGTCCGGTGGTGTCAGCTCCTCTCCCTTCCGCTTGTTCCTTTGCGGAAGCGGTGTGGCATCCGATGCCGTGAAGAGCGGTTCCTCTCCACCTCCTGGTTCCGGTGTATCGTTGCCGCGGTGGGTGCTCGGGCCCTCCCCGCTCATCGGCCTTCTCGGTGCATTGTCTCGTGCCCCCGCGCTCTCGTCCTCCTGTCCTGCGTCCCCTATCCTCTGTTTGTTCACCTTTGCTTGGTGAATGAAAGAATCCATATTTAATTGTTGAGATCTCACGACGGTTCGGCCATCATAGCAGCCACACCGCGGTGTGGCGTCTGTCCCCGCCGGAATGTACCCACCCCCCCTCGCACGGAAGCCGCTATCGACTTGTCGGGTGGTCTGCCCTATCCGCGCGAACCCCCCATCCCTACATCTTTAGCGTCGCCAGGCCGGGGATTCCCCTGTCAATCCGAAACAGGGTAGGCCCCGACCCAGTAAGACGTTGCCGGATTTGACCTACCGGACGTCGAGTATGAGGAAATACTGACCGGGTAATCCTCCACACATGTGCCCGGGATCCGAGGTTTGACTCCCAGATTGGCTCCAGTCAGCTGCGAGGAGCGGTTCTCCCACTTTGGACATGTGGTTTCCTGGGACCTTCGCCAGGGAACCGAGGTTCCGTGGACTAACGTTTACCCGTAGTACGTTACAGAGGCCCGGTAAAGGTACTGACTTCACCCGCAGCCCCGGTCGGTCGGCAACTACTCCTTCCTTGGTTAGTCTCTGGGAAATCGCCCCAGGGGCCCCGACCGCATCCCATGTGCACATCACCCATTCAAACCACCATTCATACACCCAGCCCCAAGGGGCTGAGCCGACTGTTCTTAGTGGATGCTCGTCTAGTTTCACTTCCGCCACGAGGTTTTGAAGCCCCGGGGCGTCGGATCGTCAAGATTCATCGCAGCCATCAAGCCCCTACACCACGACAAGGTGACAGCCGACGTAGGGGAGGCAGGCGACTCTGTTTACTCCGAGTTCGTAAGTAGAAGGGAGTACTGGAAAACCCGTATCTCCGACTAGGTGACATACGCCTCTCTCACTTGTCTGCAGCTTGAAGTAATGGCCAACAAGCCCTTGTCTTACTGAAGGGAGCAACCGGCGGAGGTGCATGTTCACGCATCAAGGCGGCTGTGGAGATACCCAAGTCCGCATAGTTTGACTGTTCAGGGTTTTTGGGTCTGATAAGCTGATCTTGCTTTTTACCCATCAGAGGGGGTTCCTTATAAATATATATTTTCATTGAAAAGTGACAAAGAACACAGAATAGCGGATTTATCTCATAGGCTTTGGCCCCAAGATGAACCGCATCCGTTACAGTATATATATATATATTGTAACGCTAAATTCTCTTACCCTCAGATGAGGACTTACCGTTGACACTTTGGCGCGATTCTCCTCTTATTCCGAACACGCGACTATAACAAAGTCAATTACGTTGGTTACCAGACGCGTCAGCGTCAAATTTCAGGCAATAATACGAATCAAGAAAAACAATACGAAACAATACGGAAAATAACTAGGAAATCCGTTGTACGGCTGGCTAGGCTCAGGTACTCACAGGAACTAGTAGAGTGGCGGTATTCAAGGAAGCTAACGATAATTAAAGAATCAAAGAAAATAAAGGAATAAAGAAAAAACTTAAGTCAGGGAAAATGAACAGGTCAATCAGTCATGTATTGTTGAGTAGGTTGCAGGTTTAAGGGGACCTTGTGGTCTAGCGGGTGAGTATTTGACTGCTTTTCAACATTTTTTTTTTTAATGAAAGAAATGAACAATGTTACCTAAATTTTGTAGGTATGTTTCATTACTTATAAATTTAACGAAATTGGAAATTAACCCTTTCGGCCCGATCGGTGACTATGATCACCCAACGCCCGACGCTCGCTCTGTCCGATTGGTGACTATAGTCACCCAACGCCCGACGCTCGCTCTGTCCGAGCGGTGACTATAGTCACCCAACGCCTGACGCTCGCTCTGTACGAGCGGTGACCATGGTAACCCAACATTTGACGCTCGTTATGTACGAACGGTGACCGTGGTAACCCAACATTATGTTATAATTTTTTAAGCATTTTTTTTACGAGCGACTGCACTCGCTCTGCGTAAGATAGCGTGGTATTGTGCGTCTGACGGGCGCTTGCAGTTGTTCCGCAAGTACGGACGCTTGCCGCGACTGCTCGGTCAGCGGGGACGGCGCGACGTAGAATGCGTCCGTAGCGAAAGGGTTAAAAAAAAAAACAAAAATCTTTTTATTATTTTAAAACCGGTGCTGAAGTCATCCCTTCGAAAAAATTTGACGTTGCTGCTGTTAATGGATTTGGTTCTCCACTTATCCGAAATCAAAAAATTAAAAATGACCCTTAGTTATTATGAGTATATCTATCGCAGGAACTAAAATTAAGAAAAAAAAATAAAAACTGACAACATGGCGTATTGTCAAACTTAGAAGTCGGAAAACAGCCTGATTTTAACGTTTTGCTTAAAAAAACATTATAAATACTTGATCGAAAATTTGCGTTATAGTCCCTGCGATAGCTGCCAGTGTACTTAATAACATATTTTAATTTGAGAATCGGTCGAGTAGTTTTTTTTAATTCATTAACATAAGACAGAAAAAAGTAGTTTTGAGATAAACGCGTTTTAAATTTCAAATAAGTATTTCCTCGAAAAAATTAGATTTAAACGTGTACCTACATTAATCTGAATTGAATAATACAATAACTCATACTAGGTTCGACATTGAATTCTAATTCATCACTACTTTTTAGTTTATTTGCAGAGGTACTAGTGTATTCTATTGCATTCCCATTTGTATGTCTATTACCTTTGAATGATCGTTTTTTTTTTTTGCTTTGAAGCTTGGTTTTTTACTAGTACCGCTACCTTGTTGACGATCCATTTTTTTTTAAATATATTTTTTTAACAATATTAATTTTACTCGATGTTATTCTGTCTTTAGACCGAGTTATAGTAACCGATTTGACTATCAAAACTAAAATATTTTCGCTGCAACTCTATTAAACAACTTAGGTACGTTTCTACGAACAATAGAACTATTTACTGAGCGGACCGCCCGCGTGCCCCTTCTACTTACTTTCGCGCCGACCTTCAATGCGCTGTAAAACTTAAAATACTGTGACTATCATTACGAAATTTTCACAGTATATTCTTGAGATACTATACTTTCGAAATATTAACAAAAAAAAAAAAAATCGATTTTTTGAAAATTCAGGCAGGCAAATTAAATGGCATCGATAGCAGTAGTTAATAAAACAGGCAATAGTTTTTCACAGAAATTTTGATAGAATGGAATTGAATGATAGCTTTGAAACGGGAGACGATAGTTAACAGTGAAAAATGAGCGTAGGTCGGGAGAAGTGATATAATGCAGGAATTTACTTAAGACTACACGTCACTGGGCGACGTGATCTTACCCAAGTTTCAAAGGACGCTACGCGATTTATTATTCTATTGATTAAAAACGAGAGTAAGAACTTTATTGCAATCGATAGAAATCAAAATAATGATAGCTCGGGAGATAATAACCGAAGAATAAGACGAAGTTACCATAGATTCTAACCAATATGAAAGATTAACATTCATTAATAATTTACAAGAATTGGTAGCGTAGACGATAGACTAAAGTTAACGGTAAAGTACGAGAGATAATTTACGGGAGAGTTGTTCAAAACGATAGAATCAATCATTTACAATATTTAAGGATTCGCAGAATTATACGAAGAAATCTTAAATCATAACTTTCGAGAGAATACAAGATTACGAGAGAGTGAGAAATTCGGAGAGTTCGCAAAATAAAGAGATACACTAAATACACCTCAGTACAAAAAGAATCAAGAATAATACGCAGAACTTAAATTAACAAGGAAATACGATACTACGGAAAGATACAGAGAAAAGTATAATGAGCAAAAATAATATAGGATTGCCGATCGCGATAGAAAAGGTGCGGTAGTATTAAGAGGCTGATTCTACGCTCGGTTATACTCCAAGGAACTCGATATACGATACAATAGGCATGATATAAATAAAACATTATAAGCAATAGGTACCAGAAATAAAATATAAGACGCACTACTATTACACAAAATTATGCAACGGAAGATAAAGCCAATAAGGCTCAAAATACAGTAGAAACTACAGAAGCAGATGATTAGAAATTCATAAATAACAGGGGTCGACAAAAAAATTTTCTTTGGGTTACTGTTCTAATGCTTGAATTCTGATTCCAGACATCGAAAAACACTTAAATATCCATTTTTAGCTTTTACAGTTTGCTTTTATCTGATTTATGTCGATAAGTGAGTTTTAAAGATTTTAATTCATTTTATGAGCAATAGATGATAGAACTTTGATTATCCCGATAGCAAATTGTATATTATAATTATTTATCACAATTCTTAATTAAAAAAGACTCTGATGTTTCGCAAAAATTTTTCTGACCGTAATTTAAAATGCAATTATAAAAAAAATATAAAAATCAGTCATTTTTATTGAAAATTCGAAAAATTGCTCTAGTTTCTACAAAAGCAAACTTTGATCAGAAAAATTATTTTTTCCTTTATTTGTAACGTCGGAGAAACCAAAATTTCATATGCCGAAGCCAGACCCAAAAACACGTTGACCGGTGTAATCAGAGAAGTTCGTGAATACGAAAGAATTAATTATTCGGCAGTTACGAGGTCGCTCAGACACGAAATTTATCAATTGCTGAAATCGTCCAGTCACACGGCGGCTTACCGCAACTCTAAGCCGTGGACCATGATTCACACAAAATCGGCATTACACAATGCAACCAAGAACAGATAAATGCAATAAGAAAGAAAATAGAAATTATGAGCAACTTCGTAACGATACAATACAAATAGTCTAGTCGAGAAGTGAGTTTTCTGCGAAAATTAGTTACAGGTCTCGTAAAAATATGAGCGATAGCCCATTCGATCCGGAATCACAACCCGAAAAAGGAGTTTTTTGGATTTTTTCTGCCGATCAAAATTACGATTGTTATTAACAAAAAACTAAAAAAAAAAACGCCCTTTCGTTTTTTGGCTATAACTAAAAAATTATAAGTGATAGCGAAATTTAAAAAAAAGATCCTAAAAGAAGAGGAAATTTCCGATGAAAAACTCCGTACTCCCGGAATTCTAGCTCCATTATTTATAATTTTAATATAACGCTGAAAGTAGGCTTCCGCGCGGCAGTTTCAGCATGCGCGCGCCGCCACTATAGAGAGTACTGCACATATAATAATTTTTTTATGTCATTTAATGTTTTTTTAAGAATTTGAAAAAATTCAGGGGTCATCTAGAGACTTCAAAGAATACGGTCCCGTTGGAATTTTATGTCTATCTCAATTTTTCAAAAAGTTATGCAATTGTTGAGTAACTAACTTTTTCCGGGTTTCCGTTATTAAAGAACCCGGTATAAAAGTTTAAATAATAAACCTAAAAATATTTTGCTTCTTGGAGCCTTTTTTTATAAGCATGCTGAATAAGATGACGTCATAAAACTTTTATAAAATTTTTTATTTTGTTAATTATGAATTTTCACAGTAACAAAAAATGGAAAATTCAAAATATTGTTGTTAAAAAAATTTTTTTTTCAATATGTCAAGCTATCACTGATTTCAACTCTACTTTAGACATCAATCAATACCAGTTTTAATTTTTTTATGTCATTTGTTTATAAATTGTTTATAAACAAACTTATAAATTTACAATTTTTCAAAATTTTTTTTCTACCGTATGGTTGTAATGTAGAAATAATGATTTTTAAAAAAAAAAATTTTTCTTAAAAACATTATCTTATTGTTGTTAATCGTTTGTCTCATTTTTTCATTACTTAAATAAATTATTAAGAAATCGTTTTTTTTCTAAAAATCATCATCAACATTTCTCAATAAAAAAGCAAAAAAAATTTTTTTTTTAATCAACAATTTGTTCATTTATGTATTTAACAATTTATTATAAACTATTTTTTTTATTTGTTATAATTTTTTTCTAGAAGATCAAAGAATTAAAAAAACAGCTACCTGCAACAATATGGCAAAAAAAATTTTCTTCTATTTTTAAAAAATTATCTTGTTTTTTTAACACGGCTAAGTCCAGCGCTGACTCGATTTGTTAACTAACAACTTGCTGTAACTTTGCAACTATTGCAGATACAGTCTTCAACCTTCAAGTCATTTTTGTGCAGCATGAGTTAAGCTTCCTAATAAAATTTTAACCTAACGTTTATCAATTATAGTTTACTAATTACACGCTTTTATTTACAAAAGTTTACATTGTCTATTCCTTACAACCCTTATATCTCATAAACAATTAATGTTGCGACAAATATGCTTCAAGGCATTCTTATCACCCGATTATTAAACTATTCGAATATATTTTTTTATATTTTCAATCTTATTTCTTTATGAGATTTTGGAATTTTTCAAACAATAAAAATGTGTAATTTCAATTACAATATACTTTCGAAATCTTAAAAAAGACCATAATATATGTTATAATTGAAGAAAAATTCCAAAATCTCATAAAGAAATGAGATTAAAAATATAAAAAAAATATATTCGAATAGTTTAATAATCGGGTGATAAAAATGCCTTGAAGCATATTTGTCGCAACATTAATTGTTTATGAGATATAAGGGTTGTAAGGAATAGACAATGTAAACTTTTGTAAATAAAAGCGTGTAATTAGTAAACTATAATTGATAAACGTTAGGTTAAAATTTTATTAGGAAGCTTAACTCATGCTGCACAAAAATGACTTGGAGGTCGAAGACTGTATCTGCAATAGTTGCAAAGTTACAGCAAGTTGTTAGTTAACAAATCGAGTCAGCGCTGGACTTAGCCGTGTTAAAAAAACAAGATAATTTTTTAAAAATAGAAGAAAATTTTTTTTGCCATATTGTTGCAGGTAGCTGTTTTTTTAATTCTTTGATCTTCTAGAAAAAAATTATAACAAATAAAAAAAATAGTTTATAATAAATTGTTAAATAAATAAATGAACAAATTGTTGATTAAAAAAAAAATTTTTTTTGCTTTTTTATTGAGAAATGTTAATGATGATTTTTAGAAAAAAAACGATTTCTTAATAATTCATTTGAGTAATGAAAAAATGAGACAAACGATTAACAACAATAAGATAATGTTTTTAAGAAAAATTTTTTTTTTTAAAAATCATTATTTCTACATTACAACCATACGGTAGAAAAAAAATTTTGAAAAATTGTAAATTTATAAGTTTGTTTATAAACAATTTATAAACAAATGACATAAAAAAATTAAAACTGGTATTGATTGATGTCTAAAGTAGAGTTGAAATCAGTGATAGCTTGACATATTGAAAAAAAAATTTTTTTAACAACAATATTTTGAATTTTCCATTTTTTGTTACTGTGAAAATTCATAATTAACAAAATAAAAAATTTTATAAAAGTTTTATGACGTCATCTTATTCAGCATGCTTATAAAAAAAGGCTCCAAGAAGCAAAATATTTTTAGGTTTATTATTTAAACTTTTATACCGGGTTCTTTAATAACGGAAACCCGGAAAAAGTTAGTTACTCAACAATTGCATAACTTTTTGAAAAATTGAGATAGACATAAAATTCCAACGGGACCGTATTCTTTGAAGTCTCTAGATGACCCCTGAATTTTTTCAAATTCTTAAAAAAACATTAAATGACATAAAAAAATTATTATATGTGCAGTACTCTCTATAGTGGCGGCGCGCGCATGCTGAAACTGCCGCGCGGAAGCCTACTTTCAGCGTTATATTAAAATTATAAATAATGGAGCTAGAATTCCGGGAGTACGGAGTTTTTCATCGGAAATTTCCTCTTCTTTTAGGATCTTTTTTTTAAATTTCGCTATCACTCATAATTTTTTAGTTATAGCCAAAAAACGAAAGGGCGTTTTTTTTTTTTAGTTTTTTGTTAATAACAATCGTAATTTTGATCGGCAGAAAAAATCCAAAAAACTCCTTTTTCGGGTTGTGATTCCGGATCGAATGGGCTATCGCTCATATTTTTACGAGACCTGTAACTAATTTTCGCAGAAAACTCACTTCTCGACTAGACTAAAAGGGAGAAGCCTTACCTTAACGGGCCACTTAAGGCACACAACACTGAATTTATTTTTAATATAAACTTTGAATTACCAAAAGAAAACGGGAACGAAGGAAGGAAGGAGCTCGAATTTATGGGAGAAATCTAACAGTAGAACAAAATGATAATAGTGATAAAACGGTAGCGGGATGACAAACGATAGAAACGATAGCGATGAAGCAGGAAGGATCGGTACTTCAAAACGAGAGAATAAGGAGGATCGCAGCTGTCTCCTAACGGGTCAAGCGTAGAACAGACGGAGGTTGGAGTTCGGCTCGCCGATCTCGCCGCTGTCGTGAGGTGATCCTTCTTCCCTGTGATTGGTTGTTCGACCCCCGCCATAATTAGGCCATCCGTCTCTGGCGAAAATCGGTTACAGCGTGGTCATGCATTTTCGAAGATTACCGCTAGATGTTGCGTAATGCGCTGCTCGTGATTTCGTCGTTGAGACCAGCTCGTGCGATTTATTAGCTGCTTCAGGTTACTGTCCAGGTTGCCTTTCATTGACGACTCCTTTGACAGAGGTATACGCAGAGTGCCTCTCGGTCAAAGTTACCGAGTGGAAAGTGACGCCTCTTTGTTCGCTTCCACTGGCTTCGTTGTATAGGCAGTGGCCGGCTCCGCACGATATATCAAGGAGATCATGCAGTCACACGACGGCGGAATGCAACTGCAGCCGTGGACCATGACTCACATGATTATAGTCCTTACTGATAGGAAGGCTGCGTCGATCCTCAGAACGAGGGCTTTATCAAACTGGACGTAGTGGTTTGGGGTCGGTCCGGCACCAGGCCGGTAAGTCGGAAGATGGCAGGCTACGGTCTGCCCTGTATGCCATCCTCACGGCATCCGAGAACGCGGGTGGCTGTTTTCTCCTTGAGAAGTGGTGCCCTTAGCTGTCGGAGGACTTTACATCCCTATTCACCGGCAGTCAAGGCGATACGAGAGGTTCGGATAGATGCTATCCCAGGTGTTGAGAAGTACACCAAGGTAGCCAGTGTAGTCTTATTGGACCGTCGGTAGGCGAAGTCATCGAGAGCTGGAAACGGTAATTAAGGGAATTGAATTTTTTCAAGGAAAACTATTTGAAATTTCGGATTGGGGTCTTAATTATCTAAAAGTATATACATTCAAAAATATGTTCAATTTTCTTTATTTAAAAATATCAAAAATATACAAGGATATTATATGATCCTTGGAGCGTCGTAAAAAAATCCCCTTAATGGTAGCTGTTGATCCCTCGGTGGTCGGGATCGTTGTCGTCCAAGTCCCTTGTTAGAGTGCGCCGGAGCGCGAAATACAGAATTTACAAGGAAAGAATCAGTTTGAAGTAGTTATTTGCCTATTTTGTATCGATTTCGGTTGGAGTACCCCGCCAGGGACGAGTTTCCCAGAGATTTCCTTCAGTTGTGTGCCCTTGTGACGGGTGGCTCTAAATCGTCACGTTACAATATATATATATGCAACTGTGTAATGACTGATAACATATATATTCATACATTCATATATATGTATATATGTATTGTAACCAATTTTTGTGTGCGACGGTTGATGAATAAGTGAGATGATTGGTTACCCTACGGTGCAGTTACTAACCTGAATAATTAGATATTGAGAGATAATAAAAGAGAAAGATATAATTGTTGGGCGCCAGACGTACATGCATCAGAAAATAGATAATTAGAGAAAAAGATATAGATAAAGACAAGATCAGGTTCTACGACGGTTTTGCACAGCTTGCTCAGTATAGACAAGATAATGGTAGAGGGGAGGGTTTGAATCCGATAGATAAAATAAGAAACAGGTAAAGCAGAAATAGTATCGGATATATTGGCTAAGAAGCGATAAATCTTAATAACAAGCAAACAACTGAAGAGATTGAGATACAATTAAGATAGGTGAGATAATTAATTTACAGCCAGAGAAAAGTTAAGCGAGAGATTTAACAAATGACAGAACGTTTTCAGAATAAACGAGAAATATGCGTAGGCTCGCGGTACTATGATTCAAGGTAATAATTAACACGGTTTTATAATGAATAGGCAGAACAGAAAAAGATATACGGTACCTGAATTAAGCATTGATCAAGCAAACCATAAAATACGAAAAGCGATTATAAGAAACATACGAAATACAAAAATTGTAATAATTATCACATTACCAGAATTATCAGAGATATAACAGAAGCAGGGAATTATTAATTGCGGGGTAAATTCAAGGAAACAGGTCAAGTAGAGAATTATTATAGAATATAGATACTAATAGATAATACGTAGTCTCTAGTTTGCGATACGTGCGAGAAGAAACAAAGATAATATTCGGTACGGTAAAAGACAATTTCGGGATTAAGACAATTAATACTCAAGAGAATCAATACGCAACATACGACAAACCAAAGAGACTACGGGACAACTACGAACAGCAGTATTAGCGAATAAAATAATGAAAAAGACGTTATTCGATACGGCGCAATACTCAAAAGTCAAAAGAACGACGAGCGGGACCGCGCGGCGATGTAAGATCGCTCACGCGGTACACTCACTACAATTAATTACTCAAAGATAACAGGTAAATAAACAGTTATGAGTAAATCAGAAAAAGTATAACGAAATAGTAATGCTCAATAGCTAAGATAAGAATTGACAATTTAACAGAACACGCTGCTATACAGCAATATTAGATATTTAGGTATTCTAGAAGAGAGAGATAGTAAAATAAAGCAATAGTCACTAACAATGCGTAAGTAAGAGTCAACCAGTCGCGAAGTTACTTGCAATAAGAAATAAAAAGGGACAAGATAAGAAATAGTAGAGAATAAGGTACGAGCCCAGGTGGCTCACGCAGACCAACTGCAAGATAGAGAGAGAGAGAGAGAGATAAAGATACGATATATTGCAAGTAATTTCGTGGCTCCACAAAATAGAAAAGGAACCTCACTTACGTGAAAAGAAGATATAACCGGCACCAAAGATGCGGTAAGAATGCGATAAACGGAACCTGTTGATAGCGGTGATAATACTAGATACTACGAGAGCACGTCTTTATTAATCGAAAACTGAACGTAGAGTGTCGAGACGAGCGATGATCCTGATTTTCGTCATGCTGCTGTCACGTGATTCTTCCTCAAATCTGCGTTATTCTAATTGAGCCAGCAGGTCGCGTAGGTCTGGTCTACAGGTACGCGGCGATAATCCCTCGCCGCTTGTTTTTCTTCTTCCTCGCTGACAGGTATTGAGGTATCGGGACGTCGGAAGGTGGTCGGAGATGTTTACCCTCAGCTGTGCTGCATCGTTGGTGAGAGGGCAGGTCGTACCGCTCATGTGTTGTGATATTGAGGTGTGCGATAATATTGCGTCACCGATCTCTTGGACTTGCGACCGATTGTACTTCACTCCTTGCTTTACTGGTACTCCCCGTTGTAGCTATTTCGTTGGCGCTGCATCCCGGTCCTCGCTCATCGGAGCCCTCATGCCTGAACGATCTGGTGGTGATGGCCCTCGACCCGGATCCCCACACTATATCCACCAGATCTACGTGGTCAGCATATCATAGCCTATTCCACGCCACAGCCCTTCGATAGGACGGTTCATTAAGAGAAAACCGTCCTCTATTTGATAGACAACGACTTAGTAGATGTCATGGTCAGTTCAGCTCCAGGCTGATAAGTATCGTCGACGGAAGGCTTTGTTGTGTTTTTGACGCACAGCTCTGTACGCCGTCTCCCGATGCATCCGAGCGGTAGAAGCATTTATTCGTGGTTCGGCTCTTGGCCGATAAGTCCTCAATAGTTGGAGGTAGTGTTTGTGCATCACGCACGACCCTGTTCACAACTTAGATAGGCATCCATCGGGAGTGGTTTCAGCGGTATTCGTTCGTCTGTACTCGGTGGTGGTCGGTGTTGAGCTGGTACGTGACCCCTGTCAGGCAGTATCCTGGTATCTTAAAGCGGAAGTCTCGTAGATAGTTCTCGTAGAGCGTTACAAAATCAGAAAATAGAATAGAATTAGCTAAATAAAGAGAGTTTCACTTAAAGATAACTAGTCGTTCGTTTTGGAGTATTGGCCTCAGACGTGCTTTCGTTATTTTTAGCGATATTCGTACGTAGGGAAGTGCGATAATTAAACCATGTGACGGGGTACGAAATACCACGTCACAATATATATATATATATATATATATATATATATATATATATATATATAGTATATATATATATATATGTCGTAGGCATCTAATAAAATTGGGCATTTAATTAAAAGCCTAGTCATCAAATTAAATGCCGGCATTCAATGAAAATCGTATTGATGTCTTTCATTTGCCATTATCTGCCTAGGGATTTACTTAAATGCCGGCATCTAATTGAATGCCGGCCGGATCTCCAGGCAAATAATAAAAAAAGCAAATGTATATCCATGAAATATATCAACGCGTCATATTTATTAAACTATTATAGTCAGCTAGAAAATCATATAACATAATGATATTATATAAGTCATTTGAAAATTTGTTATAATTCATTTAGAAAAAAAATGTAGTTAACAGTCTGTCATGTATCTGCCTGAGCGGCAGAGCAACCTTCGATCTAATCGTATCGATCGACAGGTGACACTAGGTGTCCCTCAATTGTCGCGCTTATCTTCGGTGACCGCGAGATCCTTTTGATACGCTAGTTCGAGCTCGACCATCGAGCACAATCTACTTGTACTCCTCTGAATATATATATCTATTGTATTATTATTCTTATTAAACTATGAGTCTTTATTTACTTCCCACATCAATATTCAACAGTGGCGACGAGGATTCATACGAACCTCCGTGTGTGAGAATTGTGAAATTCTGCGTTACGGTGGACTAAACGAAAAAGTGTTTCAACCACGTGTCGACAAATAAAAAGAAATGGACGAATAATTGATGTCGGGCAAACCTTCCGACTCTTCGTCGATTTCAAAAAAACATGTGGATAGCAGCGAGAGTAGTGATGAAAATGAGAGGGTAAAGGACATTAATAAAACGGTTCAGGTGGTTATTAAAGAAGAAGCTCAGGTAAGCGGTGATCTATTACCTAATCAACAAGCGAAAATGTCGTTAATCGGCAAATTATTGGAGTTCAACGCGGCTTCGGAGAAATGGGAGGACTATATCGAACGGTTCGGATTCTTCGTCGAGACCAATAAAATAACTACGGATGCCGAAAAGCGTTGCACGTTGCTAACCGCCGTCGGAGCGAAAACCTACGCTATTATAAAATCTCTCGCCTCACCTGCTTCTCCAAAGGATGTAACCTATGTCGACATTGTTGGAATATTATGTATTAAGAAGTGCCCGCTAGAAAGCAAAAAGTCTGTTGTCTGTTGTCTGTCGACTGCCTTTCCTTTTCCATGTTTTTGTTTATTTTTCCTTTTCTTTTGTAGGCTCTTGAGAGGCAGTACACTCTATGCCGTGTAACGGACATCATCATAACCAAAACCTCTCCTCTAACCACTATTCAAATTATTTCATTTAATCAATAAAAATACTGTTATTTGTGTTTATCCAATTGAAAAATAGAAGTGAACCTTTATTATCTTGAATAATAAAAAAAATCCCAACAGGTTATGGGCCCAGGAACGATTCCACTGCGCGAATCGAATAATAAAGTTGTCGTATACGGTATAGACTTTCGGTGTGTTTAACTTTTATCCGTTGAAATGGCAGACCAAGAAGTGTCAAATCTAACCAAATTCGATGGTACGAACTTTGCTATGTGGAAGTTCGGCGTGTCTTTTTTGCTAGACTCGAAAGACTTGATGCAGTTTGCTGATGGTACGGATGACGAACCAGACAAAGCTACAAAACTGAAAGAGTGGAAAGAGTGGAAAAAGGGTTGGTCAAAGACAGCGGTGATCCTATTCGGCTCAGTGGAACAGTCGTTACATATCAATTTGATTAATTGTGACAGTCCGAAGAAAATCTGGGACAAGCTGCACGCACTGTATTGTGACACAAGTGAGGATGCGAAACAGCGTTATTAGCAAGATTTCTATGAGTTCCGCGTCAACGATGGTCAGGCAGTCGTAACTCAGATTGAAAAGTTCGAAACAATCTGTAAAAAGTTGGAGGATGCAGACGACAAGCCGTCTGAATCCGCTATGATGTCTAAGCTCCTCAGCAGTCTACCTACAAAATTCTCAGCATTCACGATGGCATGGGAATGCACCCCTAAAGCAGAGCGAAAAAAGGAGAATTTGATTGCGAGGATAGTTCGTGAAGAAAAGCGACTCACCGACACGGAAGAAAATGAGTCATCACTTGCGCTACAAGTGAAAGCTTTACAGATAAAGCTCGATGAAAAATCGAAGCCGTCGACCAGCGGTCAGAAGAGGCTGAAGAAGAAATTAAGTGCGAAGAAAATCGAAGCTCTAAAGAATAAGTACCCGTGTACTTATTGTCATGAAACAGGACATTGGTATCGCGAGTGCAACAAACGGTTGGCAAACGAAAAAAGTGATGGAATGAATTCGGGTCAGGGAAAGGCGTATCTCAGTGATATCTCGGTTCTTTTCTCCGAAACGACGGAAAGCGATGAGTCTGTGTGGCTGGCAGATTCGGGTGCTAGCATGCACATGACCTTCCGGAAAGAACTTTTTCGTGAACTCGGTCCCGCGACAACAGTGCGTTTCGTGAAAATGGCGAGTGACAAAACGTTACCGGTCGCCGGTATCGGAACAATTGATATTCAAGTGAGCGCGAACAATGAACTGTATGACAGACAGCTGTCGAACGTTCTTTTAGTGCCCGATTTGAAACGAAATTTATTCTCAGTGGGAGCAATAAATGATAGACAATTCTCGTTTCATTGCTATCGTGATCGGTGTGAAGTTCGAGAGAGCGATGGTACTGTTTCCGCGGAAGGTGTTCGCTATGGGAAGCTATTCCGTATGCTTTTCGCAATGAAAGCTGCAGCGAACGCGAATGTGGCCGAGACTCAATCGCTACAGCTGTGGCACAACAGACTCGGCCACATCAATGTCAAGGCTATCAAGGAGACCGAAGAACGCGGTGCTGCAAACGGGATGAAAATCGTCAACAAGGCTGATGAATTCTTCTGCGAAGCATGTGTCTTGGGTAAGCAGCCTGAAGTTTTACATCCATCGAGCGAACGAGAGAAAATTACAAAGCCTGGAGAAATGATACACTCCGATGTATGCGGTCCGATAAACGTAGAATCGCCGCTTGGGTCGAGATACTTTGTACTTTTCAAAGACGACCGTACTGGATTCCAAAATGCTTACTTTATGCGGCACAAAGCAGAGGTCTTTGATAGACTCAAGGACTATGTAGCTTTAGTCTCAAAGCAAACTGGCAATAGTGTGAAAACCTTGAAGTCTGACAATGGGAAAGAGTATCTCTCAAATCAGCTTCAAGATTTCTTACAAAAGAAAGGCATTGTCCATGAGTTATCGACGCCGTACGTTCCTGAACAAAACGGCCGTGCTGAGCGTGAAATGCGAACGCTAGTCGAAAGTGCGAGATCGATGTTGATTGCGAAGGATCTTCCTAAGGAACTGTGGGCGGAAGCTGTTAGTACGGCATCGTACGTTCTAAACAGAACGATTTGTAAACAGATCGACGGAATGACAGCCTACGAGAGGTGGTTTCAACGCAAGCCAGAAATCAAACACATACGCGTGTTTGGAAGTGATGCCTACGTAAGTGTGCCAAAACAAAAACGTAAGAAGCTGGATCCGAAAAGTAAAAGGATGACCTTCGTTGGCTACGAAGGAGAATCGAAGAATTATCGATTGTGGGACGCTAAAACCCGAAAAATAACAGTAAGCTGCAACGTCAAATTCAATGAAACCACATCAGTCAAGGATAAGTTGGAAGCTGTACGAAAACAAAATGACCACATAGTTATCGAAGATGACAGTGATTCTGAGGCTGAAGAGGATGAAGAGGACATCGGTGAGCCCGAAGAACAGCCTCAACTACCGGAAGTAATCGAAGTTGAACCCGAGGTGGATAATCAGAGATCGGGAAGAACACGGTTGCGTGATAGGAACCTGATCAGAAAAACTAGCCGCTTAGTTGACGAGATCGCACTGATGCAGTGCCAGAGACATACGAAAGTGCAATTGCAAGTGATGAAGCTGATAAGTGGAAGAGTGCGATGTGTGAAGAAGTGGCGGCGCTTCGCGAAAACGAGACTTGGACACTAGAAAAGCTCCCGGTTGGGCAACGCGCGATCGGGTGTAAGTGGGTGTATACAAGAAAGACTGATTCGGAAGGCAATACCAAGCGACTCAAAGCTAGACTCGTAGCAAAAGGCTTTGCACAACGAGAAGGTATTGACTATTTCGAAACTTTTTCGCCAGTGGTCCGCTATGAATCGATAAGAATGCTCCTTGCCATAGCCGCAGCAAAGGATATGGAAGTAGTGCAGTTCGATGTAAAAACGGCGTTTCTTCATGGAGAATTAGAAGAAACTATTTACATGGAGCAGCCCCGTGGATTTGAAGATGAAGAGAAGGCTGGTGTAGTTTGCAGACTACATAAAAGCCTATACGGACTCAAGCAATCTCCACGCTGCTGGAATTCAAAATTTGTCTTATTTTTGAAGCAGTTCAATTTTGGTGCAACAGAAAGTGACCACTGCGTATTTTCCGGTAATGTAAGAGGAGCAAAAGTGTATCTGGCACTTTATGTGGACGATGGTCTACTACTATCATCATCGAAACCAGCAATAACAGTAGTACTGAGAAACTTGGAACAGCACTTCAAGATAACCATAGAAGATGGCAAGCAGTTTATCGGTCTCGAAATTGATCGTGATCGAAAGAACAGGACAATAAAAATTGGACAGAAGGTGTACATACAGAAAATTCTCAAGAAATTTCGAATGGAAGAAGCCAATCCGTCAACTGTCCCCGCTGAACCAGGCTTGCATCTGAGTCAAGAGCAGAGCCCTAGAAATGAGGAGGAGAATAAGAATATACAGAGCATTCCATATCGTGAAGCAATTGGCTCCCTCCTGTTTGCTGCGAGAGTGAGCCGTCCCGATATAGAATACGCGGTCAACCAAGCTAGCCAATTCCTATCGAATTATGGGCAAGAACATTGGCAAGCAGTTAAGAAAATCTTCCGGTACCTGAAGGGAACCCTGGATTATGGGATTGTCTACGGAAGCAGTGGGAGTAACCTTGAACCTACTGGATTTACTGACGCAGACTATGCTGGATGTGTGGATACGCGAAAGTCGACGAACGGTTTCGTGTTTTTACTTAACGGTGGTGCAATTTCATGGTCTAGCCAACGACAACGAGTCGTAGCGCTTTCGACTACAGAGGCAGAGTATATCGCTCTCGCACACGGTACCAAAGATGCGATATGGTTACGCAGAATTTTAGGTGAAATAGGCTTAAAGAGTGATACTATACCTATGTACGTTGATAATCGATCTGCGATCGACTTAGCAAAAAATCCAGAGTACCATAAGAAAACTAAACATATAGATGTTCGGTTTCATTTTGTACGCAACGTAAATGAGCGTGGTGAAATATCTGTAAGACACGTAGAAAGTAAAGAGCAACTTGCAGACATTTTTACTAAACCATTGTCGAAACAACAGTTTGAGTACATAAGAGAGAGACTGAGTATTGTACGCTATTCTTAATAAGTGGGAGTGTTGGAATATTATGTATTAAGAAGTGCCCGCTAGAAAGCAAAAAGTCTGTTGTCTGTTGTCTGTCGACTGCCTTTCCTTTTCCATGTTTTTGTTTATTTTTCCTTTTCTTTTGTAGGCTCTTGAGAGGCAGTACACTCTATGCCGTGTAACGGACATCATCATAACCAAAACCTCTCCTCTAACCACTATTCAAATTATTTCATTTAATCAATAAAAATACTGTTATTTGTGTTTATCCAATTAAAAAATAGAAGTGAACCTTTATTATCCTGAATAATAAAAAAAATCCCAACAGACATAGTAAAAAAATGTAACGGTCATTTCGGGAAAACAATTAATGAATTGCTTGCTCGCGTAAAATTTCAAAAACGCGATCAGCATTCGGGTGAAGATTTAAAAGACTTTGTTCGCGAATTGCGAAAACTCGCCCAGGACTGTAAATTCGGGGGAGAGGCGGACAAGTTGCCTCTCGATATAATGCTCCGGGATCGGTTTGTAGCGGGAATTCGCGACGAAGAGTTACAGCGGTATTTGTGTCGACGTCACGAAGAGTCGGTCACCAATGCAAACAAAGATGGATTATCTCTCGAAAAGGCTCTCGAAATAGCGTGTAGCGTTGAGAGCACGGAGGAGCAACAAAAACTTCTCAAACAGGGGAATACGAATAAGATACAAACATCGAATAATAATAATAAGAAGACTTCGAAATCGAAATCTCAAGTGAAAGGGAATTCACAACGCGAGAAAAAGTCATGTTATCGCTGTGGAAAATCCAATCACGCGGCAGACAATTGTTTTTTCAAGGAAGCTACGTGCAACCACTGTAATAAAACGGGTCATATTGAAGCCGCGTGTAAAATTAAAAAAACGAAGCAAAGCGCGTCCTCAAAAAAACAGGACAAGCAAACAAATAAAATAAACGTCGACTCGGACTCAGACGATGTTTACATTTATGATATTACCTCGAAAACACACTCGGTTTCTATTGGGAAGAAATACGCGGTGGAGGTTAAAATAAATTCAAAAAAAATATCTATAGATATTGATAACAGCGCGGAAGAATCGTTGATCAACGAAACAACTTTTCGAAAAATCTGGCCGGATTCAGAGCCAAAATGGCTTAAAAAAAGAGCAATTTGCGAGCTTCGGGGAAACGTCCGATAGCCGTGAAAGGTACTACGATTGTTCACGTGGAATATAAAGGAATTCGCGTCGAGCTACCTATCGTAGTAACTGAAAAAAAACGGTGGACCAAACCTTTTCGGAGCAAATTGGTTTGATAATTTTGGTATTCGTGTCACGGGAATTAACTCGCTTTCTCAAAACGAAACAAACTATAAAGAAATACTACGGGATTTTCCGAGTCTAATGGAAGAAGCGTGGCAACCTCATAAACATTCAGCTCAAAGTAAATGCTCGTCCGAAGTTTTTTAAAGCACGCAGAGTCCCTCATGGATTTTCAGATCACGTTCACGAAGCACTTTCGGACATGGTAAATAATAAAATGTTAAATCCAGTCGAACAATCCGACTGGGCGACGCCGGCTCTCTTCGTCAAAAAACCGAATGGAAAAATCCGAGTGGTAGGTGATTATAAAATTACGGTTAACCCGTTCATTAAGGATTCCAAGTATCCCTTACCGACAGTCGCTGAAGCACTAGCTACTTTAAATGAAGGAAAAATTTTCTTACAAATCGATCTCGTTAACGCGTATAAACAGCTGCGAGTCGATAAGGAAACTGCAAAAATCCTAACTATAAGCACTCCGATGGGCCTCTTCGAGGTAAATGTTCTTTTGGATGGCTTGAAAATAGCGCCACGAATCTTCCAAAAATTTATGGATTCTCGATTGCAGGGTATACCGGGTGTTCTGGTTTATCTTGATAATATAAAGATTCAAGGCCAAACGCGCGCCGAACACGATGATCGGCTCCGCGAAGTACTTAAAAGACTATCGGATGCAAATTTGCGATTAAATACGGATAAATGCGTTTTCGGAGTACCAACAATGGAATTTCTGGGATATCGTATTTCGGATGAAGGAATAAAGCCACTGGCTACCAACCAAAGTCGAAGCGATTAAGAAGATGCCAGCACCAAATTGCGTCAAGGATCTTCAGGCATTTTTGGGGGGATTACTTTTCTACGAGAGATTTTTGGAAGTCAGAGCAACAATAGCGGAGCCTCTACACAGATTACTTGACGCGGATACCGAATGTCACTGGACGAAGAGTCACCAAGAAGCTTTTAATAAGCTTAAAGACCTACTCATCAATGCACCTATATTGTGGCACTTCGACGATAAAAAACCAATCGTGGTTTCAGTCGACGCGTCACCATTTGGCTTAGGGGCAGTTCTTGCGCACACGGATGACGAGGGACAGGAACACTCGGTTACTTTCGCCTCAAAACGCTCACAAAAACTCAGCGTAGATACTCTCAAATTGATCGGGAGGCATTGGCACTAGTTTTTGCGGTTACGCGATTTCACCAATACCTCGCAGGGCGGAAATTCACCCTCACAACTGATCATAAGCCGCTGTTGGGAATATTTAACCCGACAAAACCAACGCCAGAAATTGTATCTCCGAAAATCTTCAGATACTCAAGAACGCTTAGTGCGTATAATTACGAGCTAATTCATCGACCCGGTAAAAAGAACGGAAATGCGGACATGCTTTCGCGATTACCGTTACCGGAAATGGCCGAAGAAGAGGAAGACATCGAGTTTGCGAACGCTCTCATGATAGAAAACTCGAATCGCAATCCTGTAAATCCCGAAGAAATCGCGGTAGAGACGAGTCAGGATACCGTCTTGAAGAAAATAAAAAACTGGGTCATAAAAGGATGGCCACGTAAACCTCAAAAACAATACGTTTGTTTTTGGAGTAAAAGACAAGAAATATCGCTCGAAAAAGGCTGTTTGGTATGGGGAAATCGTGTAATCATACCGAAGAAGTTGCAGCGCAGCGTCCTGAACTTATTACACGGCAACCATCCGGGGATCGTGGGGACAAAAGTCGCCGCAAGAACATTCGCCTGGTGGCCAAGAATCGATCAAGAAATTGAGTCGCTGGTAAAAAACTGTAAAAAATTTATGGAGATACAACACGCGCCGAAGAAAACTCCAACAGAAAATTGGACGGCTCGTCAGATTCCATGGAACCGCATACACTTGGACTTCGCGGGACCATTCGAAGGTCAGTTGTTTTTGGTGATGGTCGACGTCTACACAAAATGGGTAGAGGTGAGAAGAGTTCCCTCGAGACACTCACGACTAGTCATCAAGGAACTAGGACAAGTCTTCGCGACATTTGGGGTTCCGGACACTATCGTATCAGATAACGATACGGCATTCTCGTCGTTAGAAATCCAAGAGTTTTATAAGAGAAACGGAATAAAAAGCTTATTCATAGCTCTGTATAATCCACAGGCGAACGGCCAAGCAGAAAGCACAGTTCAATCAGCAAAAAATTCACTTAGAAAGCTGAAAGATGGTGACTGGGAGACCATGCTATCGAGATTTTTGTTGAAACAACACTCCACGCCGGTAACGACGACGGGCAAACACCCGCTGAACTAATGTTTGGCCGAAATCTGCAAACACTCCTTAACAAAATAAAATCTGGAAATCAAGAAGAAGAAAATGAATTACCTAGAAAATCTAGGAACATGCGGAGTCTGGAACTTGGAATGAGAGTCCGCATGAGAAATTACCGTGCGGCAGGTCCAAAATGGGTAATAGCTACTATTATAAAGAAACTCGGAGAAAGAAATTATGAAGTAGAAGAAGAAAATGTGGGCATTATCCACAAAAGAGACATCGATCAGCTGGTAGCACTCCCGCAGCCTCTCCAGAAAGAGATCGAAGCAAACGACACACCAGGCTGCAGTCGGAATAGGTTGCTTGATTTGGCGACTTATCAACCTACCGAGGAGGAAGGGGATGATAACCCCGTTGATGAACTGGAGCAAACCGCTGATGAAGAAACACAGGATGAAGCGTCTGCTAGGCGCAAACGTCCTAAAAGAAAATGTGTGGAAGGCAGTAAAAACCGGTACCGCGAAAGTCTATTAGACGCAAGCATCGTTGACGGTCTTCCTTAACTACATATCGAGACAACAACTTGAAAATTGCCCTGAGCGCGATGTTCCGCAGCAGCGACGATCCGGGCTTAGAAGAAGGGCGAAGAAGATGACTAAGAAGCCAAATTGATATCGACAATCCAACTACGACGGGAGGGATGTCATGTATCTGCCTGAGCGGCAGAGCAACCTTCGATCTAATCGTATCGATCGACAGGTGACACTAGGTGTCCCTCAATTGTCGCGCTTATCTTCGGTGACCGCGAGATCCTTTCGATACGCTAGTTCGAGCTCGACCATCGAGCACAATCTACTTGTACTCCTCTGAATATATATATCTATTGTATTATTATTATTATTAAACTATGAGTCATTATTTACTTCCCACATCAATATTCAACACAGTCTTTATTCGCACAAGGATTAGAATTGTGGCACCGAGATCCGCATTTCATATTGGCTTTGAAGCAAGAACACCGCTTTGTCGAGCATTGCTCTTTTGTCACTTTGCAGTTACATTTTTTGTAACCTTGGGCCCCGCATTTTGATTGCGCCACCGCTGCTTCTTTAAGAGTAAGAAAATTATCTCTCCGAACATCCAGAAGAGTAATCGTACTAGCTCCTGATTTCTGTATATCCGGTCGAGAAGACCAACCCTTTATTATTCCTGCCTTAGTTCCGATTTGAAATACTTCATTTTGTTTATCTAGAACAACGCCCAAGATTCTGCTGAAGTCAATGGAGGCTCGATCTACAGTTGGAACTGCTAGTGTAATGCAATCTCCAGCAGCCAATTTTGGAAATTTCTCAGTAGAAAATGTCGCCATTTCATTAACTGCCAATTTCTGCCTCCTATGGCAATCTTCCTGTACATCATGGATATGTTTTTCTCTTGAGCATAACGAGCAAAAAAATGTATCTTGATCGGCCAAGGTCCCACAATTAATGTGCGTTTCCAGATCACATTCCTGACATGTCACTGCGTCTTCAAGTGATACACCAAATCCACAAACAATACACATATGCTCCTGGGTTTTTTCCTGTGTACTCAGTACCATGTCTCACAACAACTAATAATAATCTCACATGCACTCCTGGGGATGCGCCATTGTTGTTTCATGTAGTACAGCAACTTATCCCGACGTCCATGGCCAGTTTGATTGTGAGCTTCTAACAGTTTCTCGAAATAACCTTCCACTGGAACCATATAGACTAAATCGTCACTCTCGCTACTCCGCTTCAAGACAATACTACTCACAGACCCGATTTGCAACAATTCATATTTCTTGAAGTAGTAGTAGTGGGACATATCTGCTTTCGCTTCCGTTCTGCTCAAAATCGTTTTCACTTTTTCAAACTGCTCACAATCCCACATCACTCTTTTCCCATTATTGGAATCCATGATATGCTTGATTTTTTGCAAAAATGATTCTTCACAAACACCACTTCTCTCCATTTTCAAGAATTTCCAAAGATTTATAAATTGGCGAATCTGTATACTCAATAACGGTTACTGACCGACTGCTTCTATCTGAATTAATTGGGCATAATATTTGTTTTGAAACTGTCGCTAGGTGAACATGCGCGGTAAACACGGACGGATCGTGCGTGGATATACATTTGATTTTTTTATTATTTGCCTGGAGATCCAGCCGGCATTCAATTAGATGCCGGCATTTAAGTAAATCCCTAGGCAGATAATGGTAAATGAAAGACATCAATACGATTTTCATTAAATGCCCGATTTTATTAGATGCCTACGACATATATATATATATATACCGGGACAATCTCTTGAAACTATACATATAACGCGCATGCGCCAAATAATTTAATCTCATTGGTCGGGGAGATCGCGCCGCGGTGATGTTTTCATCTGCTGAGCAAGGCGCCAACGTACACAAAATGAAACAAAAGCTGTAATTCTCTCGCGCGTAAAGCCGTAGATTGAGGTTATGCTGCTGTTTATTTTTACGTAGCGTGAATTGTCTAAGAAGAATAGTATCGTTCAGCAATACCGTGGTTGATTTCGGAAGATATTCAACCGACGCAATAAAGAATTTAACGGAAAAGCAAATATCAAATGATACAGAAATTGGGTGTTATTTATTGAAAGAAGAAATCTGAAATTCAAAGTGAAATGTCATTAACAAGTGGGAGTCTGGACAAACAGAAGTAGGTAAGTAAAAACAATGTTTATTGTGAACAGATTCTTTATTCACATAAAATTAAAAATAAATGAATGGTTGAGACCCAGTAGATATTTCCAGAGTAGATTCGTTACGGTGCAGTGCTCGAGAAGTCAGTAATTAGTGCCGATGAACATGAAATAAATAAAAGAAATGAGTAACAAGGAATAAAGAAATTATTCATCTTAAACACGAAGCTTAGGAGGACAAAGAGTAGCAATTAACAGAAAACGTACCCGACGCAATACTCACAAAAATCCTCACCGACATCATTGATTAGTTGACAAAGTTTTTGCAGCTCCATTGTACAATAATCAATGTTCCGTTAACAAAGAGGGTTCACCAGATATCCAAGAATAAAAAGAGAAAAAGAACAACAGTTAATATTACAGTGTAAATCATGCTATTAATGAAAAATTAGGAAACAAAACAATAACTTACAAGACAATCGTCCGATAACACTGGGAGACCAATCTCCACTCTTCTGATCACCCCTCGTCAGGCCATTGGTTGCCTTTCAAAAAGTGCTGCCTTTTTTTTTGCCTTCAAAAATACCGAAAGATCCTGTTTGATAATAATAGCTTCTAATATTTTCAGGTACGAAATAATTCATTGTCAAAGCGGGACTAAATTTGTCAGGCATGGAAGCATGTAAGTAAATTTCCAATTACGTGATCTTTGACAATGACAATATTTTAACATGGATTCAATGACAATATTTTAACATGGATTCAATGATAAAATTCGTTTTTTTTCAGCAGGCTCGAAGTTTAAACTTTAATTAACACGAGGACAATTATGCCTTACCTGATGGTCAAAACGTTTAGGTGGCAAGGATCCTGGTTTCTCGAGCGGTGCAATCATTAGCACCATCGAACCTGGTTGTTTCGTCAGACATCAGGTGCCAGAGTGAATTTTATCAGGCCATCGCCACCTTCTTAACATCAGTTGAGGCAAAATTGAAGAGCGGGATATACTACAGATCATAATGGCTGAATATTCCATCATTTTACTTTGATCGAGCCAATAGCGATAAGTTTGTTACTTAACCGTTGCTGCCAATTCATTCTACCGAGGAATCATTCTGTGCACCATTGTAATTTAAGCATTATTATTGACCAGCATTGTTTTTCAAACTTTATACCATTTGATTTGATATCTTATTTTGAAGCTTACTTTTACTCTCTTTGGCATTGAATTCAGATGAATAGTTTTTCAAGTCCTCAATTAGATTGTAGGGTTGAATTTTGCTAGGCAAACTGAATCAATCTAAATCTAGAACTGTTAAATAAGTTCAGTTAAAAATGTCTTTAAATTTAATCTTAGTTGATGGTGTCATCTGGCTAGCTAGTTGCACGATAACTTGAAACCAAATTCAATTTTACACTCTTTATAGGGTCCTACGCTAAGACTGAAAGCTTGTGAATTTCCATGTACCGCAATTATTTCTGCATTTCATGTTAGCATTATCTGGAGCAAAAAAAATCCCATTTTGAGATTGAAAATGGAACCTGAAACACAGTTATTCAATAGCTCGAATTGAAAACCAAGAATTTTATAATGGTTTCTGCAACAAAGGGACTCTTTCCAAATATCCTTGTTAGAAGGTGATGTTCGGAGGACTATGAACAAGATATTGTATCGGATTAAATTATTTGGAAAAAAATTTTCGTAAACTTTGTTAAAAATTAGATATTCATTTATTTTGATGGAACAAGGGACACAATCTTTACATTACTTTAAAATTGACATTACTCTAAAACATGATTGTCCTTGAAGCTAATTGTGACATTGAGGCGCATTTTGAGAAACTTGATTTTCAACTTGTGTCACAGGATGTGATTTACATTCCTGAGTTCTACGCTTTCGATTAGATTTTCTTTGTTTCGAACCGCACTAACATGAAATACAAAAATCATTTTAATAAATCTAATATTACTTGAATTTTCAATTTGAGTATTAGGTTCCCTTCATTTATTTAATCGAACATCATTGAAAATTTGCGAAATAAATTCTGATAATCATTCGGAAATTTTAAATAGTAGTAGCAATAATTTGTTAATCAGAAAAAATACATTGACTATCGACTATTCGTAAATTTTGTTGAACTATTTTCAAGAAAAAAAAGATTCACAGTTCCGTTACAGATAGTGAGATATTTAAATTTCTTGAACGCTCGGTTTAATGTCTCATTTTCGAAAATGATAAAATTCAATATTACCGCCTGAAATCACAAAAGAGTGAGAAAGTTGCTTAGTTGCTTGAAAGTGGCGATGATCTTTGTACGTCTGACAAATTGAATGGGCAGATAACAGTGAATATCAGAGATGTAATTATTTTAGCCGTATCACCTGTTGATAGATAAAAATTCCATTGTTATTTCTAATGTACGAAATAATAAAAATGATTAAATAAAGTGTTCGCACCTACCTGCTGCCTTTCTTCCAAGCACCCAACATTTAAACAGATTTCTCATTTTAGTCGAATAAAGCCAATTTTCAAAGAGCATTAGCATCAACTTTCCGAGTCACTACCTCGACTGTTTAAGATTCTAACCTCAAAAATTCGTATGAACTACAACGCCGCCAGAAACAGAGTTTGACAGCTGAAACTCGGAGTGGTCAACCTGCCCGAGCAGCCGATAAAACTCGCGCATGCGCATTATATGTATAGTTTCAAGAGATTGTCCCGGTATACATCAGTCATTACACAAAAACAAAAGATAGATAAATTCACGTGTTTTGGAGAATCATAGCCTCACCAATGTCGGCGATAGTGGGGGGATCAATCGAGGCTAGCTGGGCAGCCCGAGCATTAATGATAAGCTAAGGCCATGGCTAGTTTGTTGTGGAGGGGCTTCCCAACCAGTCTCAACATTTACTTTCTGCACTACTCACTATATTCCGTATACTAGATTCTTTCTTTTCAATTACAGTTACTGCCATAATTCCCTAAGCTGTAAGCACAAATAAATATATTTCCGTTGCTAATTTGATTTGAATGGTTTGTCCTGCCCCTGACCTTCGACTCTTTCAAGCCCGCTTAACTCGGTCTGTTGTTGCCTCACCAGCACTCAATTTATTTTTCGAAACATCAGGTAACGCAAAGCATTCAAAGATTTTCTAATCAAGCATCAACAAAATGACAGTGATGCGCTGGTATACAGCGGTATTAGATAAACAGGCAATTCCAGCAAAGGAAAATTAGGAAAACAAATAAATAGTCACTTAAAAATTTATCAAGTAAGTGCTAACCAATCGCGAAATTACTTGCGGATGAGAGAAGAAGAGACAAAAATACGAACCCAAGCGGCTCACGCAAAGTAAGCTCCGAAAAAAGACAAAAAAAGAGAAAAGATATAAAAGAAGTAACTTCGTGGCTTCACACGATAGACAAAATAAAGCCTTACTAATAGGGAACATCCGCAAAATAGCCGACTGCAATTTCGATGAAACTTAGCAGGAATCTTAAGTACACTAAAATAAGAGATGCATGTTTTTTTTCATAAAGGCTGAATTAATTTTACGAGGGTGCACCATCCCGCTGAAATACTGTTTTTAATCATTCTCATGCATAATAGGGCCTAACGTACAGATTGCAGGAAAACTTGATTTCTAAGCGTTTTTGACGTTGCTTATTCCAAGTCTGTAGTCGAAATTGAAAAGTTCAAATTGGCGTATCCAACGTGGCGGACGGCAATAACGAAAATTCGATCGATATTCACCTATATTAGATGATAGCTATTTTCGAGGTCGCTGATCATAGATCTGATCGTGAAAATTTTAAATTCGAAACGACGAATTCAAAACGGTGGTAGAAAATCACCACAATGTCCGCCATTTCTACGGGAATTGGTACCCATATCTGTTTCTGGACGAGGTACTCCAATAATAACCATCGATTCTCATTGTCAGAATTGCGATTATCGATAAGCGCAGATGTAATTGCACGTTGTAAATTGATAGCGTCATGATGAAATATTCCCCAATATTCAATCAAGAATGCCCGTGGAGGGCTTAGAGCTAGAATATGTGGTAGAGTATGCTCATACTGTATTGAATGACCTGGACGTTGGAAATACATATCATTGTTTTTCATCAGTTTACTGTTAGGTTGACCAATGGTAGTTATTAATGTAATTAAGGTATTGAACTTGCTGCTGGTAGAATGCGGTGCTCCAGGCACCGAGATTATAAAACTCAACTCAACGGAATTGCACCTTCATCTTCACTGGAAGATTCATCTTCCCTCGTTGTGCATGAAACGAGATTAGAACTAGAGTACTCTGTAGCAGTAAGTGAAGCAGTAGCTATCGATATTGATTGGCTTACGGAAGGTATAGCAAGCATACTAGTATCAGAAAGCTGTACATTCGTTGAAGAACTACACATCACGTCCCAAGGTAAAATAGTAGATTCGAGTATGAACAAAGAATTGTCGATTACTGGCCAAACGGAAACAGAAAACACGGAACTTTTGTAGTAGTTCAAAACATGTTCAAGCGACTTAAGTCTGAACGATAGTTACGAAGATGTGCGGCATATGTCGGACCTGGTGGAACGCGTATAAAGGATAAGTTGATCAGGATTGCAAAGTATACGTTTAACATGTTCGTAGCAGCAATAGAATCGAGATTAACAATTCCTGATGTGGATTTCCGACGTTGGCCATTACCAGCAAGGATTAAAGAAGACTGCCTTCATTTTCCGTTTGATCCAGCCACCTGATATTTACATCATATCTTCTAAGTTTGGAAAGCTTACTAAATCATATGCATACTTGGCTTCGGGAAGCTTATCTTTGCAATACAGGTAATGCAAGCGTCTTGTTATATGATTCATAGTGTGAATAATACGAGCCCAGTGTTCAGGAATCAATATCGGATGATCGTGTCTTGAACCTGATGACCATTCCAAAATAGACTACAGGGCACATTCAACCTTTGGACGAATATGGGTCTCGTGTGCGGAAAAATTTCGTAAGACGTTGTTCCGACTTGCTGATCCTTCTTGACTATGCTATTAATCGTCGCCTACAAGATGATATTCTCAAGCTGCAATCTCGCGCGCACAACCGATTTTAGTCTCCACAATTTCTAAAGTTATTCAAATATTCATGGCGAAAAAGTGGATACGTGCAAACTAGACCGTCCTGTTTTCAAAGTCCATCAGAATTGTGTTACGAAACAGACTCAACATTACAGTATTATATATGTGACGAGATCGCAATAATAAAGTGTGCTTGGTGTAAAAAATCATTTTGTTTGAAACGCTTTTTTTCGCAAGAATTTCAATTATTGCCATGACTTTATTCCATAAAGGAACTATTCATATCACCAAGGGTTGTTACAATCAAAACAACAAAATATAACTATCATTGTATATGTAGGAATTCATTATGGTTGTGCCGCTCAAATGAAATTATATACGATCATCATTTTGGCACAATGTTACAAATGATGTAAATAAAAAAATTCTGAATCACGATACTCCTGCTATCGTTTCATCCCATCATTCAGCTAGAAATGAATGGGTTCTGAAGTACTTCAGAAACAGATACGGATACCGAATTTCGTAGAGATGGCGGATACTGTGACGGATTTTTTCCGCCATTTTGAATTCTTCGCTTCGAATTTTAAATTTTCGTGGTTAGATACATGATCAGCGACCTCGAAAACAGCTTCCCCATACTTTTGGTGAAAATCGATCGATTTTTTGTTATTGACGTCGACCATGTTGAATTTGCTATTCTAAACTATTCAATTTGGACTTCAGATTCGGACAGATTTGGAATGAGCAGCGTCAAAAACGCTCAGAAATCAAATTTTCCTGCAACATGTACGTTAATCCCTATTATGCATGGGAATTGTTAAAAACGGTATTTCAGCGGGGTAGTGACACCCTCGTAAAACTAATTTCATCCCATATAAAAAAAAATACGTATACGGTGTCTCTCATTTTAGCGTACATAAGATTCCTGCCAAGTTTCATCGGAATCGGAGACGGACACTTGGCGGATGTTAATTCTCGATATGCAAGAAAATCTTGTCCGTGATACAGTGATAATTGAAGATAAAGATCTCACTTACGATGCTGCGGTATCGATATCAAAAGAAAACATTCTGACCCAACTACTTGCTACGCTGGTACTCTTCGTGCTGATTACCTCTCGGGACTGCACCTCGGTACTCGATCACCGAAATGCTTACATACTGGCGGTAATGGCCTTCATCTCGGATCTCCACACCAGTTCCGCCAGGTTGACGTAGTCCGTCACGCAAGGCTTTGCGGTAGGCAAACGCAATTTTGCTTTAGGGGGGAACTCCCCGTAGAATTCCAAGTCTTAGTTGATTGTTATGATTTTTTTTTTCGTGGGTAAGGAATGTATATGTCGGAGAAGAATAAAGAGGATGCATTATCAAGTGAATTCGAAACTTGAACTTTGAATGAGTCCGCCGTATCAAGCGTCAAGCGTTATTCAACATGCTTTGAATATAGAACAAACAAATGGTTTGTTTATAACAACGCTTGGATGAAATCGACAGTCACGGAAAAGCAAGCGAATTGACCAGACGTGTCGGGATCATCGCGCTTTTTACAATGAGCAATCCACGAAATGGAAATCCTACATCCTCTCCGCCTTTCCGAGGCTTCACCCCGACATATATATCTTTTCCGGGTCATAGGTACTTTTTACTACATAACTTTGGTTTTCAAAATGATTCTTGTTATTGAACCAAGTGAAATATGACGGAGATATGATCAGTTGCCGTGAAGCTGTCCGGAAGGGAAGCCGAATTCGGTGTACACTCCAGCACCTCGTAGGATTTTTTGAAACAGTCTGCGCAAAATAATTGATCAGTATATACATGTAGTCAGTTGGTGAACGAGTAATATCGAAAAAATAATGATAATTGGCCTTAGAACAAAAAAGATGATATTTTGGGACAAAATTTCAACCCTTAGCGGCCACACGAGGTAACTAGTTACCCCAGGCTCGGAACAAGTGAAATTAGAGGTCTAAAACCTATGAAATTGATACAAGTAACAACATCTACCGGTCGTAGACAAGTATAATAAAAATCATTATAAATATTGAAGAACTCTTTAACAAACATGAAACAATCCGTTAGAAGTCTTAAAACACCCATATGTCTTGTACAACTAGATTTTCAGTGTGGGGTAATGAGTTAACCATGTGGCCGCTAAGGGTTAAGCTTTGACCCAGTCAGAAGCATTTTTATTTTGACAATTTTCCGTCAGTCTTAAGTTCATCAATTAGAAATATATGTTATGAAAACGTGTGCAAAGTATGAGCTTGATCGGTCCAATAGGTTGTAAATAATCGTGAACATCGATTTTCAACGCATTGAAAAAAAAGTTTCGAGGTAATCGCGTTTAAAGTTTTGGCAAAGGCACGCTTCGGCACGGATGATTCTGTGACTCACTGACTAATCAGCTACTCCAGCGCCATTTAATATTCCTTCAGCTTCCTCGTAATACTCATTTTGCCCATCCATCTCCTTATTGTGTGATTTTCGAGCCTCTTTCACACAAACGGAGCTGAATTACACTCAAAGGATCTCGGGACGTTGTTTAGAGATTGACGAAAATCACTAACCGCATTTTATTCTACAGGTTTCAAACTAAATTTTGGCAGCAAAAAAAAAAAAAAAAAGAAAAATGCATTTTTTGAAGTATGTATGGAGTCCATATAGAGTGTTCACTTAATAATCGACGAACCAGTAGGCGGTTTAGCATAAGGGTGATGAGAGTCATCGACGGGTGGCTTCGTTTTAGTTTGAAGCACAGCCCTGTATGCCATTGGCGATGTATCCAAGCAGCAGTAACGATATTTGTTGCATGGAGCCTAGAGTTAAGGAGCTGGAACGCTGCACTATGAATGTGGACCCTGAAAGCGACGGAAAAGTTATATAGGCTGTAGTGGCGCTGCTGTCGTTAATATAGGATATAAGTATTATTATTTCAGCAATGACCGGGCGTCGATAACGAATACTCCTCACTTCATGGCATCACCAATGCCATACTTCATATCCTATACTGACAACACAAGCGCGCTCGTGGCTGAATTTCGAACCACAACAAACATATATCTTTTTCGTCGATTTCAGGGTCCAAATTTATAATGATTCTCTTTGCCGTTCGGCCTCCTTAACTCTAGGCTCCATGATTTGTTGGTTCAGCTCCTGGTCAAAGATTCTAGATAATTGGAGGTCTTTATTGTACGTTACGCACGACCCTGTTCACAATTTCAGATAGACATCTACCTGGATTTGAATTGGCAATATTCTCTGCTCTATGGCTAACGGCACGATGCCGGTGATGCAGTGTCCAATTCCCTCCATGTGACGTTCTTGAACATAATTCTCGTGGTGCGATACAAAATTAGAAAATAGACGAATATTAGCTTAATCAAAAAATCTCAGCTGACATAAGAGTTTCTTTGGAGTGTTGGCCTCAGACGTGCCTCTGTCGCGATTAATATTATGTGATAAAGTATAAAATACCACGTCAGAATACATATAGACATAAAACACCGGCAAATGGAAGATGTCAGTAGAATACAATTGTTAGTGGCGTGATGATGCTTTACTATTCTAAAATAATTGTAGAACATTAAAACTGTGAGTATGTTTTTGTTGATGACAGATTATTTTGTGGCCTGGAGTGAATGAAATCAGCATTTTGTTGAGTGGAGTGAACTTATTTAAGTAAAGTTAGTGCACCATAAAGATGAACTAAATGATTATACACCCAAAAGTTATCAGTGATTCTCTCAAGATGAAGTTTGTCTATCGAGTCCGATAATGATTCACTACTACTCGTCTAAAGATAGTAGTTACAATTAGTGACCAGTCAGATGCTATGCTCAAAACTCTTCAAAAACATGACAATGTTTAGAAAAATAAAAATTTTACAAATTATTGACTCTTGAGAGGCCGCCCATAAACTACGTAAGGATGAGGGGATGGGGGTGGGGGTTGCCCAAATAAGCATTACATAGTTTATAAACCGCCTCGTCAGAGCATCTAGAAATTGTGATTCCTTCGAATTGCATATTCCATTCTACATCAAACTACATTAATCAAAAGTCTTGGATTTGACTCAATCATATTCACATGTATTTATATGATCGGCACATGTACAGGGCATTCTATTTCGATTAAGACAGTGCAATTACTTGGAAATATGAGGTAGTACAAAAAAAAATTATTTTCACACAAAGGCTATATCTGGATAAGCATGGCAAAAGTGTCCCCACTCCAAATGGATTCGGCAAGTGACCAACTGTAAGTGTTCTGTTGGTAAATAACTGACAAATGTTAATGTTAGGCGTGCAACCATTTTTCTCAGAATTGTTACAAAAAAACGGGATTTACAGTGTTTCTACGATAACTCCGCTATTTTCACTTTGAAAATTGTGGGAAATATTACAAATCCAGCAGACATTTGAGCACATACGAACGTTTTTTCTCGAGATTCTTCGGTGATAAACTCTTGCTGTAAAAAATTTTCAAACAATTAGATTGCTGATTTCCGGTGGATTTCAAAGAGTGACAACCTTTTTTTTACAACAGTATAAACATTTGGTTTCGGGTGATCCTTTGTAATTTTTTCGTATTTCTTCCGAACATGCGTCATTATTGAACAAATCTAAAACTGATACTTTTCATTTTTTCACGAGCATGACTTCAAGATAATTTTTTTCCGCATACAGAGTCAAAATAGTAAACTGAAATGTGTGATCAGTCTGAGAGAACTTCCCTCATTCAACGTTAATTTCAAAGTTTTTAACCATAAAACTTTATCACATAATATGTTCTTCTCAAGTTTAACATCTGGGTCGATCGAAAATCTCGACCTTACATCGATATGGAAAAAAATGCGGTCTCGATGTTCAGGGTCAAAAAACAAGTAGTTAAACATTTTACTTTCTGGCCATTTAGGGAGCGGAAAAAAGGAATGGGGGAGGGGGGGGGGGCTTTTCGAAAAAAAAAACACAATTTATTAAACAAGACATAAGCCTTAATTATTCATACAATCTAGAACAATCAACTAACATAAATGGTGAAAATTGAATATGCTGCTCCAATTATCATTAATCGTCAGACCTAAAGTCCATGAAACGTAAAGGTATGTTACGTGATATTCTTATTCACGTTCAATTATGCATCAATAAAGGTAGAATCCGGAAAAATAAGAAAAAGATAACGAATACACAAATTGGCACTTAGTTTATATACACAATTAATTAAAATCTAAATGACAGGCTACGGTCGGATCTATAAATAAAAAGGTTAGGTTGGCAACTCACGGACACATAATTCGAAAAAGTATTCTTAAGACTACTACGAATTCCTCAGAGAGAAGCGGGGTCGTTTTGATCATTTATGCAGTTCTTTAAGAGCCATATTGAGGTATTTTTGGCTTCTTATTAATCAAAAACAGCTAAAGAAGAGTCAAACGTTGGCCAATAAGAAAAGAAGACGTCGGGAAGAGAAAGATCCGCAATCGATATGCGTGAGATCGACAACCCAACTGACAAAACTAAACCCAAGTATGAGGAAAACATGGTGTCCGCTGTCGTGACGCTAGCAGTCTAACATGTTGAGAAGTTAAGAAGTTAGATCCTACGCCATGAAAAATGGAACCTTCGATTCTTTGGAAAGCAATTTATAATGAAGGCTACTTAAAATATCAATGTCTGGCCTAAGGTTAACCGTGTGATTGTCACTAACGACATTGCACACTCCCCGAATTCGTTTATAATCTTTCTATAATCCTATTCATGTAAATTTTTCATATAAATTAACTTTTAACTTGTGTATTGTTAAGCGCCAACAGCTACTTCCTTTTCCAAGTTCTCATGGAATCCTACACTAATGACTCGCAAATATCTCTAACTTCGGTATATTATTTCTCCCATGAATGCCAAAGCCTCGCCCACTTGGGTGGCAACAGTGTGAAAGTACTCAACAGTCACAATGTATAGTTAGCTACGTGCAGAAAGAAGAATGAGAGGCTAAGTGCGGCTATTTTCTGGTCCCATACAAGGTACCTCAGTCTGTTTCGCTTCGCAATTCGGAACCACTATGAACATAAAGACGATGTGATAGCAAATATACTGCAAGTATCTCTAACGATAAAACGTCAATTGCAGAATTCATTTCGAATAAGGGTACTTTTCGCATGCTTACCCAGCTTTATAGCCTTTCACAGTATCAAGAGAGGTACTTGATACTAATACTATGAAATTTTTCACTCAAGGCTTTGACGAGATCTCGTGGCAGCTGGAAATTTAATCAATACAACTCTACAGTCTTCATTTCAGACAGCAATAGCTTATTCAAAGCGGGATCATATGCACAAATAAATCTCTTCAACCTTACAAATACAGTTGTTATAGTACTGTGAGGATTGAAAAATAGTGCAAATACACAATCATCTTTATTTGTCTACTTGTGGATCGGTTTAAAGACATTCGCCTAATGAAGTCAGTACTTACCTTTGATTCGTCATTTTGATAATACAAGAAGTGTAAATAGTGCATCTAGGGGTTTCAAAAGGAATTAACACCCTCATTCCCAAACGTGATTGAATAAAGCGAAGCTTATACTCACATATGGACCCATTAATTGATATCTGTTTCCAGAATCATGCAAGAGCCGAAAGACCTTGTTACTATGCAGGCGTCTCTAGCATTGTATGTCCGACTTGTCTCCGAGGTGTCGAAAGTGGAAACAGAGTTTCCAAAAATTCAAGAACAATATCGAACTCTAGGTAAGATTATATTTATCACATCTATTGACTTCAGGGTTGACAAGAATCGGTGACTACGCCTTGTAGCGTCTGTATATTATGTGTGAAACTGAGAAGTGACCTTGTACCCTTTTTCCTATTTATAAAGATAATAATCATTTCGAGAAAGTAAACGGGGTCATTTAGTTAAGAGAGGCTACACCTGGATATTAGTTATTAAGTCTACATTTGGTAAACACAAGGAACCGTTAAGTTCAACAACCTCAAGAACCATAAAAACCATTCTCAGTGATGCCATCTCCATGTTTTTGTCAGCCCATCAGTATATATATCCAGGGAAAAAGTTTCGCATATAAGGAGAGTTGCAAGCATCTACGAACTGTCAGGAACCGGATACAAGTATGAAATGTTTCTGCCGGTCGTGCAGTGTTCCGTCGGGTCGTATCCAAATTAGAGGTACCGTTATTATGGGGTGACTAGTAGTGTACTTCGAAATAGAGATTCTCCTCTCAATCTTAGGTTCGGACTTACTACCCTTGAACCACCCATACTCTAGTCTCTCTCTCACCCAGCATCGTATGGCGTATTATCTCGCCATAGGTATTTCTCTTTATTTATGGGTAGCAGTGTAATATCACCGGGAAAAGCTGAAGCTAGAGATTCATTCAGACAGTGTGAACAGTAACCGGACAAATTACAAAGAACTACTTATAGTTCTCTGTAATTTGTCCGGTTACTGTTCAGAGACGCATACGATTCTTAAATTCTTAAATCGTATGCGTCTCTCCGAAATTCAAATTATACCGATTGTGAGCACGACCGCGATATTTACCCGTGAACGGACAGTGATCGTGGCACTCCTTTTCCTCAGGTGTAAACGGCTTATTAGAAATATAACAATTTTTGCGCTCATGTGACGATCACGTTGCACTTGGCTCAGAAACTCCATCAGAATTATATTTTCGATTTGTACTCTACTTGCAGTCATACATTTTTATGCTGCCTTGTGATCCAATCTATACAATCAGCACCGCATTTACTGTAAAATTCGGATAAAGCCTCATCGTAAACGCAATGTACGTAGTACTCTACTGTAACATGGGGGTGAAACGTGAAGGAGCGGTGGGTGTGTATGATTATAAATAATCAAAGCGTTTCCCTTCTCATAATAATAAATGAAAATAAAAAACTTAGACCTAGCTTTTGATGAGCTGGTATGTGGGTTCATATTGCTGTAGTCCTATACAGGCTGTGAGAGTTGTTCAAATGATCGATTATATCAATAATATGCGATGGGTGATCGTTCAAAATAAATGGTTAAATACGAATTATTCTGGTGAAAGATAAAGTACATCCAGGCAAAAACATCTGAAATGTAAAAAAACCGCCACGTTACCAAAACGACATCAGAATAAAAATATAAAAATAATTTAGATATTGCCAGTTTCTGTCGTGAAATTAGAAAAAATTTCAGCACGTATATTATGCGTAGTGAAGTCAGAACTCGTTGTTTCATCTAGTAATATCAAAACATCATTCCAAGAGCTACGTACGTGGCGAGCGCATTGACTTTGTTTCTTTTTTTATTTGAATGATTATACTTGTTTGTGTTGTGATCCCATGTAACAATTAATGCTGTTTCTAAGATCAATATTTATCATCGAATAAATACTGTATTTTCTTCGAACCGAATCAATTTTGCATCAAAATGACTGGTTTATAACAGCTTCTTCAATATTATTAACGTATTCAATTTCAAATTATTTTTTCTGCCATCTACAACTTAGATTCATATCTTATAGAATTTAGAACTTAATGGGGCTGAGTCAGTCGATTAGTTAGCATCGAACAGATTATCGCATTGTCAATTTCGAATTGGATAGATGCATTTCATTACTTTTTTTTGTTGCGTCAATTGCTTATGATTGTAGCCCCAGGCGCCTACACGGCACCACATACGTACACTCGCGCGCAACGATATTCGAAAAACGCATATTATAAGTGGACATAGACAAAGTAAGTGAAAATCAAAATATTTTATAGCAGATAAAAACAAGGACAAGACATCGGATAGGCGAATTGTTCAAATTCCAGCATTCAATTGTTGCTTGTGCCACATCAAGTACTCAAACACACTGTTTTTATACAGCATCGAGTTTTTGTTTCATATAATTGAATAAATCCTATCCCGCACTGTAACAACGTGTAAAATTTATATTTCTCGGCCATTATTCCACATTTATAATCCGACATAATCACTCTGTTGCTATAGCATTCGTAAAGGTTTTTTTTTTAAATGTGTCCGCCAAGTACGTAGCTCTTGGAATAATGTTTCGATACCTCTAGAGGAAACAACGATGTCCTACTTTACGACATATACCTACCAATTTGCTGAGATCCTAAGGCTTGAAAATTTTTCCGAATTTCACAACAGAAACTGGGAATATCTAAATTGTTCTTGTATTTTTAATGTGATGTAGCTTTGGTAACTTGGTGGATTTTTTTACATTTCAGATGTTTTTGTCTCTGTTTCATTACTTTTTGTAAGGATACAGCAATAATACTGCTGTAACGTACATAGTAACCAATGAACAAATTGTCAGTAACCACGTTTATATCTGTTGAGATCCATAGCATTTATAGTTGATATCTGTGCTCTGACGTATGACCGCCATGATTAGAACGTGAAATAGCAATACTGCTGATCCAATTGGCGCACCTATACGTATATACACATGACTATCTTAGTTTTCTAATAAATAATCAATACATTACGAGGTCCAAACGATGGAGGATTGTTTTTTTTTTTTTTTCTTTTTTGAACACATTTTATTGAACCGACAAGTAATAGTGTTTCGGCAAAGTATCGAATAGTTAAATGTCTGTCTCGCGACACTCAAAATCGTCCTCGCACATGTACGCACACTCGCGTGCAATATTTACTTGCCGTCTCTGCGTCAAATCTCGCCGCTTGCCCGTGTCGCGACTCAAAACCCATCAGCTGTATCTCATTTATTGTCTACTGTCTCGAAATCATGTATGTGTGTAATCTATGTGTTCTCTCGCTCTGTAAAATCATCACTCTCTGTAACGTTCTCTTGCGATACGGTCTGTATCGCCACATCGAAACCAATAAAAGTCTCGTTTATCGGTAATCATTATCTCTCTCTATCTCAACATCACTTTCGTTTCATTTACACTCGTCCTCATCACTAATTCGCGGATCCCACGTCGATGATCTATATCCTTTTGCCATCTCTCTAAACATTTTTTGGTCCTTCGAGCCGGATCAGTCGCGAATCGAATCGGATCATTCGCAAATTGAGTCGAATCTTTCGAATCGTTGCGACTTACGGGAAAACGAATTAGCCAGTGAGTGAAACGGAACTATCGCGTGTGCATCAAGTTGCGAAAGTTCACGTAATCAAAGTGAACAATATCGTTATCGGTGAAAACCATCACGAAAATCAGTCGCGTCCGTTAAATTCAAACGTGCGGTGTCCTCTGTAGTGACCGTGACTAAGATCTCAGTGTCAACAACACCGATCTCTTGAAGTGTGTATCGCGACGCCCTATTATCACTGTGTGCGTGTCTCGTTCGTGAAAACTCTGTTCGTTGCGTGAGTTGCACTCTCTCATTTGTCAAAATGACGATCTACGAATACAATGAACGTCAAACCGATCTCTTCAGGCGCATCTGTCGCACTCTCGAAAACTTGCGCAAGCTCGGTGAAGCAAAAATAACTCTCGGGCAAGTGCAATCGTGATTAAATGCGTTAAATTCAAATTGGCTGAAGTTCCAAGGCATGCACGAGACAGTCGATCAAATCAGAATCGCAGCAAAAGGTAATCAACTCGACGCTATCAAAAGACTCTAGTATTTCGCGAAAGACTATTTACGAACAGTGCGAAGAGCAATACTTGAACACGAAGGGAGAGATGCTCGATCTGCTCGAATCTCTCAAGACTCTATCGGCACCGATCGTACCAACAGCCGCAGCCCCCCAACTCACAACTGGAGAAACCTCAAAACGGCTACCACGCATCGAATTGCCTACGTTCTCGGGCAATTACTCAGACTGGAAGTCTTTCCACGACCTCTTCACATCAATCGTTCGCGAAAATCCGCAACTCTCGGAAGTGGAAAAACTGCACTACCTAAAAACAAGTCTTACCGATGAACCGTCACAACTCATTAAAAACATCGCTCTTACCGCTGAAAACTTCCCTCGAGCCTGGGAAACTCTCGTATCGCGGTACGAAAACACGAGACTTTTGACGGATTCTCATCTCGCGACACTTTTCGCGATTCCTCGCGTCACAAAGAAATCGTCATCGGAACTGAAAAGCTTGCACAGCAACACTTACGAAGCTCTTGGCGTGCTCAAACTTCTCGATAGTCCGGAGAAATTATGGAATCACATCATCGTGCACATGACGATTCGCAAGCTCGACCCAGCATCTCTAGAAGAGTGGGAAAAAAGTGTCAGCGAGAAACTCGAGCCCCCCACGTTTGCGGAGCTCAAGGCGTTTCTCATCGGTCACATCCACACCCTCGAAGCCGTGGAGCAAGCTCATGCTCACAATCAAATCGCGACGTCGAAACCGCACTCATCGCAAGGAAGGTGAAATTCTCAGACGACAAGGTCACATACGGCGCAATCAAAGGAACAGTCGTGTGCTTGTTGTCATCTGCGGAAGCAGAGTCAACATTGTTGTCATGCAAGTTATTGATGTGGATGCGTCCCTTTTTTATCTGTTTGCACAGAAGGTCATGTGGATAGTCATTCCATCTTAGAATATTGTATACGAGCGGCAAATTATTTTCACGGAATTCGGTACATGATAATTTAATGGCTCGGTCAACAAGATTAAAAATAGTACCTATCTTGTAAGACACCAGGTGACGGGAATTGAAATTCAGGTATCTTTGAGACCACGTTTTTTTGACAAACCAATCTGTTTTGACGTTAGAGTTGTTCTTTATCAGCAATAAACCGAGAATATTGATAGGATTATTAACTTCTATTTCAATAGTAAATTGTAATCGAGGATGATATTGGTTGAAGATGTTCAATATGTAGTCTATTTTTTCTTTGGGGACAGCAGTTAAAATATCATCAACATATCTGAAATAGAAGGGTAGATCAAAATCGAGTTTGCTGATGCAAGACAACTCATGGTCCTCCGTTACTAGGTCTGACAAGATTGGCGAGAGTGAAGAACCCATGGGCAACCCGAACTGTTGTGCGGATGTGTCTTTGTTAAATTTGAAAATTACCGAATCAAAACAAACGTTCAAGGCTTTAACCATGTCAGCAAGTGGTATTGGTATCTTTTTATCTAGTGAGGCCTAACGGTTCTTTACAGCGAGCCTGGCGAGGTCTATAGGAACATTGGTAAATAACGATACTACATCTAGTGAAATTAATATGTAATTATCTGGAATAATCAATTTACTTAGTTCGTCCATCAATGTGAAACTGTCTTTGACTCTGGAGTCAGGGAGGGTGATGTTTGTAGTGAACCGTGAATTAATTATTTTAGATAAGGCGTAAGTCGGGCTATCGACAAAGGAGACTATGATTCAAACCGGAACTCCTTCTTTATGAATTTCAGGAAGGCCATAAGCACGTGGGGGTACACTGTTATATGTAGTGATACTTCTATGCATACTTTTGTTTATTGACTTAGAATTAAGCCAACCAGAAGTGAGTTTGCTTACCCCAGACTGTAGAGTGTTACAAAGGTCATATCTTGCAATTCTATAGGTGTTAGTGTCCGAAGGTTGTTGTAGCATTTTGTTGTTGTCTCTCTGTGCATAGCCACTGACGTATTACCTTCATCCGCTTTCAAAAACATAACGTTCGGGTTGTTTTTTCTAAAGGTCATGGTATCACGGATTTTTTTGTCATTATTCCAGATAATTACATATTAATTTCACTAGATGTAGTATCGTTATTTACCAATGTTCCTATAGACCTCACCAGGCTCGCTGTAAGGAACCGTTAGGCCTCACTAGATAAAAGGATACCAATGCGACTTGCTGACCTGGTTAAAGCCTTAAGGGGTAAGGCCACTGCAACGGTCCAAAAAAAAAAGGTTTTTTCACGAATTTTTTGCTTCCAAAATTGAAGGTAATTGAAAAAAAACTTTTAAGGGTGTTATCCGGCATACATTAAACTTTATTATCAAATTTTTTTCACAGCAAAAAAAACAAAATGGCGGTTCCACAGCTATCTTCCCGGGGCATGTTTTGCTTGCAGGGCTCCGCGGCACGCAGCACCACTGGTGCACTTTTGAATCTAGAACAAAAAAAAAAAAACCATCAATCTAGAGGCTTATAGCTAGAGAACGTCTATCGGATTTTAAAAAGTATCAATTTTTGTGGATTTGGCGTGCGTTTGAAAAAAAAATTGATTTTTGACGAAAAAAACGGCTAGTTTTTTGTTAATAAAAAATCAATAAATAAAGTTATTGAAAATCCCGATCGACATTCTCAAGATAATGTTAATGTTCACATCTGATCAAAATTTCAAGTAAAAAAAATGAAAATTGTTCGAGTGATGCTGCGTGCCATTTTGAAACACTGTGTTTCGAGAAAAACGCGCTCAAAGTTTTGCGAATAGTTTTTTATTGGAAAAAATAAAAAAACGAAGGTAAAAAAATTTTTTACCGTTAGTCTGCAATCCCAGCACCATACATTTGTCCTTCGATGGCCAAATTTTCGTCTTCTTCGTCTTTCCTGGTGGATTTTTGGAGCGCGCGCGCACTTTTTGCCGCGTCGCTCAGAGATATCTCCGCGTGCTTAATGCGTTTGGCGTCGGCTTCGATGCAGAAATTATATGACTGTACACCAATTTCCACCTCCAACATCTTGAATATTTGCAAGACGTTGGTAAGGCCGCCATTGAATGTGCAAACAGCGATATCCGTCGTGCTATCTAGGACAGTTTTTCCGCTTGAAGATGATTTGGGGGCCAAACAAAAATTTTTCTCGCACGGGACCTTTTTTTCCTTATTCTAGAGGGTTTAAACTATTTTTGAAGCCTACAGAAAAAAAATCGATTTTTCAAAAAATTTACAGTGGCCTTACCCCTTAAACATTTGTTTTGATTCGGTAATTTTCAAATTTAACAAAGACACATCCGCACAACAATTTGGGTTGCCCATGGGTTCTTCATTCTCGCCAATCTTGTCAGACCTAGTAACGGCGGACCATGAGTTGTCTTGCATCAGCAAACTCGATTTTGATCTACCCTTCTATTTCAGATATGTTGATGATATTTTAACTGCTGTCCCCAAAGAAAAAATAGACTACATATTGAACATCTTCAACCAATATCATCCTCGATTACAATTTACTATTGAAATAGAAGTTAATAATCCTATCAATATTCTCGGTTTATTGCTGATAAAGAACAACTCTAACGTCAAAACAGATTGGTTTGTCAAAAAAACGTGGTCTCAAAGATACCTGAATTTCAATTCCCGTCACCTGGTGTCTTACAAGATAGGTACTATTTTTAATCTTGTTGACCGAGCCATTAAATTATCATGTACCGAATTCCGTGAAAAAAATTTGTCGCTTATATACAATATTCTAAGATGGAATGACTATCCACATGGCCTTCTGTGCAAACAGATAAAAAAGAGACGCATCCACATCAATAACTTGCATGACAACAATGTTGACTCTGCTTCCGCAGATGACAACAACAGACCAGCCACCACATTTTTCCCCATCCCATATGTATCTGGTCTCTGAGTCGTTGAATAGTTTATTTACCAAACATAATGTCAAGTTTGTGGGAAAAAATTCAAAGGATTTACAACTGGTCTTTGATTCGGGAAAAGATGGGATCCCTATGGGCAAACGATCGAATGTTGTCTATAAAATACCGTGCAAAGACTGCAACCAAGTCTATATTAGACAAACTGGCCGCCATCTCGAAGAGAATGAGGATCGACATACCGCACTAACTAAACATGTGATCGACAAAGAACATTCTTTCAACTACGATAATGTAAACATCCTCGGTGAAGAACCTAATTATTATAAACGTCTATTATTAGAAATGAGCAATATTGTAGGGCACCCAAATTCGGTTAGCCTTAGACAAGATGTCGAACACCTTGCCAATATTTACAAACCGCTTATATCTGACCACATGCCAAACATTGTCTAACCTTAAAGATAAATTGTACATGATTTGATGTCCCTACACTGCTATTGTTTTTACTTTTTGCTGTACAATATGTACTTTTTGCTGGGCAATGTACAATAGATAATAACTCCTAATAGTATGATATCCATGGTTGTTAATATATAACCGATGGAATTTATGTTCTTGACAGTTGAATAAAAAATTGATCGTTTGGAGGAGGGCCCCCACTCGGGCCGAAACGTTAACGAAAATATGTGTAATACATTCAATGAGCGCTCACCAAGATTCACCACTACATTATCTACGAGATCGAGAATTTTAATCCTTCTAAGTACAGGAAAACCATAGATCACCCAGATAGATTTTGCATAGTTCTGGATTTCTAGTAGATTCATATGGAATTACATGTAAATCAATATATACCCACATTTATCCACATATATCACCACCCGGAAATTTTGAATAGGAATTACTACTATCATTACTATGTCATCTGCATAGTCTAATAGTAGAATTTCTATGATGTGGGAAACAGAAGCGGCTCTGATCCCTTTTGATTTCAGGAAATACTCTCAACCTTGTAGGAAAAGTGCAAAAAAAAATGGGGTATATGGCTTCTCTCTGTAGCACGCCTTTGTTGACTTTGAATGGTTGTCGAGATTCAGTCGTTTGGAGTATAAGCGGACTATAATATAAATAACGCTCGTGCTGAGTTCTAGACTTCGTATTTTGCGCCATAACAGTTCGTGATTTTTTGAATCAAAGGCTTCTTTGAAGCCCACGAAGAATCTGTACAATTTTACTTTGGTTTTTCTTAAGTGCAGTTGTATTACCGTGCTCATTGTGTAAATCTTTTCTAAGCATTTACGATTTTCCCGGAAGCCTGATAGTCACTCGAAAATTTCATTATTACGCTCACACCATGTAGACCTGCGTTAGCAGTTTAGTCGCGAACAGACTCTTCTTATACAGACAATTAGCAAGCGCTATCAGTCTGTAACTCCAGGTGTTGTTTCGGTTGCTTTTTCCTTTGTACAACAGTTCAATTATGATATCCGATCAAGAATCTGGTGTTACTTTACTTTCGAGTATCTTCTTACCAAGCGTTTCAGGTACAATAGCTAGTTGGACGGTAAGCTTCTTGAAAATTCACATGCAATGCCCTTTTCACCTTTGCTTTCTGGTCCTTGCAGGTCTTGAGACTGTTTTCAATTTACCCAAAGCTGACAGGGAATTCTTATTCGGGTACAATAACCACAGAATACTCGAGTCTATCGTTTATTGATATTATTGGCATATAATATTCTTGGAAATATCCAAACCAGATGTTTAGTGAAATAGCATTGTGACAGGCACGCTTTTCGTTTCTGTGAGAGTTAATAACGTTCCAGAATTCGTTTTGACTCGATACTCGAGTTATAGACTTGACAGCATGATTTATGTACAAGGTTTTTCGATTTTCACTGGACTCTTATATATAGTTTTTTGTTCGTGGAGTACTTTTGGAGAGATTCTTCTGAAAAGCAATTTTCTTTGCTAGTATTTAATTTAATGACCATGTTCTTTCATGCGTCCTTGCATTTTTTTCTTGAACCATAGCTTTCTTATATTCTTAGCCCTTTGTTTTTTAGTCATGCCAATTCGAGTTCCAATGTTGTGTATGATCGTATCAAAGTTATTATTCATTTCATTGAAACTTAAGAACGTCAATCCTACTTTAGAGGAGAATGCCATATGCTACTTGTAGCGTAATTTCATTGCGTCCTTTCTGATTTTCACATTATCAATATCACCAGGGAGAAAGTTTGCAACAGTAGTTCTTAATTGACATATTACTGAGAAGTGGTTTGATTTGACGGGAGTAAGATGAATTTGTAAGTCTGATACGTATTCTAAATTCTCGCTAACCCATACTAAGTCAAGAACAGAGCATCCAGATGTACAAGCATATGTAAAATTTGCGGGAGAATCGCTCCGCCATCTACTGCTTATCAAGTCAAATCCTGCGTCTTCCATAAATCTCAATAAAATTTTTCTTATTTTATTGTCAGTCGAGTTCACGAATGAGTGCTCTCGTGAGATACTATAACTGAAAAGTAGGTTCTCGTCTAGAAACAAATCACTGTCTGTAATTTTACCATTAAGGGGGAATATCAGTGTGACAGGCTGAAAAATGAGGTAGTTTTTGGGAATTTTTTTTGAAAAAACGGCTGAATCGAATCACCTAGGATTTTGTGTATTTATTATTGAAGCATTGAAGTATACAAGGAAAATTTTTTTTTTATTTTGAGTACATTTTGTAAAACAGAGGAGCGGTCGCAAAATAGCGTCTCAAAAAAAAAAAACTTTCCGACGGTTGACTACATTAGTGCGACAGTAAGCATCAAAACTCAAAAATTCAAAAAGATTATGAAATTATAATAGTATAGATATTGCAGCATCGTAGGAAATTTGGAAATTTTGATTAGAAAAAAATGGCGGTCATTTAAAAAAAAAATCGAATCTTACACAAAAGATTTGTAGTAAATTATAAATAAAAAAAAAAGTAAACAATTTAAAAAAATACTACGATGCGACGATAGCGATAAGTTTTTTGTAGAGAATCCTTTTTAAGTGAAGTCGATTGGACAAAATTTGACAGAGTTATGCTGTCAACCAGGTCAAAAAACATGGTTCCGAGAAAAACGCGTTTGAAGTTTCGAGAGGATAAAATTGAATGATGTGACTTAAATATTGATATAAAACAAGCGTCGACGCTTGGTGCCAATTTCGAATACTTCTAAGCCGAATTTTGTTTTTAAAATTTGTAGGCATATTCTTAAATGTCAAAACTATCTATTTAAGCAAAAAAAAATCGATTTTTTTTTTCACACTGATTTTCCCCCTTAACATCACCTCCGATAATTATTGGGAAATCGGGAAAATCTTGGATTATGGCAAAAAAATTCTCTTTGAGAGAACTAAGTATATATTGATAACTGTCGAAAGACTAATGTACACTGATTGTGAGCTCTAGCTGCAATAGAATTGTCCAATTGATACGCGTATGAATATGAAGTGTTAAGACTTGAGCAGAAGCTGTGAATTTTAAAACGTATTATTCAAACATATCGCTCTGCCGCCTTTACCATGCAAACATTTCGAGAAGGTAATACAAAGATTTGAATGCTATGCTGGTTATTTAAATAAGAAATACAAGATGCGAGTTGGTTCTGAATTGAAAATACAAGGTATGAGTTTGGTCTGAACTGACCATATGAAAATGCGAGTTTATAATTAGTCAATAAGACAAACTGTGTTACACGGGGAGGTAGTATTTAGACTGACTACCTGGCATCTCGACAGACGCAGCGTAAGCGCATGGTACAGCGTAATCACGTAATTTAAGTTTAGCTGATAAAAAAGCCAAGCGCAGAAGGCGGGTTGAGTCGTGTGAATTTCAGTGGCAATTCGATTAAACAATCTCAATCTTCCCTACGAGAGGATGGTATTATACATTCATTGGATGTTTCATCATTCAATAAAGGTTCAGGATCTATTCCACCGTTGGTTCTGCCTCTAGCTTTCCCTTCTCCTCTAGACTGTAGTGTACTTCTTGTGTGTAGCAAGCTTAAAAAGATGAATATCGCTCCGGATCCGTTGTACACCAAGTCTCCATTACGCAAATGACGCTTGTGTCTGTTACTATTGTGTTTATATCTGCAATATTCCCAAGGCCGATGGAATTATAAAAGATCACACAGGCCCACAAAAAAAAGTGTCTGAACTCGGCATGCGAAACATGTTTTTTCCGAATCTGGAGTTAGAATGGGGGGTCTTCCGGGCCGATTTTCAGTAAATGGCTGTTGAAGGTAGAAAAGTTCCGAAAATCAGATGTGAACATCTATTCGATAATTCAAATTTAAATTCCCCAGATACGGATTCAGTGACCCCAAGAACGTATATTTATGATAATTGTCTCTGCTTTGAAAGTTGTTTCTTGTTGTGACCTGCGAATGACCTGGAATTTGATCTGATAGGGTCAAACCGACTCCAGATTCGTATTGAGCGACCCAAAAAATGAATATTTATATTTATTGTGATTTCAAAAACTCATACGACTGTGTATCGCTATTTTTTTACTCGCAACAGCCATTTACTGAAAATCGGCCCGTAAGACAGTAGCATAGCAAGGCTGGTTCTACACGCAGATTCCTGTTACCGACACTTACCGACATCCTCCCCAGACTTAAACCCTTTTCCGCGATGACGTCACAGTCTGCCGTACCGACTCAAGATCAAGAACGCGCAACCTTACTGACAGTTGTATCGGTCGATGGCAAAAATCGCACTGCTTCACCGACAATTCTTATCGGTCGAAGGTCAAAATCGTGTTGTTTTAGCGACAATTTTACCGACCGAAGGTCAAAGTCTTTATGTAGTGTTCGCCTGCTAACGGTGGGGGGCGCAGCGGAAGGCGTGAACTTTGTTACCGGCCTGGATGTCGGTTACCGTCCCTCATTCTTTTCCCACGATGGGACTGTTGATGTGTGACATCAACCACTTCACATTCCTTTCCCACGTTATCAACCACGCGATATTCCAAAATTAATAATTCTAAGAATTGTTTTTCACTCCCTCGGATGCCGGTTTGATATCAACCACGTGACATTCTTTTAGCTTGTAAGTGTAAAGTGAACTCTACGCTGAATTTTGAACGGGTTTGGTCAAGGTCGGAGTGCAAGGTCGACCAATAGCTGCGGAAGTATACATTCAGAGCCAAGGATCTGCGGTGTTGGGTAACTATCGCTCTAGAAATGCAAAACACAACTCGGTTTAAGTACAGCTCGGTCAGAGATGGAGAGCAACGTTGAATATGACATACGATTCGTATTAAAAAAAATTCTCGCTCAAGAGCTAAGGTGAAGGTGTGAAATTGATTTATGAATATTCTTCAAAAAACAGTTTTATTGGGTGCAATTTTTAGGCTACAGTTGACAATCACTTCACAACGATGGAACAATCATTTCATAACCAGAATAATATGTTCGCCAGGAATGCGGGACCATTCTTGTAGGTGCTTCTGCACAGGAAAACAAATCGTACACCCTCGCCGTCCGAACAGTATGATGATTTTGTAGCCAATTTTGAAGTAACAAAACGTTTTGTGCTGCATAGATTGCGTTGGGTATTGTATGCACGTTACATCTAAGAGACACAGCAGAAGGTTTTTGCAAGGTTTGAAGCGACGGACAGCCAAAGTCCAGCGAATCGATGATTTGAACTTTAGGGACAATTTTAAGCAACCAATCTCGTTTTTCGTCCCCTTTTACGCACATGGTTTCAGCTTTGCACAGCCTGTCTTCAATGGTCCACTCAACTTCCTCAAACGGTATGGTTCCACAGCTCCAAGGTAAACCGTGAAAAGCGCGTTCTAACCAAGAATTTTGGCTTTTGTATTTGACGTTCAGACAATCCCATTCGTGAGGTGGCTTGAAGAAAAACATTAATGGAGATGCTTCCGAGTAGATTGAAAAATTATAGCCAATTCTTCCAATGTAAAGGTATTGTTGAAAGGTCTACGAAAGCCTTGTATGTCAACGATAAGCTCAATCTTTGAACTGTGCGAGATGGTGGGAACGTGTCAGCTTTTATACTAACTTTTTCACCCCACCACTGAGCGGGTTGCATTCGACAAGACGATCCTGAACAATCAAGCAGTACGCTTATGTTTCAGCGGGAAAGTTGGCTTTAGCTTCAAATTCAAGACGGATGTCGACAGATCCGTACTTCAAAGATTTGTTTTGTTTTGAACAGTCGATAACGAATAAGGGGACGTCTTGCAGGAATTCACTCTTTGTCAGCAACGGCTCGGGGTTCTTGTCGTAGTAGGTAGCTTGGAAGTTTGCGTACATCTCGTACAGCAGCACGTACAAATTACGACTCATGTTGAGGTTCAGGTTACCGCACGGATAAGATTGAGAGTTTAAAAACAGCTTGACGTCCGTGATGTTGCAATGATCGAAATCACTTGCGTTCTTGCTGATCTTGTTCTTTCGAATTGCTTGGAAACCCAAAATGACGTATCGAGGTTTTCCAAGCTAAGTTGAAGTTTACACAGTCCAAACGTGTTTCGATGTTGTGGGAAGTAAGGAATATTCGTACAATTCCCAATTGCGGAAAATCATCGAAATAAGCGGATCTTTCTGAATGAAATTAAGTAGGTCAACTTTTTTTGATCCGCGAGTTTCAAATACGGTATGACCCATTCCACTGCATTGATCGTGACTTTCAATTCCTCCTCTTAAATCTGCATGATTGCGTTGACGTCAGTTTTTAATCTCGTCAAAATTAACTTATGTTTAGCGTTGACAACGATCTTGCGGTAGTCTTTAGCGAAACCCAAGATCATCCAACAGCCAAGTCTGACCAAGGTGCAGTGCAGTGCAATTCATGAGAATTGTCAAGCCAACGTTCTTCCTTCTATCAATCTCAACTGCATTAATTTCGTGGCGAATTCCTTCAAACAAATGACAGATCGCGTTGTTTACGAGCTGTGTGTTCACAGTAGCTGTACAATCAGGTTTGAGGAGTCGTCCATGGATATGTACCAGACTTTTGCTGGGTGATATGCATAAATCCTGATACTGAACGGTGATTCGAATTACATCGCTGTTGTTGAAAGTCGACGAGGCGTAAGGTTTGTGAGCGTGAATCTCGTAATGCGCAACGAATTCGTCAGAGACGACTGGTGTTTGAGTGTTTGGGATGTCTTTTTCCGTGATACGTAGCAGATGATGAAACAGCAAAATCGGATTTTTAGGTGTCGGAAATTTCTCTTCCAAAAGGTGTCAGTTTCCGACCCAGGGCTATCAGGAATTCCACGTTTCGAGGTGTTAACGGTTCGAGCATCGATCGATGACTGACCTGATCGGGGCATGCCGACTTGCTGATATACCTACTCTTTGACAGTCTGTCATATGAAATTCTCATCATTTATTGCGATTTGATGTGTAGTCTGACAGTAATAACTTCTCCACGGAAATTAATCAGGTCTCCGTCTTGATCCACCAACCGAAGCTGAACGTGATCTACGATCCTGATGGTGATTGGAAGGTAAATGACGTGCGACGGTACTTCCACGATCTTATATCCTGGTGGGACAGTCGTGAAAAACTCGTGAATAGTGTGTACTTCATGTCCATTGACGTAGGCGCCCGTTGTGATGCTGCACTCAACTCGCAACGGGTTGACCTTGAGTATAGTTACGGGCACGTCTGATTCGTGAGTCTCATCAACCTCTAATACACATGGTGTTTATCCTTAAAGTTGAGCGATGGAATCATTCGGCTCAAAGTTTATCGTGTGGTTGCAAATAATTTCGCTGCGTAATGTATTATTGTTGGGTTCAATGCTGAGCCTGATATCTGTATTTCTTAGCACGTTTTGAAGATACTTCTCTATGTCCTCGATCTCGTAGCTGCCGGTAGGTATGGTGATCGCTTTATCAGCTACGTGAATTTTATTGTGACCAACATCAACGTTGGGAATCGAATTGAAGGTTACCAATTCTACTAAGCCAAGAGCATAACTTTCATCACGAGTGAGTTCGATCGGTGGGAAATATTGTGCCTCGAGATTCGAAAAGGTTCCCGAAATCGTTAACGTTAACGAATCATCCATGGCTGCGAGTGATAGACTGACTTTGATGAATTATGCACCATGTTTATACAGCTCACCACTTAGAAATTTCAGACACAAGTGTCCACATTCAAATGTATCATAATCCCGGTACCTTTCATGATTGTATTTCACTACCAACGCCGAGGTATTCGATGAGGTCTAAGGGTGGTTGAAGGTTGCCGAAACTGTCGAAGTAATCGATATTATTGTCGCGTTTCTTGTATGCAACCCAGTGTGTTTCCGGACTGTCTTTGTCGTCAAGGTTGATTATAGCTGACTCGTTTTTTCGTGGACCCTTTTTTGGGGCATTTCGTTTCGCATGAAAACACCGCGGAAACGCAGAACCTTAAAGATTTTTGCATATTTCAACAAGTCCCAATCAGTCAACGCTAGACGTGATAGCATCGCGTCTTGTTTTTCGAAAGATGGAGACCAAGACCTGTTTTGTACGGTTTCATATGAAGCCCTTTGCCCAACGCGATAGCTCCCATAGTTTTGTTGTGTCGTTTGCTCTCTCCCAGTTCTCGTCTAGCAGCACTTGCATCGTTCACAGCTTTTGCTATACCTGCCGCACCACCGGCTAACGTGCCTGTAGCACTTAGTCCAGCGAAAATAGGAATCAGAAACGGTAGAAGATCAGCGAGTTTTAAAGGTATTGGTGGGAAGCGAGGTGTTCGCACTTTACATGTACCACCCACTTTTTTGACGGCTTTTTCAGCTCCCTCCAACGCAGATTCGATAGCTACTTTTGCATCGTTGCTTGGAACCATAGAACGATTTGCGGCATTTGAAATTTTTCTCAGGGTCTCATTTTTTGATTTTCGAATTCCTATTCCAAGTTTTGATTGTATGAGCTATTGCCCAAGCTGCTGCTTTTTCACCCAAATTGGCTTCTGACGCGAAAATCCGTTTCCAAGCTCTTTCAGCCACCACCCTATCAGCCTTGTTTGTAACTTCAAGATTTTCACGATTCTGCGAGTAAGCAATGTCGTGGTCCTTGCGAGGCGCGTCCAGAAGATTGATCCCCGGATCACCACGAGCGAGTCTTTCTGTTAATTTTGTACCAGGCCCACAGTACTGATAACCAGGTACATGCAATTCGACTGGAAGGCTGTTGATGATTTTATTCACCAGACCCTTGCCACGATGTTGCTGCCTGCTGCTTCGTTCACCTCTGTACACGATTATGTTCGTGCGTTTACCGGAAGAAAGTGCTTTAAAACGGGATATTTATAGCGAAACCTATCAGTCATGTCTGAGATGCGGTTTGAAAAACAACCCACTAAGCTTCCGCTAGAGGATTTTGAAAAACTCTCAGAGCACAATGTCGAAAGGCACAAACGGCACCGTGAATGACTCCCAAATAATCTTCCTGCAATATTCTGTGGACCGTGGAATTGTGGTAAAACTAATGCGTTGCTCACACTTATAACCCATCCCAACGGACTTAGATTTGAAAATATCTAGATCTACTCAAAATCACATTTGACGATGTAGCATGCGAAAAGCAGGACAATATTAGAGCCTACTTGGGACTTCCGTTTCCGTTTTGGATGTGAGTGGCAGGTGTGAGAAAGAGTGTGAGTGGAAAGGCGAGAATTTAGCTGGATAGCAAAGGGAAGGAGGAAAGGAAATAGGGCAGAGAAGGAGCGGGGAAGGAATAGACAGGCGGACGGGTGAAGGGAATAGGGAGGCAGGAATAGAAGGGAAGGACAGTTGAAAAAAAAGGAGGGAGAGTTTTGAGGTTAGTCAGAGAGAGCCAGCGGACGGCAACGGGAAGGATAAGACAAAAATAGGCGGTAACATCTAGGGAGTGAGAAGGGGGCTAGAGCAGAGACAGGTAGGCGGCAGGTGGATGAGGTAGGGAGCGGTGGCGGAGAGAAAGAGTATGAGCAACGCGGGTGGCCAAGAAGAAGGGGCAAACAGAGTAGAGGAGGAGAAAAAGAAAGGTGGGCCGGGTGCAATAGCAGCGTTAGGGAGGGATAGGTGGCATAGCCTGGGATCGGCGACGACGGTGCTAGATTTATGGAAGAGGAAGCGGGAGGAGGATGGGGAAAAAGGGGAGGAGGATGCAGATGAGATGCAGGAAAGAGAAAGAGTATTTGGGTAAAGCAGGAAAGTTCACCGGTCGCCGGAGGGCAAGACAGGTGAGGAAGGGAAGGCAGAGGGAGGGACTATACAGGATATGCTAAGGCTGATTAGGGAAGAGTTGAAGATAGGTCTAGAGGAGGTCAAAGGGCAGGGAAGGGGGATCAGGAAAGAAATGGAAAAGATGAAAGGGGAAATGACTAGAAGGGAAGAGCAGTGGGAAGTACAGAGGGGGGAGATGAAGGAAACGATAAGGTACCTAGGTGAAAGATTAGAAGAGGTAGAAGAGCGGAGAGGGGGGCAGATGGAAAGGGTAAAGGAGAGGCTGGTAGAATTAGAAAAGAAGAGTGCAGAAGGCGGGGTGGAGAGGCGGGGACAGGGGAATGCGGAAGTGGCGCAGGTAACAATAGATAGGTCGAAAGAGATGGAGTGGTCCATAGAGAGGAAAGAAAGGGAAGGAAGAAGGGGAAATATAGTATTGAGAGGAGCGAGGATAGAAAAGGCAAGGGAGAAGGAAGGGTTGAAAAAGATTATGCAGGTGATAGAGGGGTAGAGGTCGAGGTAAAGGATATGTAAGAGGTAGGCGCGAAAAAGGGGAGAGAAAAGGGGATATGGATAGTGAGGCTAGGGAATAGGGAGCAAAAGAGGCAGGTAATGGGAAGAAAAAGCCTCCTCAAAGGGAGGGAGGAGAGAATAGAGGAGGATCTCACCTGGGCAGAGAAGAGAATGAAATGGAAGTTGAGGGAGATAGCAGCTATCGAGGAGAGAAGGGGAAACAGAGTGAAAATAGGGTATGCAAAGATCTGGATAGAAGGGAAAATTTGGAAGTGGGATGAGATAGGAGAGGTGCTTAGGGACGGTGCAGGGAGAGAGAGGGAAGAGGGGCAAAGGGAGGGGAGGGTAAAAGTAGGGGAAAGCGATAGGGAAAGGACAGCAAGCGAGGAAAGACAAGAGGGAGGTATAGAAGCACAGGAAGGGATACGTAGGGAAAGGCAGTCAGGGGAATGGGCAGTGGCGGATGGTAGAGGCAAGGGGGGGGGAAGAGGAGAGAGAGGGGAGTAGGCGAGACGGAAAGGGAGGGGTGGAAAGTAGTTTTCTGGAATGTGGCGGGGCTCGCGAGAAAGGATGAAGATTTCTGGAGGGGGCTAAGGGAGTGGGGGGTAATATTTTTAATAGAGACATGGATAGAAAAGAAAGGGTGGGAAAGGATTAGGAATAAGTTGCCAGCAGGGTATAGATGGGAAGTGCAGTATGCGGTTCGAAAAAATAGGATGGGAAGAGCAATAGGCGGAATGCTGTCAGGGGTAAGAAAGGAGATAGTAAGTGGGGAGGGAGGGAGGGAAGAGGTGAAAGAGGGCATGATGATAAGGAAAATAGGAAAGTGGAGGGAGAGAAAAATGGATAGTAATAGGAATATACGTAAATGGGGATCTAAAAGAGAAGATAGGGGAATTGAAGGAGCGGGCAGAAGAGGTAGAGGGAGGAGCAAAAGTGATAGTGGGGGGTGATTTTAATGCCTTAAAAGGGCAGGAGGTGGGAGGATGTTGGGGGGAAGGAGAGGAGGAGAGTAGGAGTAGGAAATCAAAGGACAGGAAAATAAACTCGGAAGGTAAGCAGCTGGTGCAATTTTTGGGAGAGACAGGATGGGCAATAGTGAACGGGAACAGAGAGGGTGATGAGGAGGGAGAATTAACGTATGTAGGCGGGGCGGGGGTGACGGTGATAGACTACGCTATAGGAGACAGCGAGATAAAGGATAGGGTCAAAGGGATAGAGATTGGGGATAGGGTTGACTCGGATCATCACCTGGTAATAGTGTGGATGAGGGGGGCAGTGACTAGGACAAGGAAGGGAAAAAAAGTAGGGGCAACTAGTAGAGGAGACTGGACAGAGGAGGGTAGGATGAGGTTTAGAACAGAGGTCAAATGGGAGGGGATAGGAGAAGCGGATGTAGGCAAAGAGATAGAGAAAAGAATAAGGGAGTTTAGACGAACCTTGGATGTAGGAGGGAGGAGGAGGGAAGCAAAAAAGGGATGGTGGGATGAGGAATGTAGGCGAAAAAAAGCGGAAGTTGGGCGGAGTCTGAGGAACTGGAGAAAGGGGGAGGGGGAAGGGGACGCGTATAGAAAGGAAAGAAGGGAATATAATAGGCTATGCGAGGAGAGGAAAAAGAAAGAAAATGCGGGTTTCATAAAAGAAGCAGCGGAAGCAAGGACAGAAAGCAAGGTATGGGAGATAGTTAACAGGGAAAGAAAGAAGTGGAGGAGGGTGAATGAAGAAATAGGCGATCAGGAGTGGAGGGAGTATTTCATGGGATTATTAGGCGGAGTGGAAAGCAAGGTAACAGAAGGTGGGGGGACGGTGAATAGGAAGGGGGACGGGGAAGGGGAGTTGCAGAGGGAAGAGATTGAATAGGTGATAGGAAAGCTGAGGGATGGAAAGGCACCAGGGGGGGATGGAATAGTTAGCGAGGTATGGAGGTATGGGGGGAAAGAAATGGAGCAGTGGATATGGAAAACATGTAACAGAGTTTGGGGGGGGAGGGCTGGCCAGAGGTTTGGAGAGAGGGATTGATAGCGCCGATAGTAAAGAAGGGGGAGGGAAAAAGGGTAGAAGAGTATAGGGGGGTGACGTTGATGCCAACTCTGTATAGGGTGTATGCGATGGCATTAGCGAATAGGTTAGAAAGAGAGGTGGAAGAGAAGGGCTTGATACCGCAAAATCAAACGGGATTCGGAAAAGGCATGGGTACAATTGACAATGTATATGTACTTAATTATTTAATCAATAGGCAGGTGGAAAAGGATGAAGGAAAGATGGTGGCGTTGTTTGTGGACTTAAAAGCGGCGTTCGATTCAGTAAAGAGGAAGGTGCTGTGGGAGACTATGGAAAGGAGAGGGGTGAGGGAAGGGCTAAGGGTAAGGATAGAGGAAATTCACAAGGAAACAATGAGTCGAGTGAGGAGCTGGGAAAAGGTAGGAGAGGCGTTCCGGATGGCGAGGGGGGTAAGGCAGGGATGCCCGGTCAGTCCGCATATGTTCAACCTGCTGCTGGCGGATTTAGAGGAAATGGGGAGAGGGAGAAGGGTTGGGGGGGTGGAGTTAGCCGGCAGCAGGGTATGTACGTGAGCTTATGCGGATGATATAGTGTTACTAGCGGAAAGTGAAGAGGAAATGGAGGTAATTATTAGGAAGTTAGAAAGGTATATGGATAGGAAAAGGCTGACGGTAAATGTAGGGAAATCAAAGATTATGAGATTCAGGAAAGGAGGCGGTAGAAGGAAAAACATAGATTGGAGATGGAAAGGGAAGAAGATAGAGGAGGTGAAAGAGTTCAGCTATCTAGGGTATAGAGTAAAGTGCAATAGGGGACAGGAAGCACAGGTGAAAGAGAGAGCACGAAAGGCAGGGGTAGTAATGAGGCAGGTATGGGGAATAGGAAAAAGAAGGTTTGGGAGGGATTGGGAAAAAAGGATTTGGTTATTTGACAGGCTAGTATGGACGGTAATAGAGTATGCATTGGAGATATGGGGGTGGAGGGAGTGGAGGGCGGTCGAGGCTGTACAGGATAGATTATTGAGATGGACATTAGGAGTGGATGGGCGAACACCGGGATATAAGGCAGAAGCTGGGAGGCAGGGATTGAGATGGGAAAGAGAAAGGGAAAGTTTCTTTGCGGAAAGGGGAGCAGAGAGAAGAGAGGTAGTCGCGAGAAGGGAGAGGGGCGAGATGGAGTTTAGGGAGATACAGAGAAAAGAGAGGTGGGAGAAAATAAGGGAATCGAGGTACAACAGATGGTACAGGCTAGTGAAAGGAGAAGGGATACCAGGGTATCTGGGAAAGGGATGGGGGGAAAGCAGGTGGACAAGGGTGGCAAGATTTAGATTAGGAAGCGAGATAAAGGAGGCAAGGTACTGGGAAGAAATGGAAAAGAGAAGGTGTAGGGTGTGCGAGGGGGAGGAGGAAACATGGAAGCACGTATGGGAAAGGTGCGTGGGCTGTGATAGAAGGGGGGAAAGCTGGCGGGAGGTGGTGAGGGAGATTTTAGGTGAGGAGGGGGTGGGCGAAGTCTGGATGAGAGAACTGGAAAGGATCAGGGATGTACAAGAGAATGTAAGAGTGAGAGATGAATGGGAAATGGAAGTTGATTTAGGATAAGGACGAATAGGGAATAGAATAAGGTAAAATAGGATAAGTTTAAGTAAAGATAAGGATAAAGAGTAAGAAAAGGATAAGAGGGAAAGTAAGGGAATGGCAAGGCAACGGCACAGGGCACAGGCAATTAGAAATTGAGTAAGGATAAGGTAGAAAGTAAGAATAGGGTAAGAATAGGTTAGGAAAACATGTAAAAAATATTGTAAAGGAAGAGGAAAAAGGAAGTCCTTGTAACCCCAAGGGGAACAATAAATATCACACACATACATATTAGAGCCTACTTTTGCATGGGTAGACAACACGACGTTGACTGTTTCTATCTCTGTCAGACGTACGCGCGTGTTCCCAAACATCTCGTGCGCGACAACGTTAACTTATTCGTGTTATTCAAACGAGACGATATAAACCTTAGACATGTATACAACGACCATGTAAACACTGATATGTCTTACACAGAGTTTCAAAGTGTGTGCTCCGTTTGCTGGAACGGTAAGAAGTACGAGTTTCTGGTGATCGACAAAGACAGTGAGCTCAACGAAGGACGATACAAGAAGGGATTCGATTCTTTTGTTAGCCTGGAAAAGATATAAAATCTAACGTTTTCGAGCGAGAAACGCAGTAGCGTTGCAAACTCAGTTGCGTCAACATGCAGAGCTCTGAAATTTCCAAGCAAAAAGATCTCCTACATCAGATTGCTCAAGCAAGTGCTGCGATCCGTCGAAAACACAGATTGCTCGAATCGGGCAAGGAATCTACGGCTCAGAAATTGAGTGACGTTTTTAAACCGGTAGTGACTCCGTTGCAAGAACTGGTAAATGTTACATAAGATACTCAATTTGTAGAACAAGAGGTGGAAGAAATTGAACAAGAAATAAAGCAGATGAGAAACGAAACGAAAAATGAAACTGTCTCGGAAATGGACGATTCCTTTGCTTCGGCATGAGATGAAACAATCGTAGAAACACCGGTCGAGAAAATAGAGGATGAGTATTTTGCACTGATGAGAGATGCAAAGACAAAAGGTGAATTGGACAACGTGTACGGTGTACGCAACCTCTCAAACGGACTAATGATTGGTGATTCGTTGATATCTTTTGAGAGTGACTACATCCGTATTGGCGATACGCTTCACCCGAAAACGGAGGGTTTGCTGGAACTTTTGTTCAAAAAGAAGCCTGACGGTTCTTCTGTGAGCACCGGAGATCGGGAAAATTTTGAAAACATGATCCTCGCAACGAACGCGCATGAAAAGTATTACGCATCCGATGGGGCTGTTTGAAACGATAACAGTTACAAATTGTGAAATGTCATTGCCGAATTGATGGATTATTTCCCATGACCTTGAAGAAAGGGTAAAGGTCTACTTTCGCAAGCTATGATCACTCGACAAGTTGTTTAAACTGAGTACGTCTTCTGGGATGATCCAAACGAGTTAGTGGAGCGTCTTCGTTTACTCCTGGCATCTCAGACAGCCGGAAATCCGAGTCACAATACTAAAATAATCTTCATTATCGAGGAACTACGCGAAGCATGAATCATTTATTGAGCAGCTCCCATCGTTTTTGCATTCATTACCGGGACGAACGTCGACGTGTTTGTACGGCATCTGGATAAAAACACGGCTGCGAGCACTCACGGTCCTCGTGGTGTCGGATTTCAAATAACAGCGGACGGGCATTATGACATACAGAACAAGAGACTGTGCAGAATGTCGTAGATCCCGCAGAGCCGAACAATGCTGTAACTTTAAAAATCTTGAGACAAAAATTCAACGCGCTGCAAAAACAAATTGACAACCTCGATCAAATGATCAAAGCTTTGGAGGTCACCCCGGAGAAAGCCTTGGATACCCTTTACACAGACTTTAAAACAGGCAGAGACCTGTCAATTCGGAACGCTGATGACATTTCTCAATTGGACACCCGACTAGGAGCGTTGGAATATGAACGAGGAAAAGCAAGCACTGGTGACGGAACTGCATAAGCCTGCACGCCGGGATTACCCGCGTCGACGTGTAGACGTGTGCGGAATCGACGAGACCTGGCAGGCGGATCTTGTTGATATGACGTCATACGCTGAACAAAACAAAAGCTACGAGTACATGCTCACAGTCATTGATATCTTTTCAAAGAACGCGTGGGCTGTACCGATAAAGAGCAAGTCTGGAGATGATGTTACGGAAGCAATGGAGTCTGTGCTTGTCCAAGGCCGGGTACGGAAAAACTTGAACGTCGACAGAGGAACGGAATTTTACAACTCGAAATTTGAATCGCTTACCACACGTTACGGAATCGAACTTTACTCCACGTACAGTGATTTAAAGGCTTTGATCTGTAAACGTTCCAATCCCACGCTGAAAGGTAAAATGTGGACGCGGTTCAGCATGCAAGGAAGCTACAAGTGGCTCGATATCTTATCCGATTTGGTTTCGGCTTACAACAACGTCAAACACCGAACCATAAAAATGAAACTGTCGGATGTCACCGTTGCAAACGAGAGGCTATCATTGCGTCAGGCGTAGGAGGGCTTTGAGCGAAACCCACCAAACTGGCAAAGTTCAAAATCAGTGACAAAGTTCGAATCACCAAATTCGGAAATGTCTTTGAGAAAGGTGACACTCCCAATTGAACGACGGAGATATTCACAATAAGCCAAGTGGAAAATACTCATCCTGTGACGTACAAGCTCGAAGACTACCCAGATCAACCCATCGCTGGTGGCTCCTACGAACAAGAGCTCCTCAAGGTTAAACATCCGGATATCTATCTGGTGGAGAAGGTGCTCAAGAAGCGTGGAAAAAAAAATATATGTTAAATAGTCAGGTTTTGACAATACACACAACAGTTGGATAAACGAATCGGACATGTAACATTTGAATAAATGAATTTTTTGTAAACACGTATGTGCCTCTTCATTTTATACCCGACACATAACAAGTATGCATCTTCATTTTTTAGACAATTGACAGAGATGTGCATCGTTGTACAATTCTTCATATTTTGGAGCGTTCTTATTCACTATCCTACATAATAATATAATATACATCACGGTACAGTTATTAATTGAATCCTACATACATAACGATACGGTAATTACGAAGGTACGGTGCAGGCTTGTAGTCCCACGGAAGCGTATCGCTTGTGTTTCGAAACACGATGCGCTTGTGGTCATTCCAGCTCAGTACAACTTTTTACTGTTCTACAGTGTATAACTCGTGCTTTCGACTCAATATCGAATGCCGATTTCTAGACAAATTTTCACGTTTCATGACACATTCCAAATAATCGTTGAAAGTTATTTTTCTCAATGCTGATCCATTGACACCTTTGGCACGTTTATTGTCTTTGTTATCTCCCAAGACTCGGAATGCATACAATTTAGCTCGTAATTCGACAAATTCCAACGTTATTTTCCCGTTATTCTCACCTTCCATTAAGACAAGAACTTTTTTGTTCGCTAGAGACATTCCATAAGTGTCATTAAGCGGATAATCAGACGTCTCGAATTTATGCAAGTCTTCCTTCATATAATCGTAAATGTCGGGGACGGTGAAGTTGTTAATCAAACTATCGGTATCGGTATACAATTATTTTGCTCGGTTGCCAAATTTCCGTTTAATGTAATCATAATGAAAATCGTAGGTATATGTTTACTACAGATTCAGGATGGAGTAACCTGCATATAATGGTTAATGCAATTTAACTTTCGTCTTACTGATTTCGACGATCATTGCATCTTTGTCGAAAACGGTGCAGCTATGAAAATTAGGTTTGGCTATTGTAGCTCTAGCACCATATCTTCCATCCCATTTCGTGATCAGCCTAACATCTCTATACTACCTAACATTTTCCATTGTTTTGCCAAAAACTGCGTTGTTCATCAGTTTTTAAAAGATTTTCTCGAATTCACTGTTCGATTTTTTCCGTAAATCGGTATTCAAATCCATGTATTTGTTGAACCAGGGGGTTTGTCTGAATTCGAGAACTATGTGAATTTCAGCCAACCTTAGACCTAATTGTGAGCATTATTTCAAAACGCGATAGTGAACGACGTAGTTTTTCTTGGAAAGAAGCGTGGGCGTCAATTTCGGTTGCTCACTATTCGAGATCGGAGTTATGTAGTGCTCCGGACACAGTGGTAAATCCTTATGAATTTCATGCAGTTTCTCAGGATATTCCAAATCCACCTGCAGTATGTAACTGAACTCCGCATCGTCCGAGATGCCAAGAACGTCGCACTCTGTGAAACCTGACACCCATTTGAAGGAACTGTATAGCAGAACAAAGCTCATAGCAGCACCGTACAAATTATTCACGTCAAAGTACGTGAGATAAGATTCTTCGACCTTAGGATCGAATTCCTCCCCCATATATCTATCGTTAGCCTTTACGTATCTGTTCCAGCACTGTGACACACCACCTTGAATACCTTTTCCGATGAACGTAACCATATCTATGTCGGTGAGAAGCTCGAGCTCGATGTCGGTACACTTTAACATCGCATCAAACGACAGACCGGGCGCGGTGTAATAATGTAACGGGTCCAGGTTGTACGTTGTCCAACAGCTCTGTCGAAAGTTTTGAAAGACGTCGACTAGTAAAAACACGTCTGTTTGTGAATACAAGTCCGAATACTCTTCCAAAGTTTGAACGTTAAAAGTTTGCCAAACTTCACATGCATGTGCATAGTCGTCGTCTGATATATCCCGATCATTTAATTTTGAGTAAAATTGTTGTTTGGATGGTAGCCGTCTGCCCTCGAGCTTCGCCCAACTGTCTATGTATTCGTACGGGAACACTCCTTTTCTGGTCAAGAACTGAAATTTATCTGAGGAACGATAAAATTTTCGTGTGATTGATTTATGATCATCACCGAGATCCGTTGCTTATTTCTCAAGACCACTGGGCATGAAACGGTACAAATCTATGAATTCGAACTTTATATCTGTTCCCCCTGACATATTTTGTAAAAGAAATGTATTTTTCATTGTCCACGGGTAAAAGCTCTCTTGTGCCCTCGAACGATGTAGCCAGTGCTTTGATCAGAAAATGCGAATCGTCACCCGACAGATTGTGGAATATCACTGGGATAGTGTGCGAATTTTGGTAATTTAGATTCCAACCTCGATGATCAGCACCACGGTACTTTCCCGTCAGGTGACAGTAATCACCATGTTCCACGTCTGTGAGTATAAACGGTTTTTCACAAATGTGACACACTGTTGTTGTATGAAATTCGTTGATTTGATTGAAATTGAGCGGTTCCAGCGGTACAACAGTTTTGAAATAAGCATCTAACGAATGTGCCAATTTCTCTAACTCATTCACAAACCATTGAATGCAAGTATCTCATCGATTGATTTTGAATTTCAAAATTGAATCGTTGAACGCACAATGTAGATAGTAATCTATACTATACGGAAAATGCTTCTGATAAATTGTTCTATTTTCCCCAAAACTTCTAAGCCTGGGCTGCAGTAAACATTCTAGATTTGCGTAATCGCAGAAAGGAACGGGTTCTTTATGTTTGAAATTTCCAAATTTGAGAATTTTGTCCTCCTCTGCTGGTAAGATGACTATGGTTTTGTTTAAATTCATACAATCTACATTATGCTTGAACAAACACTTTTCAGATTGGAACTGTGATGGACACCTGTCGCACAACCGCGTCTGATGTGAGCGTTTGGAAATTTGGGAACTTGTTGATCCCGACAAATTTCGAATCCATGCAAAATGATGTGTTATATTCTTTCAAATATTTTCCATACCATCATCATCATTATCGTCATCGTCGTTTTCAGTCTCTATTACTAAAAGATGGATTACTGGTTTATCAGACTTGTTTCGCCTTAACTAAAAGGGTACAATTTCACTACGCTTTTGTTTTTTAATACAATCTATACCATTAACGGTAATTGAAAGACCGTTAAGTTTTTAAAATTTCGGAATTTGATCTGAGGACATTGGGAAATTCAAACCATTATACCGTAGCACTGAGCTGAAATGCGGGTACGAGCTGGTCGCGTTGGGATGTTTGTTGTCGGCTGCCAACAGAGCTGCGGTGACCGACCAAAGGAAGCAATATGAGTCGCTGTTGCGGATGTTGACGACAGCCTTCTTATCACTGATATGCTTAGGTAACGGGGTGTATGTGAACACACCGCCTCGTAGTGGCACGTACTTCTTGATATTCACAGTCAAATTGATTATTTCAGTCAGCGACCAGTCTGAATTCTTTTCCGGGAAATCTTCCACCTTTTTCAACAAACGCTCTGTCACGTTTTCGATGAACCATTCGTTAATATCCGCTGTCTGGAGGATGATTTCATTTCTCGTATCAAAAAATTTGATCTCTTTCACCGTGTGATCATCTTTTCTAACTTCAAATTTACAAGCCAGGATAACGTTGGCTTTCAAGCTCCTGTCTTTATTTCAAGCGTTTTTTAGTCTTGTCACAGCTACTACCTTTGCGTCGTTCAGAAATCTCTCGACATCTTTATGCTTCAAATTGACGATGGATCCAGTTCGAATTCTTCCCTCGAAAGCTGATTCTAAATCTTCCCAATGAACTCGATCGTTTCTTCTTACTTTCCGCGTACCTCCACCCGTTTTCCGAAGACTTTCGAATTTTTCCGCGCGCGCTTTCAAGACTCCGTTCGTTATGATAATTCTTATCTTTTCTTCAATCTATGAAGCCTTTCGCAAAATTTTGTTGAGAAGCCGAATATTTTGATTTCCGAATTTTATGCATTTTTGAATTTCTGCTGTTGATGATGATTCGTCTAAGATTTTATATGCCGATTCCATGAAATCGATCAATCTCGAACACTTCGTGGATTCCATCTTTAGCTTTTTCCTCACGTGTACTTGACAAGTTGATACTGAATGATCGTTTGCAGTGATGAGCGTCCTTCTTAAAGGGCAGCTGTACGTATGTTTATGTGTGCGCGCGTACTCTTTAGTATTCCTAGAGCGATAGTAACCCGACACCGCAGATCCTTGGCTCTGAATGTTTACTATCGCAGCTATCGGTCGATCTTGCACTCCAGCCTTGACCGAACCCGTTCAATATTCATCGTAGAGTTCACTTTACAATTACAAGCCAAAAAAAATGTCACGTGGTTGATAACAAACCGGCATCTGAGTAAGTCAAAAACAATTATTGGAACCATTAATTTTGGAATATTACGTCGTTGATAACGTGCGAAAGGAATGTGAGGTGGTTGATGTCACACATCAACAGTCCTGTCGTGGGAAAAGAATGAGGGACGGTAATCGACATCCAGGTCGGGAAAAAAGTTCACGCCCTCCGCTGCGTCCCCTCCCGTTGGCAGGCGAGCACTGCATAGAGACTTTGACCTTCGCTCTGTAAGATTGTCGCTAAAACAGCACGATTTCGACCTTTGGCCGATAAGACTTGTCGGTGAAGCAGTGCGATTTTTGCCGTCAACCGATACAACTGTCGGTAAGGTTGCATGTTCTTGATCTTGGGTCGGTACGGCAGACTGTGACGTCATTGCGGAAAAGGGTTTGAGTCTGGGGAGGATGTCGGTGAGTGTCGCTCACAGGAATCTGCGTGTAGAACTGGCCCAGCTATGCTACTGAAGAGCCCCCATTCTGACTTCAGATTCAGATTCAGAAATAAAAAGTACGTAGGAAAACATGGTTTGCATGCTGAGTTCAGACACTTTCTTTTTTTTTTACTGTGGGCCTGTGTAATTCTTATTCAGACTTCATTCGACTTCACAGCGTAACAAATAAATGTTAGTATCTATTTCGGGAGCGTCTCGGTATAGGGAAAGCTTTATTCTGACAAACCAGGTGAACCGTAGTCAAGTCATACTACCGTGACTACACTTTCGCTGGGAGCGAGGTCTCCAGGCGTAAGGTGAACCTGTTCACGTAGTGATGGCGCATGATGCTCTGCATGGCACTTGCACGTGCAATTACTCATAAGGAGACCTTGCGGTGAGGCCTGATGCGGGGCACCCGCGTATAGTTGCTCAATCCAATGAATTTTTTGTAGCCATACATCGGGAGTAAAACAACAATGTGCGTGTATGCAAAACCAACATTTTTCAAAAAAATTCATTTTCTACCATTGAATTTATAGTTTAACGGTCTTGGCCTTTTGTGATTGAGATCTCTGATGGCTGGAAAATAAGACTTGGTCAAGCGACCAAATTTTCATAAGGATATAGGAAATTCTTCTTTAGAATACTTTTCAATTTGGTTTTGAATCATTTTTCTAATAATCATTTCAGGGTACTTTTTTATTCGAGTTAGCATGATTTACAAATTTTATAATGCACACAACCTCACTTTTCGATATCATTTCCAAAAATATTTCTTATCACATTTTTCATTACTCTTTTGATACGTACTTATGAAAAGTTTTCGGACTTTGTTTTTTTGTTGCAGAAAAATATGAAGTTCCACTTTCATTCGACGTGAAAAGAAAGGTAAAAGGAATTGACGAAGCCTGGGCTGGATTTCTAGAAGTTATTGCTAGTTGTGAAACAATGCTAATGGAACGAAAGGTAATTTATGAACCTATGTTATTATGGATAGTGACTTGAGAAATAACTAAAACATCTTTTAAGCTGAGAAACATTTTTCACTTTATGTTACGAAGCTGTTTACTCTCTACTGGCCAGCGTAATTTACGATTCAATTTGAATACGTCTTACCAAAACCTGGTCCCTGACTTGAATTCTTTCATTTTTACTATCTTATTGAAAAGAAAAAAAAATTCTTCCTCAAAGTCATAGACAACACGCGCGGCGAGGTGATTTGGAGCAGGACGTTCCGGTAAGGTCATTTCGAGTGATTCACCTGGGGCTTACAAAAGGTGTTTAGTTACGTTATTCTATTCTTTTGTACATGTCCGGAATTATTCTATCGGAGAATGCAGAGCTGGGCGAAATGGAGATGAGATTGATGAATTCCGATAACTCCACTTCGCGAAGCGAGTGAGCAAGTCGATCGTGTTGTCAGTCCTACGAACGGTAGCGTTCAGTAGCGGAGGATCGTAATCCAATCACATAAGATGTAGGCAGAATTAGTTTGCACTCGTGGCAATGTAAAATACGTTGAAAATGGTTACTCGTATCTTTTCGATGAGCAGAGTAGATGTGGACAAAACAAGTTTTGGCGGTGCAACAAAAAAGCGAATGGGTGCAAAGCACGACTTCACACAAGCGTGCATACTAATCAGGTATGTACACTTGGAGACAATGAATCTGAGACGGTTAATTTTTTACACTAGGCAGTTATGTTAGCAACACAAAGAAACCTACAGTGCCATAGTCGGCCGAGCGCAAAACAAACTCAATCTCAATAAACATAACATAACCCATGACCGTCGAATCTAACCTTAGAATACCGCGGGTATAATGACTTGTTGGATTGATACGGTCATGGGTCATGTTATGTTTATTGAGATTGAGTTTGTTTCGCGCTCAGCCCACTATAGGTTTCTTTGTGTTGCCAACATAACTGTCGTGTAAAAAATTAGCCGTCTCAGATTCATTTTCCCTAAGTGCACCTATACCTTGTACAATATACATAAATATTTATACAGTACGAAGCAGAACATTACGGCGCAGCCGGTTCTTCTTCTATTTTTACTTTTCATCACCTATGGTGATATAAGAAAAGTATTGGTTGTAGTCAAAAAGTAACTGTTGCGAATCCTTTCGTTTTCGACCCTCTAGAACCCGAAAACACGTTTTTAGATAGACGTCGGTCTGTCTATCGGTCTGTCAGTTTGTCGATCTGTCTTTCTATCCGTCAGTCTGACAAATTCACGCGATGATCTCGGAAATGGCTCTATGGAAAAAACTGAAATTTGGAGGACCCTGCATTCGAATAATGGGCATGAAAAGTTGTCATATCCCGTTTAATTTGAACTTCCGATTCTATCGGAAATCAGTGTCTTTTTCTATCCCTACTATCTTATAAACATAAGAAGCAGGGATATTTTGTGATCCCCGGTTGTTGAGCTGAAAATAGTGTTCTAATTTTTAGATCATCACAAACTTTCCATTGATGTTACGAATACTTTATTTTTTCCAGAACTATCTTTAAATTTCCGTACGTCTCTTTTAATTTGGCCGAATGCGCTATTGAACTAGGTGCATATGTGTTTCCGTTATGATGTAGAACAGCTTTGAGACTTCTATTTGACGAATCAATGAAAAGTCTCCACTCATAGTCTTTCTATGTATTCATTTTAAATACACCCACCAAGCATTCTACATCCGAACTGTATACGAATGAATTCTCTTCATCGTTTGCAAAAAATTGCCGAATCTCCTTTTCCCTCTCACGATAATACTAAGCTGATGTTCCTTCAGCCAACAAATTTTTATTTTACAATACTGCCGCTAGATATTTAGCTCCGTCTTTAGGTAATCCTAAATCTAGTATGAGATCATTCAGTTCTTTTTGACTGAAGGTTTCAAGACCTTTTTTTTTACCATCTTATAAATATTCTATATCCTCGGAACTATCTTCTTGAAAGACCTCGTCGACTTGCATTTCTTTCTCTTCCGTATCCCTTTGTTCGGAAGTGAGAGTATCATCTACCACTACTATTTTTTCTGGTTTCGCAACTGAATTAATGTTGGCGTGCTTGATATTAGCTTCAGTAGTCGTGATGAAACATGTGATGTCCGTCAAACAAAAATAGCAGTTTTCTTGATTTGTAGGTGTAGATCATATCATCGGTTTGATAAATTGCAAGTTGTCCGGTTTTTTGATTCTTTCCCATCGGATCAACATCATATGGCACCGACCACACGCGGTCTGCGGTACCCAGTTTGCATCCCAATTGGTTATTTTATTATCGAAGCAATCTTCGCAGATCGATTTTAATTTGGCTGATAAAGGCCTTCAGTATTTTGTTACTTCAAACTCGCCACAAACAAAACAAAACCACGAGGATATTTGTTAAGCATGTAAGATTGACATCTTCTAACATTATACTCTACAGAAGCCAAGTTACCCACTAATGTAGACAGGGGCGCATTCATAATCTTGCCGCCCTAGGCTTGAGGCAGATTTTCGCTCTTTTTGTGCACGGTGTGCCTATTTTTTTTTATTTTATATTGAAACCATTCATGTCTAGGGATATAAAAATAACTTTATTCTGGTACATATTGTGCGATATTACACAAAGACCTTTTTTTGTTTTATTTTAATGTCACGTGAACGTACTCGGACAGGAAACTATTATGATGATGAAAATAATATTGGAATCCCGTTATCTAAGTATTAAAAATTAAATCATGACTAGTAATGATTGAATGACTATTGGGTTGTTACCTGTTATATTTTCGTCATTGCATCAGCTACTTCGTAGTTCGTAGAGTTATCAATTATTATAGCTCACAGTTTATAGTATTGCGCGCCTTGATTTTTGAGTTGCGAAACTATCAATCAAATCGTCATATCTCAAGGACGATAGCGAATCTGACTCAATGCCGAGTATAGTCAGAGCGTTGAGCCTATCGTCCTTCATTTTTGATCGTAGATAATTCTTCACTCGGCGCAACCAAGAAAAGCTCCGCTCCCCAGAACAGTTTGTATCAGGCGTACAAACACACACGCCAAGAGCAATATCGATATTACGATACACACTTTGCATATCACTATCACGAATCCATTTCAACAACTTTAAAGTCGTATTCCAATTTTCTCCACTTGATAAACAGTGTGCACGAAAATGAAGACATTCATCGAAAAAACTTTCCACGAGATCTGAAGCGTAGACCTTCCGCAAGCTCTCTGCTTTTTCCTCTATTTCTACCGAGCTAATCGCTGCTAAGTCGGTGAGAAAAGAAAACTTATGGTGATATCGCACATATGCTTCACGTCGCTTTCGGAGCTCACAAAGAAGCTTATCGGTAATGACTGTGATTGTCACGACTCTCAGATCGTCTCGACATATTGGCAAGATTGGATCTGCCGAGCGAGAAACCCCAAAAATAAACCGTAAAAGCAGTTTCTAAACGCTCTAACTTCAATCGAATACCTTTGGCTTCGCATCTGACGCTCGGTTTCTGATCTTTATCGTCTTCGATGCAGTCCGGTGCTCCCACAATGTTATCCCAGGAATCATATAAACTTTTGCAGTCTTTTCAGCGTAACATTTGTTACGGATTCCACTTCTGACTATTGCATCGAGGTTCGCTGCTGCTGAAGAGTTTCTCAGCGTTGGGTTGATGCGGTAAAGAAATCGTAGATCTTTTGCAAAAGTGCGAAAAACCAACAAGTCTCTTCGGACTCTTCTGCCGCAGACTCTCCAATCAAATTGAGAGAGTGAGCTGCACAGGGAATATAGTCCGCGTGAGGTGAAAGTTTTTTTATTTGTGCTTGTAATCCGTTATAAGCACCCGACATATTGGCGGCATTGTCGTAAGACTGGCCTCGGCAGTTATCAATATCGATTGCAAATTCGTCCAACGTAGCAGTAATGGCTTTTGTCATGTCCAGAGCTTTATGGCCTGCGTTCGGAATCAATTTGAAGAAGCGCTCATTGGGTGTACCGTTGGCCTGTACATATCGGACGACAGAAGTTAGCACATCAATATGAGAGATATCAGGTGTAGAATCTACAATAATAGAGAAGTATTTTGCCAATTTTATCTCCGTTACAATCGTATTCATAACTTTTTCTGCCATGAGCCCTATAAATTCTTCGCAAATCAAAGAAGAGAAATAGCTTGTGTGACCACTGCCTAAGTTAAAAATGGATCGAACTTTGCGATGAGTTCTAAGGACATTAAGTAATTCCCGTTGTGTGGTTTACCGAACTTTTCATTATGTCGTCTGAACGGTAGACCACGCGAGACAAGAGCCTTTATCGTTGCCACAACTCGTTTTAATATATTCCTCCATATACAATTGTTGCATCGAGCTGTTGCGTTAGCTTTAGGTCAACGCGGCCGCAAAAAGTCCCCCTTCTTTTCATATTCAATAAAGACAGTTTATGCGTCGATGAGTTTTCGTGATCGCCTACCCGTATAGAGGTATTTTTCCGATCGCTAAAGCCTTCTTTGCTGCCAAAATGTGTCCCACCGTCGAAGGCCAGGCATGGTCCATAGTAGACTTTACCGGTGTTCTGAATAGATAAGCCAATTACGGAGATTTTTCTCTCCATTAACAAAACACCGTTCGAACAAAGATCGTGATAAATAACGTGTCTGGTCACCGTATACGCGCTTGCTGGACGAAACATCTGTATCTCAATTTTGTTTTACGCCGTTCGCCGCTATTTCGTCTCTGGTAAAATCATTTATTATCCCATTGGCTGGATCTCGACTCACAATCATTTTTTGTTGCTGCTGAATCAGAATAAGAGAAAATTCCATCAATTCTGTCACATTACCATTACCTCCATCGGAAGAAGAAGATGCACAGGCGTTGATTGTTGAAGGATGGACAGCTTGAATATCCGAATCATTTGCACTTTTTTCAGGTGTAGAAAAAAACGTGTCCAATTTTCGGGTTTTCTTGATCACTTCATCTTCTTTTTCTAATTTTTGCTTGACACGTTTTTTGTATTCGGCGCCACTGATTTTTTTTTCCGGTCACTCATCGTCGATAATAAAAATCGCACACCGCGTAAACGTGTACATGTGCTGTCCTGAAAAGTAAGGGGTTACACAGTAGATGTAGATACTGAACAATAAAGAGAAATAAATCATCCATGTCGTCACCCGACTTGATTGAGATATACTTACTAATTCGCGGAGAATTTCGTTTGCGTTTGAAAATCTATATGAGGTATTCCATGCCAACTGAGAGGACGTTTTCCCTGACCCCGGCCAATTTGCTTCATTATTTTTTATATGTTTCTACAACATAAAAAAGCACTCACTATTCTTTTCAGATTTTTCGTCCAAACCATTCTTTTTCAAAAAATGTTACAAACCCTTTTATGGTCCTAAAAAAAACGCCATTTTTTATTTTTTTACAAAAATTAACATAATTTCTAGGTCCCAAAACAAACATTTTGAGCAATAGTTCAGAGTGGAGAATTGATATCTTGTATTTTTTTAATATTTTTTTAGAGGTGTTACGTCCGTGAGTAGAGTTCACTCCTGAGCAGTAGGAGTAAATAGGTTGGCTTCGCTTTTACGTTCTCGGTCAACCAGAAATCAGGATGAGGATTGAATAACCTTGGATATGTTTGATAAATCGATTATATGTTCATTGCATAGAAGTTGAAATACTTGTAGGAATGAATTGTGCTGTGCGAAAGACGTATAAGAAGTCTAGATGTGAAGTTGTCGAGAGTTAGAATAGGAGTGCCGCTAGAGACTTGAAACGTACGGGATCCAGAAAAGGTGTGTAGATGCTGAAGGAAGGGAATGGAATTAGTTGAGTAAGCGCGATAGTGAATAGCGTGACACTAGGTAGAGATAAGAGGACAGAACAGAGACCATGAGATTCATATAAGAACGGTGGAAAAGTTAGCGAGTAGGAAAAATAGAAAGAAGTGGTATGCTGGACGTAACAGAAGAATAATTTTTCTTATTTTGTACGTATACAAAAAATATGTTATATTTGTAACACTTTTTAAAAAAAGAATGGTTGGGACGAAAAATCTGAGAAAAATGGTGAGTGCTTTTTTTAATTTGTAGAATCATATAAAAAATAATGAAGCAAATTTGCAATTTGTATACATACAAAATAAGAAAAATTATTTCTTTAAAAAAATATTCAAGAAATACGAGATGTCAATTCTCAACTCTGAACTATGGCTCAAAATGTTTGTTTTGGGACCCAGAAATTATGTGAATTTTTGTAAAAAAATAAAAAATTGCGTTTTTTCAGGACTGTTACGTGGGGGTGAGGGTGTACTGAGCGGTGGTAGTTAATGATTAATTGAATAATCTAGCTCCCACGTAACGACAATGAATAATTATTAAAACTAAGAAAAAGACCTACCTTTCGATAAGCCGGTAATTTGTAGGATCGTGTTGCTATAGTCCTGTACAGGTCTGTGAGGTTTGTTTAAATTGTTGAGGCAATTTTACAATAATAAAAATGGGAAGAAGGTCGTTCAAAATAAATGTTTAATATGATTTGACTGGTAAAAGATGAAGTATATTCTGTTTCGATTTGGTTATTGAAATGTCTGGTAACAATCAATGGTGATAATGGTATATGAGCCGAAAATAACAATTTATAAAGTGTTCAAGTGATATAAATCGTGTGTTATTCTATTCTAATGGATATTATTATTTGGTACCAGGAACATCTACTCTGAACGATGGTTAACTAGCTGGTCGTGATTATTGTATTGTATCTCTCTTTTTAGATTGTCTTAAATCAATTATATATACTATTGTTAAGTCTTATTCGTTAATTCTTGGAAATAATAAGTACGATTTAATTGGGGGTAGTGAAGCTAGCCACCAATTCTAGACTTGGTTTTGAATGAAAATTACTGAAGTACATTTTGATTATAAAGGTGAAACAAGAATTCGTTCAATTTCGAAGATTAACACTCGGATTGACTTAGCTTTAGGTGAATCGGTCGACGAGATTGAGAGCCGTCGGATCGTGTCAATCTGCGTCGGTAGAATTCTGGACCAGGGGCCTCACCTCAAGTTTCGAAGAGTTGATCAATCGAACGGTGTTGAACGTCGGTTACTTAGTCTTTGTAGATTTGGAATATCTTATTATCGAAAGTTTGAAAGTGTCTGTTTTCTGATTTTGATGATAAGTTAAAATTGATTGCAACGATTTATTTATTAAAAACGATAGTGTAATTATTATTATTATTACTTAAGATTACCTTATTCGGTTGAATCAGGGCCGAACTCAATTTGATTATGGAAAATGGAATGGCATAAAAATGTCTATTCGCGAAATGATGAGATTTAGTAAAGCACAGAAAAGATGGAAACGTAGAAGAAAGTGAGTCTCTTGCAGCTAACAGAATAACTGAATGCTGGAATTTGACGAATTAGCGCGAGACTTTAGGCCGGTCACAACTAAGATTTTCCAAACGCTACTCTTGCTCGAGAGGGCTAATCCGGGTTTACGTCCACGCACTTCGCGACTTGACAGACGAAAGACGCGGCTTCTTGGGCCCGAGGGTCCAAGGAGCTGCAGTTGTAATTAGTTACAACGGTAATTAGCCAATGAGGTGCGAGGGCGACCTCCTGGTGCCCAAATCCACATGGTCAGCGTTACTTCTAGCTCTTCGACGGTGTTCCGACGATTCTCAATCTCGTCGGTGACACATTGAAAATATGAACAAAAGATATTTACATGCAATGTTCACACATTCATCCATACATCCTAATAAGTGATCTATTTTAATTTGGTGGTTCCAAAGGTAGTGGTTTATCCTAGTTATTCTATAATATAAAAATGAATCGCAAAATGTGTTGGTAAGCGCATAACTCAACAACGCCTGGACCAATTTGGCCAATTCTTTTTTTAAATGTTCGTTGAAGTTCAAGGATAGTTTTTACGGCGAGAAAAATTTGAATAATTGCCGGAAAAACCGTAAAAACAGCCCTTTTCTTTTTCTCATACAAACGTTTTCTAACTAAAACGTTGAGTCAATTTGAGCTCTATTGCTATTGTATAAAGTTCATATAAAATTACAAGCACTCACTGTTGTTTAAGCAATGTAGGTGTGTTTCTAACGTCAAAGAGTCAATTTCCACTTTATTACCGCTATACAAAGTTGAAATTCAATCATATCAATACAGTGTGCGTGTGTGCGTTGGAGCACAGAATACATCGTTGGCGGATTTAATGCCGCGTTCCGAAACTCAACAAAAGTGATATCGCGGACCCGACCAGATTGAATAGTCACAAAATAGAAAAAAAAAACTGTCGATGTCGATTTGCCGGTGTACAAGTGTTGTTTTCTTGGATTTTCTGTTACTTATTCTACTGAGTTTGCTTTTGTCAACTGATACTGTCTGATACACGAAACAAATTCGTATATCGTGTTTTGTGCAGAGTGTTTAGTTACCTATGATCACTAATTATTGCATGTGACACAATAATTTATATTTGATATGCCTCCTATAAGACGAAGCAATTTAGGTAGAAGAACCCGAAATGCTACAAACCAAGCTAATTACCGATCTAATCATACTGCACAAGAACGTGACGACCGAAATGAACGTGAAAGAATACGGATATCACAAACGCGTGAAGCGCAAGCGCGACATTCAACTAATAATCGCGCAAGTTTGAATCGAGCTGCTTTCAATTACGATGTGTCAATTGACTACAGTAACTACCAATGTGTTGTTATTGGTTCTATGAACTCTGTTTGCTCACATTGTAAGGCATTGAAATACAAAAACGAAGCCAATGGATTGTGTTGCGCAAATGGTAAAGTGAAATTGATACCATTGGATCCACCACCAGAGCCATTGAACTCATTGGTTTCAGGAATAGGAACAGAGTCCATACATTTTTTGACAAATATCCAACAATATAACAATTGCTTTTAAATGACTTCATTTGGGGCAACAAATGTAGTTCGGGAAAATTTTATGCCAACTTTCAAGGTATGTATTATAGCAGTTATTCATAATTATTTTAGCTTATATATATTTTATTTAATTATTTTTTATTCACAACGCCCTATCACCAGGGTGGACGGTTCTGTTCAGGAGAATTTTTTGCCCCGACGATAGAATAGGTAGGAACAAAAAACTGCCACATTACAAATCTTCTTGACAGGACAAAGTCTGTCGGGTCCGCTAGTTGATTATAATTTTAACTGAAAAAGAGGTATATTTCCAGGCTGAGCGCTACTGATGCTAATTCAGCAGTCTCCCATCTCAGTTCTTGGTACCAGCTAAATAAACGAAAGTTAAACCTTATACTAGGGATCATTGTTGGTCTCTACGTGACTTTTGCCAGGAGGGGTGGAACTCGCCGTTATTAGAATATGAGATTTTGATGAAATGATATCTGTGCATTGAAGAAATTAAAGAAATGAAATGAAATGGAATTTTGAAAAAGGTACGCCAAGGCGGTACGTCGGGGCGTAACAGGACCATAGAAGGGTTTGTAACATTTTCTAAAAAAAGAATGGTTGGAACGAAAAATATGAAAAAATGGTGAGTGCTTTTTTTAGGTTGTCAAATCATATACAAAATAATGAAGCAAATTGGCGGGGGTGAGGGAAAATGTCCTCTCAGTCGGCATGCAATACTTCATATATATTTGCTATCGTTAAAAATACTTCAGTGCTCCGCCGCTTCGTGTTATCATACCGTAAATTGTCAAGCGATATATGTTAGAATGCTGTGCTCCCAAGCTGGAACCTGGAGAACAGGCATGAGCACGCTAAAAGTGGCTGGCGCGTAAGCAGGCATAAGCACGTTAAAGCCGGCTACCGCATCTCATGCATTGTATACGTTTATATGTATTTGAAAAAATAAAATCCAATATTACATTTACATTGTATATTTCTTCCACTAAAAAATTTAATTTGATCGAAAGAAAGATTTCGCAACTTTCGAATTTAACCTATAAAATTTATTACAATTGTTATTCCTGCTTATCATTTTTTGACCAGAAATTTGTCGCCCCCAAAAATCTGCCGCCCTAGGCTGTAGCCTAGTCAGCCTAGTACGAAATCCGTCCCTGAATGTAGAGCTGCGGTCGCTTGATAACGACGCCTGCGGGTCTGCTTTCTCACCCTGACCACACGCCGATACTAGGGGTTCCAAATTCCTGCACCGTGAAGCATTCATTGTTTATGTCTGCCATGACGGCATACATGCCGTTAACCCTATGACTCTGGCAGACGGTTCTGTTGCCCACCGTCACCACGGGAGGTGCCCTGGTTACAAGAAAAAGCGATAGGTCTTACGAAAATTTGAAGATAGTTTTGGATGAAATCCTCAATTGCACTTCCTTGACTTTTATCTCGACTACTTTTCTCAAAACCTTCGAGACTACAGTGAAGAACACGGAGAACGATTTCATCAAGACATAAGTGAAATGGAGAATCGGTATCAAGGCAGGTGGAACGTCAACATGATGGTTGATTTTTGCTGGACCCTTAAGAGAAAAATGACAAAAGAAAATATAAAACGAAAGAGGAATCCACTGCATAGATCATTCGAAGAAAAAACTTTTCAATACAGTCCAAGAAATAAAGCCGAAAAAATGTCTTTTTATGACACAAATTCCGGACGGATGAGACCTATATATTCTTGAAGAGCTGATGGCCGTAGAACTGATGGCCGGGATGAAGTTCTATGTGTTTCCGACCACGATTTTCTTGGCAAAAAAAAAAAAAAAATGCGGAGCGTTTAAAGTTGGTGAAACGATGTTTTTGAGCAATAGCGAGGAAACTATTGATCGAAGAGAAAAAAGGTTTATAAGAATTTGTAAGTATTAGAAAAAAGAACAATTTGGCCAGTTACAAATTGAGATTGATTAATCTTGTTATCATGCAAAGTAATAAAAACCTGCTAAACGGCCATTTCTATAATAACGAATAATTCATCCTATAATGCATTTACATCTTTGAAAGTCTCGTAATATATGTCTCTTAGTATACTAAAAAAGTGTGCAAAACCGGAGCTCGATTGGATTAATGCTTTTTGAGAAAAGCTATTTGTTATTAAAAAAACCGACTTTAATATTAATATCAAATAATAATAATATTATCAAAGAGCAACAAAACTGGAAAAATATTAATCCAGAAGAGTCCCACTATCGTGTACACTATAAGGCAAAATGATTTTTACAATTAAGTGGGTGTAAAATGACTTTAAAAAAGGGGTACGTTTTTTACTCGCAAACAAATGGAGTTTTTTTTTTTAATCTATTTTTCACTGCCAGTTCCCGCCATACCCATTAGGCTATGTTCCCAGAGGTCTGCGTAGACCTGTGCGGGGCAAAGGAAGAGATGGATTAGTGAACATCATTATGCGGCGGAATTACTCCGCCAATTTTCATGTAACAGAATTGGGATTAGCGTTATTGGAAAGCTGTTATTTTTACATGGATTTAGAAACATAAAATTTTTTCAAAGTTAATTAGGGGACGAGATAATGTTTTTTTGCTCAACAATTATTGCAGCTGCTCTTTTGACATAGAGAGCTAAAATTTGGGTACAGTATATATATTAATCATGAATGGACTGTCCATTTTTGCAGTCAATTTACGGACAAGATGTGTGGCCGTGTATGGCGACGGAGTGGGGGAAATCCATCTCCGCCTGGGAGACGCTCCTGAAAATAGATTCGCGGGTTCGAATTCCACGAACTTGGAATATATCTTGAAGACATGAACGTATCAAGATGTTTTTTTTTCAATCTCGGCTAAGTTTTTCCGCTGATCGTGAACTTACTATCAACATCTCAATAAAAATATTTTTTAAGCTCGAAATTTGATTATTAATTTTTCTTTTCTTACTCATATTAAATCAATTTTCTGATTTAGTCTCAATGACTTTACCGAAAAAATCGACTCAATAAAAGATATATGGTTTCCGAAGCACGGGTTTTTACATTCTGAGGAAAAATCGAAAAATAAGAGACCGAACATCTGAAATAAATACAAAATGTAATTACTTTCAAAGAAAGCATATTTATTACGACAAAAAGTTATAAAAAATACCGAAATAAAAAATACAAACGTAAAAGGAAATATTCAAACAAGTTTTCGATTTCAAAATGTTTTCCGAACTCTTAGTTGTACTTGATATCAATTTAGTGATTTCTATACGACGTACGGTTGGAAGAAGGGTTTTTTAAACCTGAAGTGTCTCCGGTTTAGTTTCTTTCGAAGACGGTGCCGATTTCTCATTCATGCAGGTAGCAGGCTAGAGCAGCTGCTCGAGGGTTCAGCTACATTTGGGGTCTGACGAGAGGCTCGTTTCGTCAGTCTCATCAGAGAAGCAACGCTGCTCACATCGTGTAGTCAGTTAGTGGTGAAATTTGCCAAATTGCGCTGTGTTTAAAATTTTTAATGTGATAAAAATAATTTTGGTAAGTATTGTAACGTGGCATTTTTGATACCCGTTACAAGGGGCTCCTTGAACCCTGGGCTGAACCAAAATTAAGGAATTTCCGAAATTGAGTCGCGAAGTCTTTGCAAAAGAGCGTGAGGGCTAGAGTCACACATCCGAAACTACGAGAGGGGACAACTTAGCGAATAGCGTAAGATATTTCCGGTTTTTGTTTTTTTTTTTTATTTTTCGAGCAACAACGGCATCAGGCAAGAAGTCGACAATTTAAGGAAATTGCGGAATGGCGGACTAGCGACAATTGCGAAGGATGTCGAGGCTGCGGAGGGGAAGCCAACGCAGATCCCCGCATCGCGGGAATCCAAGGTGGACGCGAATCCCGCTGGCGGCCGGCGCGCTCCAGCCTCTCCCCCTTCATCCCGCCAACGATTGACCAGCGAACTTGCGACGGACCAACTAGCGACGAGGGAGCATCACGCTCACCACAAAGGCGTCATGGGGCTACGTGTAAAACGAAATTGCGATTTAGCGTTGAAAGGATGTAGAAGGTAAGCGCTGCTTCTATACCCGCGCTTGAATATTGAGCATAATTACGAATAGGCTTGCCGAGTAACGGATAGCCGTTTCGGATTTGCGTTGTAGAAAAGTACTCGAAATTCTTTTGCTGATTCTTTTGCTTGATGACCGTAGCCTGAGTACGTGTTTTAGAGTAGATTAACTTTTGAGTTCTTGGGAAAGTTGAGTAGAGTCACGGGTTTCAGTTAAGTCTCTCTCGTTTTTGAAATTTGGTACAGCAGAATTTCGCTGTACCGGGTCGAGCCGCATTATCGGGTTTTTCAGTGTCACCTCTCGAGTAGGTCGGGAAGTGCCGAATTGGAGTGCTCGGATTAGCGAATAACGTTTTCGAAAATTTTGAAAAGGTTTGATTTCGGATGCGTTACGATAGCGAATAGTCGAGGTTACATTTAGTTGCGCCTGCGCTTAGTTCCGTACCCGTTTAGTTAAGATGATGTGAATTGAGTTATTTTACTTTGAGATTGTGTTTAGTTGAGGTTGCATTTAGTGGCGCTTGCGCTTAGTTAAGTTGCCGTTTATTTGAGATAGTGTTGAGTCGAGTTGCGGTGATGTATAGTCGAAATTGCCGTTGCGTTGAGCAGCGGTTGAGACGAGAAGTTCGAATATTGAGTCTTGGTTGCATGTGAAGTATAGTGGCGTATAAGGATTTGTTTAGTTAAAATAAATAGGAAATAAGCTTTCGATTAAGTTCATTTGTCACGTTTAGATTTAAGGCAGTTCGCGGTAGCGTCGAAGCTTCGAGTCGGGTGAGATCTTGGGTGAGATTGACGACGCCGTCTGTTCGGTAGCCCGACGGCGCACCGTCGAGAAAGTAGTTTCAGTTTCGGTTTCGAGCAATTATCGCTATTGAGGAAAAATGGGGAATTCGCAAATTGAGAATAACGTAGGGAGATCTTGTGATTGTCGAGTGGGATTTTAGTTAGGGAGCCGCGAGCTCAGTAGAGTTAGGAATAGCGTAAGTTACGTGTAATCTTCTGTTTATTTTTAGAATCGCGACGAACGACTTTTGGATTATTTTTTTTTTGTTTTTGTATCACCGCTATTGTGAAATTTAAGATTCTATTTTACTTCTTCCGTTAAGTAGCGTGTGGTTTTCGAGTGTCTCTCTCTCTTTCTCTCCAAAAATTACCCCTCCCCTCTCCGCGGTACTAAGCTACCGAGCATATTCCCGAGGTATAGGGCATCAACGATTTCGAGGCGTGTTGATCACGCCAGGCGCCCAACAAAACTTAGCGATATTGTTTATAGATACAGGGTACATCGTGGACGCCAAATTACTGTGCACGCGGTAAGTTCTCGGTCATTTTCTCCGAGTGACCGAGGAGCGAGAAAAATCCACGCCACTGTATTTGTAATAATAATTTCTATATATGTATAAAGGAACGATCAACGCACAGCCCAAGCCCCTTGACATAGAAACGTGAAATTCAGGATGCATGTTCCCCTCGGAACGTAAGCACCCACTAAGAAGCGATTTTTAGAAATTCGAACCCTAAGGGGGTGAAAAGTGGTTAAACGTGATTTTCACGGATTCGACGATATCTCCGCACACAGATGAGACATTTTTGATTCAAACAGTTCATAATATAAATGCCTAAAAAGCACTTTCTGCGTTTTTAGAAATTTAGGCAATAAGGGGTTGAAAAGCGGTTGATCGTGATTTCAACGGGGGGTAGAAGCCCGTTAAACGTGATTCTTACGGATTTGTAGATATCTCCACAACCCTTTGTATTCATCATGCTTGCCCCGATTTGAAAAAAAAAAATTATGATTACATAAATAAAACAATATGTGAGGCGCGAAGCGTCGACCCGGGGTTGGCGCGCGAAGCGTGCAGGGGCGGAGCCCCTAGTATTTAATAAAGCCAAAGCAACTCAAAAAATCTTAGGATTTGTAAAATTGTATGTATCGGAATGTGTACATAAAAAAATTACGAAATTATGAATAATATTTTCATTTCTTTACATTGTATCAATTTCTGACAAATATTGCAATTTATATTTGACAAAATATCTATCGTAAAGTAACAATTTTTTGCCTTCTCATGCAATATTGGGTGTAACCTGCAATAATTTGTCGTTTTCAGGCGTTGGCCAAAAATTTTTATGATGAGGAAGCTGACCCGGAAAAAATAGCACGAAGTGGCACTGAAATAATTACAAAAATGTATGCTGTGAAAGAATAAAGCGCCAGCCTCGAAGAGTTGCATTTTTTTTGCATTTTCAAAGGTCCACTTTAAGAAAAACCTCAACATTAGAAAGTTTACGACCGACTAAAGCTGCTGGTGAACAACATTCGGTTCGAGTTTACCATCAGCTTCAGGTGTAGTTTGGAAATGAAAAAGACGGAAAGGAGTGGGCACCATCTGCAAGTGGTTTAGTATCAGTTCGTACCAGTGAATCCTTGATTCCCGACAATTTACTAAAAATCATCACTTATCGATGTACAACTGGTTGCAAAGCCACTTGCGGATGTAGAAGGTACGGCTTATGCTGTTCGAGCTTGTGCTTCAACTGCCATGGTGAGATGCCATGCACAAACATTGATGTAGACGTCATCGACATCGGTGAAAACAGCTGTGACATCGATGATGTCAACAATGACTCTGACACCGTCACTACAGAACAGTGTGCAGTTATTGAATGTGACGGGAGCGAAAGCGAATTGCAAGTAACGATAAAGAGTGCTCGATTAGAAGATTTAGAATTGATTTGGATTTAATTACCCTTTAGAAATTAAATGACATGAAATTTTGTACGTTTGTATTGTATGTATCCATATTTTTAAGAATCGTTTGTTAAAAAAAAAAGTATGCCTCAATTTCAAGGTCTTTTTACGTTCGTATTTTTTGCTTCGGTAATTTTCATAACCTTTTTTGTAATAAATATGCTATGTTGAAACCTAAATACGTTTCGTATTTATTCCAGATGTTCTGTCCCTTATTTTCTGATTTTTCCTCAAAACGTAATGACTCGTGCTCCGGAAAGAATATATTTTTCATTGAGTCGATTTTATTCGGTCAAGTCATTGAGGAACTTGACAACGATGAAAGGCTCTTCACATTAAATCCGAAAATTGGTTCAATATGAGTGAAAAAAGCAAAATTAGTTAACAAAATTTCGAGCTTGAAAAATATTTTTTTGAAATGTTGATAGCCAATTCACGATCAGCGGAAAAAGTTAGCCCAGATTACAAGAAAAAAAACATCTCGATACGTTCATTTCTTCAAGAGATATTCCAAGTTCGTCGAATTTGAACCCGAGAATCCACTTTCAGGAGCGTCTCCCAGGCGGAGATGGATTTCTCCCACTCCGTCGCCATACACGGCCACACATCTTGTCCGTAAATTAACCGCAAAAATGAACAGTCCATTCGTGAGTAATGTCTTCGAAAATTTTATGGCCGTTAGTGAGAGTCTTGGTATATACTGTACCCAAATTTTAGCTCTCTATGTTCAAAAGAGCAGCTGTATTAATTGTTAAAAAAAAAATTATCTCCCTCCTCAATTAATTTTAAATTAACAATTTTTTTTTCTAATTTTGTTCAAAAATAACAGCTTTTCAATAATGCTAATCTCGAATCTCACTGTAACATGAAAATTGGCGGAGTAATTCCATTTGATAGCGAATAATAAACGTACCCCCTTTTGGAATCATTTTACACTCACTTAATTGTAAAAAATCATTTTTCCTCATAGTGTACACGATAGTGGAATTCTCCGGGATTAATATTTTTCCAGTTTTGTTGCTGTTTGATGATATTCCCGCCCTAAAATTCCGTGCAAAAAAGTCGGTTTTTTAATAACGAATAGCTTTTCTCAAAAAGTATGAATCCGATCGAGCTCCGGTTTTGCACACTTTTTTAGTATGCCGAAGTTTTTAGCGATTTTCAGCGCTTTTTTCAGTTTACTCGAAATTTGGAGGTGTTACGAGCCAAACTAACTTCAGATTTGGACTCAGCGCATCGAAATTCGTAATCCTGGATGGGTCTGGTCAAATGTACTGTAAATAATTTTTTTGATTTTTTGTTTTTGCCTATATTCTGCTTCATGTGGGGGGTCAAAAACATATGTCAATAAGGGGAGATAAATAATATAAATAAGGGGACCGTGAAAAATTTGAAGCTATTGTCAACATAAAAGAAAAAATATGAATTCAATGGACAGGCTTACAAAAAAAAAAAAATGATAACGAGTACGATAATAAATATGACACTGACTATAAATGGAAAAAATGAAATATAAATAAAATATAAATGGAATATAAATAAAATATAAATAAAATGTACATGAAATATAACTAAAATATAAATAACATATAAAAACTCTTTAAATCCTGTCCATTGTTTTAACGATTACAATAACACATTCATCCCAAACATTCACAAGTAAATTAAGGGGAGGTTCTAGTCCAGAGGCCCGAAAATGTGCGTAATTTCATTATTTTTTTTTGAGAGTACATACGTATTTTTTTAAAATACTTTTGTGGCATTTATTTGTCTATATTGTAAAAAGTTTTTTCGAGTAAAAATAATACAAAATGGCAGCTCCAGCCCTCACTGACGACGGTCGTGCGCGGCGGTGGACAGTGTGCGCGGGGCACTCTACAGCCCTGCCAAGTGATCCGAAACGAAAAAGCCAAAAAAAATCCTAAAGTAGATGAAATTTGGGGGGCCTTATGAATTTCCCATTTTCAAAAAACCCTTTTTAGAAAAAATGGGGACCCTTTGAAAAAAAAAACACCTTTTTTGCCTCTTTTTATTTGTTTTAACGTTGAAAAAAACAATACTCAACATTTTTTTTTGACAAAAAACGCTTCCTGAAAGCCACCTAAATTGAATAAGCTTCAATTTGAGCCGCCAAACGTCGAAATCGGTGTAGTCGTTGAAGCGGAATCGCGCCCCGCGCACAAAAAAAAAGGTGTTTCGAGAAAATCGCGTTTAAAGTTTGACGAAGAAAAAATCGTATATAATGTTTTTTTTTTGACACTTACATCTAATCAGCTATTCCCGCACCATACAGGATTTCTTCCTCATGTTCAAAAAGCATATTTTGCTGAACTTTGGTGCTGATTTTGTCAATTCTGGCCTTTTTCACCAACACTGATAGATTCGCCTCCGCTGTTGTGATGCGTTTATCGTCTGTCTTCGCAGCAAAGTTTTTACTATTTATCCCCATGACGATCCCCAATGTCTGCATGGTTTTTAATATTTTTAGGACCTTAAGGATGAAAATAAAGCAATACAAAAAAATAATTTTTTTTGGTCGATTTTGACTAGAACCTCCCTTTAAGATAAAATACGCCGGAATTTACACTGGGATATGAAATTGGGTACAGTGCTGAGGTAAAAAGTTATTCAGTCATAAACATATAAAAAATCACTGATCCCTTGATCTACTACTCGGCAGCAGCTCCGTCGTATGTGATTTCGCGAATCTTTTTATAAAATTTTGGAATCCACGTTCTTCTTGACTTTTCTTCATGGCGATTCCGTAATGACGTTTAGATTCGAATGGATATTAACTGGCGAGGTCGATGTGTGAATTTAAATTTTAATTCTCGTTCACAATGCTTAAATAATCACTACGGGGAATTATATAGCGGTTGGTTGGGCGTCTTCCCGTAGACTCTTTCAAATACTCAGCCGTTTCTCCCGCCTGACGTCTGGATCGAGATGGCTGTGTCAAGCAAAACCTCGCGGGCACTTTCGAATCTATAATATCGTCACAGTACAGACCACCTTTTTCTTGTGTACCGGTGTTACTATCGTATCGTATCTTAACCTAGAAATTAACGCTGAAGCGTCTGGTACCCAACGAATATCATTTACTATCGTTTATCTGAATTTAGACTAATTACAGACTCCTGCCCAAGTGTCAACGGTGAGTCCTCAGCGGAGGTTAATAGCAGTTTGACGTACACTATATATATAATATTGTAGAGTTCGTATAACTGGGTGTGGAAAGATGATTATTAGTTGATTTTCATTAATAAAAAGAATCACCTTCGGGATAGACGCAATAATTTTAGTAGTATAGCAATGGTGGTTCGAATTACAGATTCCTGTTACCGACACTTACCGACATTCTCCTTAGACTCAAACCCTTTCCCACGATGACGTCACAGTCTGCCGTACCGACTTGAGATTGAAACCGTGCAACCTTACCGACAGTTGTATCGGTCGACGGTAAAAATCGCACTGCTTTACCAACAATTCTTATCGGTTGAAGGTCAAAATCGTGCTGTTTTACCGACAATCTTACCGGCCAAAGGTCAAAGTGTTTATGTAGTGCTCGTCTGCCAACGGTAGAGGGTGCAGCGGGGGCGAGAACTTTTTTACCGTCCCGCATTCTTTTCCCACGATAGAACTGCTGATGTCTAACATTAACCACTCCGAATTCCTTTTCCACGGTAGGACTGCTGATGTGTAATATCAACCACCCCCACATTCTTTTCCCACGTTATCAACCACGTGACATTCCAAAATTAATGGTTCTGAGAATTGTTTTTCACTTGCTCGGATGTCGGTTTGATATCAACCACGTGACATTTTTTTGCTTGTAACTGTCGTGTGAACTCAACGATGAATTTTGAACGGGTTCAGTCAAGACCAGAGTGCAAGGTCGACCGATAGCCGCGGTACATTTAGAGCCATGGATCTGCGGTGTTGGGTTACTGTGGCTCTGGGAATGCTAAAAGGTGCGCGCGCATACACAAACATACGTACTGTTGTCCTATAAAAAGGACGCTCGTCAATGCAAACGATCATTAAGTCACAACTTGTCAAGTATACGTGAGGAAAAAGCTCAAGATGGAATCCGCGAAGTATTTGAGATTGATCGATATTATGGAATCGGGGTACAAAATCTTGGACAAATCATCATCAACAGCAGAGATTCAGAAATGGATAAAATTTGGAAGTCAAAATATTCGGCTTCTGAACAAAATTTTGCGAAAGGCTTCATCGATTGGAGAAAAGACGAGAATTATCACAACGATCGGACTCTTGAAAGCGCTCGCGGAAAAATTCAAACGTCTTCAGAGAACGGGTGGAGGTACACGGAAAGTATGAAGAAGCGATCGAGTTCACTGGGAAGATTTGGAATCAGCTTTCAAGGGGAGAATTCGAACTGGATCCATCGTCAATTTAAAGCATAAAGATGTGGAGAGATTTCTAGAAGACGCAAAGGTACTAGCTGTGACGAGACTGAAAAACGCTCTGAAGAAAGACAGGAGCTTGAAAGCCAACGTTATTCTGGCTTGTAAATTTAAAGTTAGAAAAGATGATCGCACGGTGGAAGAGATCAAATTTTTCAATACGAGAAATGATATCATCCTCCAGACAACGGATATCAACGAATGATTCATCGAAAACGCGACGGAGCGTTTGTTGGAAAAGGTGGAAGATTTCCAGGGAAAGGATTCAGGCTGGTCATTACTTGAAATTATAAACCTTACCGTCAGCATTAACAAGTACGTGCCACTACGAGGCGGTGTGTTTATATGTAAGGTAGACGCATTGCACTCCCTCAATCTCCTAATTCAAAATCTCCCGCACGAAGTGCGGGTAGATAAAACAGGCATCTGATTGTGCGACAGAGAGGCATTACGTAAGGAGAGACACGTGGGGAGAAAAGTTGGTCGAAGAAGAGCTCCATAAAATAATATAACAACAGAAGTGAAATAAAGAAAGAACAGCGTGGAAAATAAACATTGAATGTTGTTTCTTTGTTTTACAGGTAATGGTTAAAAGCTAGAATATAAGATATTGTTGATTATCAAGTTTGTAAGATTTTGGAGAAAACGTGATTAAAGAAAAACTTTGTTTTACAGAGAAACCATCCGTTTATTAACTCGCCATTAATCCCTAATTCGAGAAGAACATATTATATATATACACCCCGTTACCCAAGCATATCAGTGATAAGAAGGCTGCGGTAAACATCAGAAACAACGACTCTTACTGCTTTCTTTGGTCGGTCACCGCAGCTCTGTTCCCAGCCGACAACAACAATCCCAACGCGACCAGCTCGTACCCGCATTTCAGCTCAGTGCTACGGTATGATGGTATAAAGTTTCCTATGTCTCTAGACAAAAACAGCATTTCAAAATTTGAGAAGCTTAACGGTCTTGCAATTAACGTTTATGGTATAGACCAAGGTGATTGGAAAAAAAGTGAAATAGTACCGATTCACCTGAGTCAAAATGAGTCTGATAAACCTGTAATTCATCTTTTGGCGATAGAAACTGAAATCACTGACGATGACGATGATGAGGTCGATATGGATAATTATGGAAAAAATAGAATCTTTCATTTTACTTGTGTCCGAAATCTGTCTCGATTAACAAGATCTCAAATTTCTGAGCACAAGTCCCGTACTTGGTTATGTGATAGATGTTTGACTCACTTTCATTCTGAACAGTGTTTGACAAAGCACAATGTAGATTGCATGAATTTAAACAAAACGAAAGTTATTCTACCTATAGAGGTGGAAAAGATACTGAAATTGAAAAATTTCAAGCACAAAGAAACCGTTCCATTCTGCATTTACGCGGATCTCGAATGTTGACTGGAACCTACGCTCAAAAAGATGGGTACAAATGTCACGTGCGGAGCGGTCTAGCACGCGACGACTTAACCCTCTAGGTATCTGTAGAGGTTTATATTCATTTTTACGTGGGTCAGGGGATGATCGTCCTCTACAGGGCGATCCCGGGAATAGAGTTGAAGGATTCAATATTCATGTTTTTAGAAACTTTTATGATGTAACCAATTTTTAATGGAATCAAAATGAAGGAAAAGCAAGAGAAGATTCGAGACAAGGAAGCTTACAAAACGTTCTTAATCTAGTTGTTCCCACTCATTCAACTACTCACTTTTCGGTGGTTACAGTCCGAATGGCTCACGCTCTCGCACGATTATACTCAATAGCAACACTAACATACATTATACGCTACACTTCTCTAAGGAGTTCGTGGCACGAAGTTCTGCACTTAATCTAGCTTCATAAAACTCAATTCGCGACGCGAAAAGCCTCTCCGGACGCGTATAGAATGGGAGTATTACACTCTAATCATCGGTGTCGGAAAAAGGACTTATAAACTCTACACGCGGTAGCTTTGAAGGAGCCGGGTTCCGTAGATGTGGTTTTTTCTAGCGGTCTCTAACGGGACTGACTTCGCTCGCTCGTCCGACACCCCTTGAAGCGTCGGGCGGCAAGCGAGGTTTTTGCTGAATTCACAATTTTGGAACAAAGGCTCGCCTCGCGACGATCATCCTCGAAGCGCGTGATCTCGCGATCGCCTCATCCCGGTGTTGATTACATTCGGGATCTGGCGGGCGCGGAGACGCTGACGTTGCTGACCGTCAACTACGCCGTTGCGCTTTGGTTGTGCCACGAACTGGTTTGTGGAGAATATTTTATATGGATTAACTAATGTATTTGAAGCTATGCTTCCTCGTCTCTAAATCGATATTAATAATTATTGACATGATTATTGTTATATTCGGTGTGAATATGCGGCGCTCGTGACACAAGAACAATTTATCAGAAGCATCTTCCGTATAGTATAGCTCAATATCTACATTGTACCTTTGAAGATGCGCTTTCAATATTCAAAATTAGTCGTGTAGAGATTTGCATTCAATGGTTTGTGAATGAGTTAGCGTAATTGGCACATTAGTTAGAAGTTCATTTCAAAACTGTTGTACCGATGGAACCGCTCAATTTCAATCAAATCAACGAATTTTATTCAACAACAGTGTGTCACATTTGTGAAAAACCGTTCACACTCACAGACGTGAAACATCGTGATCATTGCCATTTCACGGGAAAGTACCGAGGTGCTGCTCATCGAGTTTGCAATCTAAATTACCAAAATTCGCACACTATCCCAGTGATATTCCACAATCTGTCGTGTTACGATTCACATTTTCTGATCAAAGCACTGGCTACATCGTTCGAGGGCACAATTAAGCTTCGACCCGTAAACAAAAAAAAATACATTTCCTTCACAAAATATGTCAAGGGGACAGATATGAAGTTTAGATTCGTAGATTCGTACCGTTTCATGCTCAGTAGTCTTGAGAAATTAACAACGTATCTCGGTGATGATCAGAAATCAATCACACGAAAATTTTATCGTAGCTCAGATAAATTTCAGTTATTGACCAGAAAAAGAGTATTCCCGTACAAATACATAGACAGTTGGGAGAAGCTCGAGGACAGACGTTTACCATCGAAGCAACAATTTTACTCAAAATTGAATGATCGGGATATATCAGACGACGACTATGCACATGCATGTGAAGTTTGGCAAACTTTTAACGTTTAAACTTTGGAAAAGTATTCGGACTTGTATTTACAGACGGACGTGTTTTTACTAGCCGACGTTTTTCAAAACTTTCGACAGTGCTGTTGGACAACGTACACCCTGGACCCGTTACATTATTACACCGCGCCCGGTCTGTCGTTTGATGCGATGTTAAAGTGTACCGACATCGAGCTCGAGCTTCTCACCGACATAGATATGGTTACGTTTATCGAAAAAGGTATTCGTGGTGGTGTGTCACAGTGCTCGAATAGATACGCAAAGGCTAACAACAGGTATATGGGGGAGGAATTCGATCCTAAGGTCGAAGAATCTTATCTCACGTACTTTGACGTGAATAATTTGTACGGTGCTGCTATGAGCTTTGTTCTGCTATACAGTTCCTTCAAATGGGTGTCAGGTTTCACAGAGTGCGACGTTCTTGGCATCTCGGACGATGCGGAGTTCAGTTACATACTGCAGGTGGATTTGGAATATCCTGAGAAACTGCATGAAATTCATAAGGATTTACCACTGTGTCCGGAGCACTATACATATACCTCCGATCTCGGAAAGTAAGCAACCGAAATTGATGCCCACGCTAATTTCCAAGAAAAACTACGTTGTTCACTATCGCGTTTCGAAACAATGCTTGCAATTGGGCTTCAAATTACTCAAAATTCACAGAGTTCTCGAATTCAGACGAACCCCGTAGCTCAAAAAATACGCAGATTTGAATACCAATTTGCGCAAAAAATCTCACAACGAATTCGAGAAAAATGTTCACAAACTGATGAACAACGCAGTTTTTGGCAAAACAATGGAAAATATTGGGAAGTATAGAGATGTCAGGCTGATCACGAAATAGGATGGGAGATACTGTGCTAGAGCTACTATAGCCAAACCCAATTTTCACAGCTGCACCGTTTTCGACAAAGATATAATTATCTTCGGAATGAGTGAGACGAAAGTCAAGTTGAACAAACCATTGTATGCAGGTTTCTCCATCATGGATCTGGCTGAAAGTTATATCTACGATTACCATTATAATTGTATCAAGCATAAATTCGGCAACCGAGCAAAATTAATGTATACGGATACCGACAGTTTGATTTACAATTTTATCTTCCCCCACGTATACGAACTTATGAAGGAGGACTTGCACAAATACGATACGTCTGATTATCCGCTTGACAACGTTCATGGAATGCCTCTAGCGAACAAAAAAGTTCTCGGCTTCATGAAAGATGAGAATAACGGAAAAATAATGCTGGAATTTATAGGATTAAGAGCTCAATTGTACGCATTCCGAGTCTTGGGAGATGAGAAAGAAAATAAACGTGCCAAAGGTGTCAAAGGGTCAGCGTTGAGAAAAATAACTTTCAACGATTATTTGGAATGTGTTTTGAACCGTGAAAATTTGTCCACAAGTCGGCATTTGATATTGAGTCGAAAGCACGAGGTATACACCGTAGAACAGCAGAAAGTGGCACTGAGCTGGAATGACGACAAGCGGATCGTGTTTCAAAACACAACCGACACGCTTCCGTGGGGCTACAAGCCTACACCTTAGCTTTGTAATTTATAAATGTACAACGATAAATAGAATATTATTATGTAGGATAGTGAATAAGAACGCTCCGAAAGATAAAAAATTGTACAATGCATATGTCTGTCGATTGTCTGAAAAATGAAGATGCATACTTGTTATGTGTCGGGTATAAAATAAAGAGGGACATACATTTTTACAAAAAATTCAATTCTTCAAATGTTACATATCCGATTCGTTTATCGAACTGTTGTGTGTATTGTCAAAACCTAACCATTAAACGTATATTTTTCTTCCACGCTTCTTGAGCACCCTTTCCACCAGATAGCTATCCGCATGTTTAACCTTGAGGAGCTCTTGTTCGTAGAAACCACCAGCGATGGGTTGATCTCTGTAGTCTTTGAGCTTGTACGTCCCAGGATGAGTATTTTTCACTCGACTTATCGTGAATATTTCAGTAGTCCAATTGGGAGTGTAACCTTACTCGAAGACATTTCTGAATTTGCTGATTCGAACTTTGTCGCCGGATTTAAACTTTGCTGATACGGTAGGTATCGCTCGAAGCCCTCCGTACGCCTGACGTAATAACAGCCTCTCGTTTGCAACGGTGACATACGACGGTTTCATTCTTATGATTCGGTGTTTGACGTTGTTGTAAGCCGAAACCAAATCAGATGAGATATCAAGCTACTTGTAGCTTCCTTGCATGTTGAACCGTTTCCACATTTGACCTTTCAGTGTGCGATTGAAATGCTCACAGATCGAAGCCTTCAAATTACTGTACGTGGAGTAAAGTTTGATTTCGTAACGTGTCAAAAGCAATTCAAATTTCAAGTTGTGAAATTCCGTTCCTCTGTCGACGTGTAAATTTTTCGGCACCTGTCCTTGAACAAGCACAGATTCCATTGCTTTCGTAACATCATCTCCAGACTTGCTCTTTATCGGTACAGCCCACGCATACTTTGAAAAAATATCAATGACTGTGAGCATGTACTTGTAGCCTTTGTTTCGTCCAGCGTATGACGTCATATCAAGAAGATTCGCCTGCCAGGTCTCGTCGATGCCGCGCACGTCTACACGTCGACGCGGGTAATTCCGGCGTGCAGGTTTATGCAGTTCCGTCACCAGTGCTTGCTTTTCCTCGTTCATAGTACAACGCTTTTAGTCGAGTGTCTGATTGAGAAATGTTATCAGCGTTTCGAATCGACAATCTCTGCCTGTTTTAAAGTCTGTGTAAAAGGTATCCAAGGCTTTCTCCGTGGTGAGCTCCAAAGCTTTGATCATTTGATCGAGGTTGTCGATTTGTTTTTGCAGCACGTTGAATTTTCGTCTCAAGATTTGTAAAGTTACATCATTGTTCGGCTCTGCGGGATCTGCGATATTGCACAGTCTCTTGTTCCGTATATCGTAATGCCCATCCGCTGTTATTTGAAATCCTATGTAGGACATCTTTTTGCTTGGAAATTTCGGAGCTCTGCATGTTGACGCAACTGGGTCTGCAACGCTACTGCGTCTTTCGCTCGAAAACGTTAGATTTTATTTCTTTTCCAGGCTGACAAAAGAATCGAATCCCCTCCTGTATCGTCCTTCGTTGAGCTCACTGTCTTTGTCGATCACCAGAAACACGTACTCCTCACCGTTCCAGCATGCAGAGCACACACTTTCAAACTCTGTGTAAGACAAATCGGTGTTTACATGGTCGTTGTTTACGTGTCTCAGGTTCATATCGTCTTGTTTGAATAACACGAGTAAGTTTACGTTTTCGCGCACGAGGTGTTTTGGAATACGCGCGTCCGTCTAACAGAGATAGAAACAGTCAACGTCGTGATGTCTACCCATGCAAAAGTAGGCTCTGATGTTGTCCTGCTTCTCGCACGCTACATCGTCAAATATGATTATTGAGTTGGGCCGTGCTTCTTTCGGTGTAATCACTTGCTCACGCTCGTTGAACGCTAAATACTCCGTATTCTCAACATGGTCCAACAATTGCTTCAACAATTGGTATTTAGGTTGGTTAAGAGATTTCAAGTAGATGTAGATATTTTCAAATCTGAGTCCGTTGGGATGGGTTATAAATGTGAGCAACGCATTGGTTTCACCACAATTCGACGGTTCGCGGATTATTGCACGTATCCTATTCGGGAGTAATTCACCGTGCCGTTTGTGCCTTTTGACATTTTGCTCTGAAAGTTTGTCAAAATTCATCACCGGAAGCTGAGTAGGTTGTTTTTCAAACCGCATCTCGGACATGACTGATCGGATGTGCTATGAATACCCCGTTTTGAAGCACTTTTCTTCGGTCAACATACGAACATGATCGCGTACAGAGGTAAACGAAGCAACAGCAGGCGGCAACATCGTTACAAGGCTCTGGTGAATAAAATCATCAACAGCTTTCCAGTCGTATTGCATGTACCTGGTTATCAGTAATGTGGGCCCGGTACAAAATCAAAAAAGTGACTCGCACGGGGTGATCCGGGAATCACTCTTCTCGACGCAGCTTGCAAGGACCACGACATTGCTTACTCGCAGAATCGTAAAAATCTTGAAGTTAGAAACGAGGCTGATAGGGTGTTGGCTGAGAAAGCTTGGAAACCGGTTTTCGCAAATGACGCAGATTTAGGTGAGAAGGCAGCCGCTTGGACAATAGCTAATACAATGAAAGTAAAATCAAAACTCGGAATGGGAATTCAAAAGTCATAAAATGTGACCTTGAGAAAAATTATAAATGCTGCAAAACGTTCTGTGGTTCAAAGCAATGATGCAAACGTAGCTATCGAATCTGCGCTGAAGGGAGCTGAGAACGCCGTTAAAAAAGCGGGTGGTGAATGTAAAGTGCAAACACCTCGCGCCCTACCGGTGCCTTCAAAAGTCGGTGGTTTTCTACCGTTTCCGATTCCTATTTTCGCTGGACTCAGTGCTACAGGCGCGTTAGCCGGTGGTGCGGCAGGTATAGCAAAAGCTGTGAACGATGCAAGTGCTGCTAGACGAGAACTGGGAGAGAGCAAACGACACAACAAAACTATGGAAGCTATCGCGTTGGGCAAAGGGCTTCATATGAAACCGTACAAAACAGGTCTTGGTCTCCATCTTTCGAGAAACAAGATGCGATGCTACCACGTCTAGCGTTGACTGATTGTGACTTGTTGAAATATGCAAAAATCTTTAAGGTTCCGCGTTTCCGCGGTGTTTTCATGCAAAACGAAATGCCCCAAAAAAGGGTCCACGGAAAACGAATCAGCTATAATCAACCTTGACGACAAAGACAGTCCGGAAACACACTGGGTTGCATACAAGAAACGCGACAATAATATCGATTTTTTTGACAGTTTCGGCAACCTTCAACCACTTTCAGACCTCATGAAATACCTCGGCGTTGGTAGTGTTGAATACAATCATGAAAGGTACTGGGATTATAATACATTTGAATGCGGACACTTGTGTCTAAAATTTCTAAGTTGTGAGCGATATAAACATGGTGCGTGATTCATCAAAGTCAGTCTACCACTCGCAGTCATGGATGATTCGTTAACGTTAACGATTTCGGGAACCTCTTCAATACTCGGGGCACAATATTTCCCACCGATCCAACTCGCTCGTGATAAAAGTTATGCTCTTGGCTTGGTAGAATTGTTGACCTTCGATTCGATTCCCAACAATGATGTCGGTCACAATAAAATTTACGTAGCTGATGAAGTGATCACCATACTTACCGGCAGCTACGAGATCGAGGACATAGAGAAGTATCTTTAAAACGTGCTAAGAAATACAGATATCAAGCTCCCCATCAAACCCAACAATAATAGATCACGCAGCGAAATCACATGCAACCACACGATTAACTTTGAGCCGAATGATTTCGTTGCTCAACTTTTGGGATTTACACCACGTGTATTGGCAGCTAACCAAACTCACGAATCAGACGTGCCTGTAACTATACTCAAGGTCAACGCGTTGCGAGTCGAGTGTAGCATTACAACGGGCGCCTACGCCAATGGACACAAAGTACACACTATTCACGAGTTTTTCTCGACTGTCCCACCAGGATATAAGATCGTGGAAGTACCGTCGCACGTCATTTACCTTCCGATCACCGTCAGGACCATAGATCACGTTCAGCTCCAGTTAGTGGATCAAGACGGAGACCTGGTTAATTTTCGTGGAAAAGTTATTACTGTGAGACTACATATCAAATCGCAATAAACGATTGGAATTGTATACAACAGACTGCCAAAGAGTAGGTGTATCAGTAAGTCGGCATGCCCCGATCAAGTCAGTCATCGATCGATTCTCGAACCGTTAACACCTCGAAACGTGGAGTTCCTGATAGCTCTGGGTCTCAAACTGACCACTTTTGGAAGAGGAATTTCCGACAACTAAAAATCAGATTTTGCTGTTTTATCATCTGCTACGTACCATGGAGGAAGAAATCTTAAACATTCAAACACCAGTCGTCTTTGACGAATCCGTTGCGCATCACGAGATTCACGCTCACAAACCTTACGCCTCGTCAACTTTCAACAGCAGCGATAAAATTCGAATCACCGTTCAGCATCAGGATTTACGCATATTTCCCAGCAAAAGTTCGGTACATATCCATGGACGACTCCTCAAACCTGATGGTACAGCTACTGTGAACACACAGCTCGTAAACGACGCGATCTGTCATCTGTTTGGAGAAATTCGCTACGAAATTAATGCAGTTGAGGTTAATACAAGCAAGAACGTTGGCTTAAAAAGTCTTACGAAGGGTTACGCTTTCGTGCACCCTGGTAAGATTTGGCTGATGGAAAAAGCTGGATGGCTTGATGTAGAAGAGAAGAGAGAATTAACCGATACCGAGGGAAATTTTGACGTACTGATGCCGCTTAGCATGATATTGGGTTTCGCTAAAGACTACCGCAAAATCGTTGTCAACGCTAAACATGAGGTCACTTTGACGAGATCAAAAACTGATGTCAACACAATCATGCAGACTCAAGAGAAGGAATTCAAAATCATGATCAATGCAGTGAAACGGCTAATACCGTATTTGAAACTCGCGGATCAGAAAAAAGTTGCCCTACTAAATTTCATTCAGAGAGATCCGCCTATTTCGATGAGCTTCCGCAGTTGTGAATTGTACGAATATCCCTTACTTCCCACAACATCAAAACACGTTTGGACTGTGAAAACTTCCACTCAGCTTGAAAAACCTCGGTACGTCATTTTGGGTTTCCAAACAAGTAGAAAGAACAAGACCGGCAAGAACGCAAGTCATTTCGATCATTGCAATATCACGGACGTCAAGCTATTTTTAAACTCTCAATCTTATCCGTACGGTAACCTGAACCTCAACATGAGTCGTAATCTGTACGCGCTCCTGTACGAGATGTACGCAAACTTCCAAGCTACCTACTACGACAAGAACCCCGAGCCGTTGCTGACAAAGAGTGAATTCCTTCGAGACGTCCCCTTATTCGTTATCGACTGTTCGAAACAAAACGAATCTTTGAAGTACGGACCTGTCGACATCCGTCTTGAATTTGAAGCTGAAGCCAACTTTCCCGCTGAAACATCGGCGTACTGCTTGATTGTTCACGATCGTATCGTCGAATACAACCCGCTCAGTTCGTGTTCCAGAAAAAGTTCGTATAAAAGCTGACCCGTTCCCACCATCTCGCACAGTTCAAAGATGGAGCTTATCGTTGACATACAAGGGTTTCGGAGACCTTTCAACAATACCTTCACATTGAAAGAATTGGCTATAATTTCAATCTACTCGGTAGCGTCTGCATCAATGTTTTTCTTTAAGTCACCTTGTAAATGGGATTCACTGGACGTCAAATACAAAAGCCGAAATTCTTGGTTAGAACGCGATTTTCACGGCTTACCTTGGAGCTGTGGAACCATACCGTTCGAGGAAGTTGAGTGGATCATTGAAGACAGGCTGTGCAAAGCTGAAACCGTGTACGTAAAAGGAGAAGAAAAACGAGATTGGTTGCTTGAAATTGTCCCGAAAGTTCAAATCATCGATATGCTGGACTTTGACTGTTCGTCGCTTCAAACCTTGCAAAATACTTCAGCTGTGTCTCTAAGATGCGACGTTCATACAATACCCAACGCAATCTGTGTAGCACATTACGTTTTGATACTTCAAAATTGGCCACAAAATCATAATACTGTTCGGATGGCGAGGGTGTACGGTTTGTGTTACTGCGCAGAAGCGTCTACAAGAACGGTCCTGCATTCCTGGCGAATATATCATCCTGGACATGATACTGTTGAACAGAATTATTGTTCTATCGTTGTGAAGCAATTGTCAACTGTACCCTAAAAATTGTACTCAGTCAAACCGTTTTTTGAAGAATATTCATGAAATAATTTTACACCTCTACCTTCACCTTAGCTCTTAAGAGAGAATTTTTTTTCAATGCAAAGCTTATGTAAGATTCAACTTTGCTCTTTATCCTTGACCGAGCTGTACACAAACCGAGTCATGTTTTGCATTCCTAGAGTGATAGTAACCCAACACCGCACGTCTTTGGCTCTAAATATATACTACCGCAGCTATCGGTCAACCTTGCACTCTGATCTTGACTGAACCCGTCCAAAATTCATCCTAGAGTTTACATTACAGTTACAAGACGCAAATGCAGCTCGAAACTCTCCATCGTTGCTTAGTGGTGTTCGAAGTAGCATTTTCTTAGATTTTAAGACTTAATTCCAGATACAATCACAAGGTACAAAACGTACGTAGGATTAAAGGTATACAAGATGGTCAGGCGATAAATGAAAAAATATTCACAATTCAAATCTTTTTTTTTTTGTTTATTGAACGTAAGACTTCCACAGGACACTGAAAATTTGAATGTGATACTCAGATTATACGTATACGAATTCAAGTTGACCGTACGGTCCGCCAAGATAGCGTGGATGCAACCGTCTCTCGTTACTGGCTGTCGTCACCTTCTGAAACAAATCTTCATCTTCTTGGAGGGCCTTGGTCAGTCGGTTCGGTAGAAGAATCGTGAAAGAGTTCTCCAAGTCCAGAACGATTTTATCACCAAATTTCGTTTTGACCCGACGAATGCCACTCACTCGGTATTCGAAGTATACTTCGAGGTCCGAAAGCTTTTTCAAGGGCAGAAGTGTCTTCAGGCGAGCGACTTCGTTCAATTTTGATAAGTTTATGTTTGTTACTGTCGAGTTGTATGAGCTTGAAATCTCTTGTGAGTTGATTGAGGTCAGATTTGATTTTCAGCAGATGTTTTACTTCTTCAATATTCTTGATGAGCAGTTCTAGTCGTTTTTTCAATTCACGTGGTTGATTCAGAGCACTTCTTATTTGCAAGAGGAAGAACAGCTTCAGACTGACGATGAAGTTTTCACTTTTGACTTATATAACGTTCCCCCACCATGTAATTTTAAATTTGGTGGAGGGTAAGGAATGTCACGTGGTTGATATCAAATACGTATGTTTGTGTAATCGCGGGCACCTTCTAGCATTCTTAGAGCGATAGTAACCCAACACCGCAGATCCATGGCTCTGAATATACCGCTGCTATTGGTCGACCTTGGATATGAAACCGACATCCGAGTGAGTGAAAAACAATTCTCAGAACCATAAATTTCAGAATGTCACGTGGTTGATAACGTCAGAAAGGAATGTGAGGTGGTTGATGTCACACATCAGCGATATCCGAGTGGATAAAAAACAATTCTCGGAACTATTAATTTTGGAATGTCACGTGGTTGATAACGTGGAAAAAGAATGTGGGGGTGGTTGATGTTACACATCAGCAGTCCTACCGTGGGAAAGGAATTTGGAGTGGTTTATGTTACACGTCAGCAGTCCTATCATGGGAAAAGAATGCGGGACGGTAAAAAAGTTCTCGCCTCCACTGCGCCCTCTACCGTTGGCAGGCGAGCACTACAGACTTTGACCTTCAGTCGGTAAGATTGTTGGTAAAACAGCATCATTTCGACCTTTTACCGATAAGAATTTCCGGCATGTCAGCGCGATTTTTACCGTCGACCGATACAACTGTCGGTAAGGTTGCACGTTTTTGACCACAAGTCGGTAGGGCAGAGCACGTTCTATCTGACGAGAGTGGGGGTAACCTTCAAGGGTTTAAGTCTGGGACGTGCGGAGCGGTTCGGCCGGTAAAGAAGGCGTTGTACTCAGAACTCTCCTTGCTATATTACTTCTGTACACTGAGAAAAGAAAGTTTTCAGATTCAATGAATAATAATTGATATAAATAATCCAGGTGTTTGCATAGTCCTGAGAGCACATTCATTCAAAGCGACAATTTATGTAATTTTCAATTCAGGGAATCCGTATTCAGTACTGTCACGAACGCCGCATATTTATACCCGAATATATCATTATAACCATGTCAATAACTATTAATATCGCTTTAGAGACGAGGAAGCATACCTTTAAATTCGTTAGTAAATTCATGATTATTCATTTTTCAAAACAATTCGTGGCACGACCAAAGCGCAACGGCGTAGTCGACCGTCAGCAACGTCAGCGTCTCCGCGCCCACCAGATCCCGGGTGTAATCATCCCCGGGATGAGGCGAGCGCGGGATCACGCGCTTCAGGAATGATCGTCGCGAGGCGAGCCTTTGTTCTAAACTGTGAAATCAGGAAAAACCTTTCTCGCTGTCTGACACTCTAAGGGGTGTCGGACGAGCGAGCGAAGTCAGTCTCATTAGAGACAGGATCAAACCAACGTCAAGGGAAACAGGCTCCTTCAAAGCTGTCGAGTATAGAGTTATCAGTCTTAGGTCACCGACGATTAGAGGGAGAATTCCTCTAATTTCACATGCGGTGATCAAAGCGTCTCACGTCGCGACGTCAGCCTTTCGAAGTTTGACAATAAGTGCTCAAAGGTGCGCCACGAACTTAATCAAGTTGTGTAGTAATAAGAATAGTGATAATTGAGAGTGAGTGAGACATCAGAAGCCACCAAAGATTGAGTAGGGGTACATTAAGATAAGAAAAACCGTTGTGAGCTTCCTCGTCCCGCATTTCTCTCGATTGCTATATCATTTTTGCATTGTTATCATTAAAAGCTTGCTTTCCATAAAACACACCCAAATGTAATATTGAAATCCTTCAATCCATTTCACAAGGATCCTCCTGTAGAGGACGATCACCTGCCAACCCACCAAAAAAATAAGAATAAACCTCTGCGGATAACTAGAGGGTTAAGTCATCCCCTGCGAGACCGCTCTGCACGTGACAGTACCAATGAAAAGTAATTTAAATGAATTGAATAGAGGTTGAGCGTCCCAACTCACTGAGTTGCTCTTCTGGTTTGATATTCTCATCCAAATGCTGCACATTCTTTATGTCAAACAAATTGTCCCTTCACTCAAATAATGTTTACAAGGGCCAATGGCATATTCTTCCGATCAAAGGAAGATATGGCATTGTGCAGAAAAAACGGAAATCACCACGACTAATCCCATATTTGGATTGAAAATGTATTTCAATCATCCAATGATCCCTTTAGTATTTGAGCATTATCCCAGTTTTGCGAACATGTAGTGTACTAGTCGAGAATATATAAATGTAGTGTAAGTATCGCTCGGTTACATTTTTGAAAACTTTTTCTCTCCAAATCGATACGCTATTGATACCGAATGTCACCAAACAAGTGTAGTAGCGTCACTTCAAATTAGTTACTGGAAAACATGGTTGGTTCATAACCATAACCTAACAGATCGCGTAACATATAGTTGGCAGACTCGTATGAATCTGGTTTAAGGTAATGCGAAACATCCGAGTATATAAACATCTTTGAAGCTACTTTTCAAGCGGGAAAGCTTGCCGTATAGTGACCGAAATTGGTACTACTTCGAATGAATTATCATATTGGTTGAAAAACGTGAAACATGCTCATCAAAAAATCAGAAGATTATCGAATAACGAAAAAAAATTTTCAGTGAAATAATGTTCATTTCGTAGAAACAATGATTCATTTATAACAAGCGCGTATGCAATGTTATCGAGAGTTCTTGAAATAAATTTCAAGTGTTTGTTTGCAATTTTCAACTACACATGATTGTTTAAAACTGAGAAAAGTTATATTTCATTCTATTAGTCAATAAACTTAAATTGAATGTGGTACATATAGCAACTCAAAAACTCTCTCTTGGTTCCACTCAAACATATCCTCATTTACTTGGATGGAGTTTTTTTTGTTTGAAGTAGCTATATAATCGGAGGGACAAAATAATTTGCTCAAATTAATATGAAAACTTGTTTTGTGAAACAAATTCTTGTTCCAACATATTACACATTTCTTTGATCATAGTGATCGTAGATTATGTCGGATAAATATCACATCGAGCTAAATATACTATCTGGCAATAACGTTAATATTTCAGCAAGCGTAGAATTATTATTTATAATGTCTCGGTGCTTTTGAACCGATGTGTTCAACGGTTGAAGTACTATTCTTTTACTAATCAAATGAGGTTTGTTGATTCAAGCGGAGTTTTTGTTACGAAATTTCCAGTTTAATCCAATGAAATAAATATGTACTGGTTTGAAATACATTAAACGCGAAAGCATACATCATTCAAATCAATGCATCAATACTTTTGTTTCAACTAAAAAGCGGTTATTCTAAGTAAGAAATTTTTCGAACCAAATAAACTGGAAGTCAAAAAAATTAGTTTTTTGGTTCGATAACTTTTTTTCTCAGTGTACGGATATAAAGCATGGACGGCTGCAATTACAGTAGCGTATTTGATTATTGAGCCATCAACTAACGTATTCGTGTGAAACTATGATGATTGTTACGTAACGGAATTACAACATAAGTACACCGTGCCACACATATGCGTTCACACGAAAATGTCGTTATGTGATCGTGGTCCACTAAGAAATAAGGCTTACTATTTGTTGAATTCGCGCTGTAAATTAGCGGCATTCTTTTTCACGTTTTACAGTCTTTAATCTTAATCTCTGCGTGGACATTTTAGTCACGTTTTAAGGTCATAAACTACTCAACTGCTGGAAGTTCCCATCCCTTATTGACGAATTGCGTCGACTGATTTGCCAAAAAAGATACTCCTTACGCCGGTCTGCCACATCTGGCAGCCAGTCTTGCAATCTCGACAAATTCTCTACTTTCTACTCGTAAATACCTTTGCCTACCTACCAATCCTCTAATCTTCACTTTTCGTTCCTTGTTTTTTTATGACGTGTATCCTAAAACGCCCGTACGTGCATCGCACATTGGGAATGTACGTTTCTGCTTCTGGCTCACGTGCTCACTCCCACTCCCAAGCAAAATCCATCCCTTCTCTCAAGAAACAATCCTACCCCTTCCAGTAGTTTTTTGGCCATCGGAACTTAGTTAATTTTTAAAACCTACCTTTAAGATCAGATTCGTTTCGACCAACGCGAAGAGAAGACCAACTTACTCTACTGCCACAACTTCTTCTCACTACCCCGCGTGAATCTCATACAACCGAACTCAACAGTGTATTCAAATTATTTCAAGTCTGTTAATAAATATATTTGTTGACTAAACCTGATAACATTGAATCATCCTTGAGTCAAACCCAATTGTCTCAAGGAAGCCAGTGCATCGAAAATCTGTCCCGATTGGTTTGACGAGGATTTACAACCCTCGTTGGTAAAAAATCTCTTACCGCCATCGATGCCGAGCGCAAACACTATTATAAGGAATAAGAAAACTAAAAGACTCATTACTACTAAGGTAGTCTAAGTAGACAATAACCAAACTTTGTTGTTTGGATCAAAGAGTACCTGAACTTTTCTTGAATGATTCGCAATAATGAACAAAAGCCTGTTTAATATATGTACACCATTTTATGTCCTATATTTGTTATGTGTTGACTAGGAAACCTTCAAAAATCAACTGTTGGATGATGCAGCAATATTCAAGCACGATGCTGTATCACTTTCGGAGAAACTGTACACCAGTGGACCCTTTTCATCCGACTGGAAATCATCAGGTAAATCCGCAGACTAACCAAAGGGTTATTGTGTTACCATTCAACAGTATGATCATGCTGACGAATTTCGAAAAATATTGCAATTAACTCTTAATATATGTCGTTTTAATGAACATTTTGCAACGAATTCTTACAGATGCTATAGCGTGGCTGAAAGCCTTTCACAAAGAAATTGACTTCCTTAGAGCAAGAGAGAGCAAACTGAAATATGATTTAGCTGTTTTTGGTATCAGCCATCCAGATTCAATGGAACTAGCGAAACTTGAAAAAGTTTGTTGATTGTATTAGTATTATACTAGCATACACGGATTTATTTAATTGATCCGTACTATCTCAATAATTGATCATTCGTTTTCAAGTTTAAAACAAAACTAATACTAAAATAAACACAACGACGTACTTTCAGGATCTTACTGCTATCGAATTGATTTGGCAGCTTACAGATGAGTGGAATGAAGCATGGGAACGTTATAAGACAGGAAATTTCTGGACGATTGGAATGGATGAAATGGATGCAACGGCCAATGCCCTATTTCGTAAATTTACGAGATTCGCTAAAGAATTGAAAGAAAAGAATTGGGAAATTGTTGAGACTACAAGGTACACATTTCATGTTGCTACAGTAGAGATTAATACACTGCTCCGATCTACTGCAAATCTTATTCCGAATTACAGTAGATCACTTGATTTCCAAAATGTACGTTGCCGAGGAATTTATAATTCTGGGAAAACATCGTAACGACCGATTCACAATCCATCAAGTTCAACATAGCAAGCTCGCACACATTTTTCTTCAGAATTCATGCGTGTGAAGAGATATGAGTCTTAACCATTTAACTACCAAGGTGTTATAGCGGCGTCAAGCGCGCTTGTGCCGTAACTGCCAACATTCGCGAAATGGCGTCATGAAGTAATTCAATATTTTTAGGTGTATCATGTAAATGTTTACTTTTGGAAGCATGTGTTTGAAATATTTTTGAGGACGAGGATTCCGTTTATGAGCACAACTAGTTATTTTTTTCGCGCCTTTACACAGTTTTGAGCCCTCAAAGTTAACCAATTAATGAACAGACCGTCTTTTTTCGGGATAAATTTTTCTTTTCAAAAACATTGAACAATCCTATTTATGAGTTTACATAATGAACTTTAAGAATTACCGAGTGAATTTTATTTATTATACAGTGTAACTATATGGTTTGTAAGTGAAAAATTACTATTTTCAATTCCAAGTACGCAATTTTAAGAATTACTGAGTCAATGTCTTTTATTATATAGTATAACTATGACTTATATACAGAAAATTACTCGGTAATTATAGAAATTGCATATTTGGCTTCCAAAATATTATGATTCAATGTTTTTCAAAGGAAAAGTTCATTCCGAAAAAAGAAGATAATAGTTTATAGTCCAGTCAATATGGGTATTTGCTCTACGAAAGGTGTTGTAGTAATGATTTTAATGTATGTTAATGAGTTCCGGGCCCCAATAAAAAATATCCAAGTTTTCAACCTTGAATGGGTTCCGCTCGGTTCGCCATCTTGGATTAACGGTACAAAAATATAATTTTTAAAAACAATTTCCGAAAGGTTGATCTTATGACAAGAATGTTGAATACAAATGGGAAAAAGACTGAATTCCCTACATTTTTCGTATCGACACTTTTAACAAGTGACAGCGGCGAAAACATGATTATTCTTACTAAAAGCGGCCAACTTATTTTTTTCACGTTAAATTTGGTAAAAATGATAATATTGATAACGTTGTCATTTATAAGTATTAAAAATGATTCGTCTTAGTTGGTCTAAATCCTTTTTTAATTAACTAAATGGTTGCAACGTTTCGATCGGCCACGGCCAATCGTCTTCAGGCAATCTGTTAACATTTAACATGTTATCTGACAATGTTCTTGTTTACGTTAGCAATTTTACATTATATTAAATTTATCTAAATTAATATGTGTGTTTTATCACTTTTTTTATAGATATATGATCATATATATATATATAGGTTAAGTTACGTATGTATAAGACCTTACATTTGAATGGTAATAACGAAGAAACAAGAGATTATTGAATTTTATGGAAAATTTGATTGTATAGTAAATTTGGTATTATATGTGTGAATGTGAATAGGTTACTTACAAACATTGACAATCCTACGAGCCTACCGTGTTCAGTGCCTGAGCGTCGTTTTGTGCCCGTGTCATTGCGATCTCCGTGCGAGCCGCGCTCGAACGATTCGTCTCCGCAGGGATGCCAAATCTCGCGTAGATGAGGAGGCGAGCGCGCATCACGCATTTTTTAAAACAGTCCAGTTAAGTCGTCCGTCTAGTGACGATCGTGAGTGACGCCGTGCGTTCTCTCGTAGCACGACCAAAAGACGAGAGGCTCAAATATACTCTCGTATACGTTCGCTCTACGGAGTAAGGTAGATGAGTACGGCCCAAGTGTCTCTCATTCTACACGGGACCGAGTGCCCATTCACGCATACCAAGGGTCTTGCACCCTTTCATCATACAACGAGCACGAGCGCTCTTGGTGTACTACCAACACCAATCATACTCTCATACACGTTCGCTCCTCGGAGTAAGGCAAACGCAAATCATACGAAATTCGATCGAATCGAATAAAACAAAAATCGCAATACGAAACGCACTCGAGATCGCGGTGGCATGAGCCAAACGGGCTGTAACCGGCATATACACATTCATATACACAATCGACACATTCACGTGTGCGACACATGCTTTTATACGTTCACAAATACACGTTCAGACTTCGTGGGTTTTTATGCCGCAAGGCTTTTCCCACAAGAGCCAATAAACATTCATAATTCGATGGCTCAAACGCGAGAGTTTTTTGTTCAAGAAAACCTCAACCTCTATCCTTCACACTAATAAAAAAGGTTCAATTCAAAACTACGAGGCAACTTCGCCTATGAAGAAGCTTCGACTATACATACCGTGTTGTTGTCTCGCTATGATAAGAGTAAGTGAGGATCTTTATTCAATACAGGTAATCGATTTATTCACAGTTGGTATTTACACATTTGAAACATAAACCTAATATGGCTGCACTGGCAAGACCCCGAAATATTTGATTTATGAATTATCTCATTATATAAATGACTTAAATGTTGAATGTCTGTTTTTTTTTTAATTTATAGTGATGTCATTATTCCTACGGATGTGTAACATTTCTCTTATACTCCTTTTAAACCAATTGGATTCTGTAGTTAGTACATTTGAGTTCGTAAAATCAAAAGTGTGGCCTAAGTCTAATAAGTGTGAAGCTAAAGTGCAACTGTCATGTTTGTGGTTTTTATTTTTGATCTGTGACCTGCTATCCTGTTTTTCAGGTGCTGAGAGTATTGTTCTATATATAAAGGTGCAAAATAATCATTTTTGTTTCATTGTTTTTCCATACATCAACGTTACTAACTTCAGCTTTGTAATGACGTAATGTCGATCAAATAATTCATTTGTCAACATTCATTTTGACAGTATTTATCAAGCAAAACTTATAAATTTTCTCCATTTTCTTTTCAATGAATAGATTCAGATCATACTTCAGATTTATCAATCATTGTTGCTCTATCAAATTTGTAAATATATAATGTGTTATGAATTGACAACAATTTTAAATGAAATTACAATCAAATGAAAGTCTTACTTCATCAAGGTTAACAAACTACTGAAACTGATCGATTTTCTTCTTATGTATTGTGACGTGGATTTTTCCGCACCTCGGTCACTCAGAGCAAATGACCGAAAACTTACCGCGTGCATAATGATTCGGCGTCCACGATTTATCCTGGAGCTACAAACAATATGGTGAAGTTTTGTTGGGCGCCTGGCGTGATAAACACGTCTCGAAATCGTTGATGCGCTATGTCGCGACAATATGCTCGGTAGCTCAGTACCGTGGAGAGGGGAGGGGTAATTTTTTGGTAGAGAGAGAGAGAGCGAGATACGCAACACCAACACGCTATTTTACTAAGCAGTAATAGAATCAAACTAATATATATTTTCTGCCACGATAATACCAGCAAAACAAAATAAATAAGAAAAAATAATAGTTCAAACGTCGCTCATTGCGACTTAAAATACAAAACGGGAAATAACAATGCAAAATTCGCTATTCGCAATTCATATTCACATGCTCAGATGTTACACAACCCCCCCCCCCAAAAAAAAAAATAATATAACAGAAAGAAAAGCGAAATGACTAAATCTAGACGGCTTCTAATGCCTGCGGACGCTAGTCACTGCTTGAACGATAAACAATAACTCAAAACTATAAAAAAAATTTGACTCAACGTGCTAACCGCATTCGTCCTCTATTAACTACAGCGCCAATCACCAACTTAACAATAAACGGCTCGACAACAACTGAACCGAAATCATAATCGACGCGCTAACCGCGATCGTTAATAAATTTAGAAAATTTCTTATGCCTACGTGCGCTCATCGCCATCTTACTAATGAACAATAATTCATAAACTAAGACCAGAATTGGGCTCGACGCGCTAACCGCGACCGAATTAATGAATCTAGAAAGCTTCTTATTCTCGCCTAATGATAACTTACTATTACGCATCCGAGCTCCACTTCCTCCGCGACGTCTGAACGCGGTTCGCGAGTTCGAACGCTCCCCTTTTAACGATTCGCGACCTACTCGAGAGGCGACCCTTTATTTTCATGGACTCGACGTGACCCCGTGCAGCGAAATTTAAAATTATTCCTCGCAACCACCAATTTGTCTTGAAAAACTCGAAACACGAATCTACTTCGCAACAGACTTCCACCTTGGTTGGTCGCTAGAACTCGAGTGATTTCAGATGGCCGATCGGCCGGAACGCCGATTTCGTCACGCCAATCCTTCGTGACGTCATCACCCTAAGAATGCGCAACAATCGATCTGTTATCGATTTCGGGGATTGCGCAATTTGACGCGCACCTGTCGTCGCTTCGCGGCGCAGAACTTAACGCTAGATCGCGATGTCGTCTTCCGTGCAGCTCTACGGTGTGCCGGGGTTGGGCGGGGTGGTACTCTCTCGTCGCTAGCCGGTCTCTCGCGGTTGCCTTGGTCAGGTGTAGGCGGGGTGAGTGGGGAGGCTGCGGCGCGCCGGCCGCCAGCGGGAATCGCATCCGCCTTGGATTCCCGCGCTGCAGGGATCTGCGTTGGCTCCCCCTCCGCAGCCTCGACACCCTTCACGCTAGATCTCCGCGGTTTCGCTGCGCCTCGAAATATCCCCTGCGTCGGAGTTGGTCGCAGGCTCGTGGCTGGTGTACTCAATAAAAAATAAAAACGAAAGCCTGCAATACCTCAATCGTAATTCGCTATTGCGTCCCTGTCGAAGCTTGGATGCGTGACTCCAGTTCTGGCGCTTGTATACTATTCTTTCGCCACCCGATCTCACAAACCCTCATCCCTGGATTCTGCCCTAGGTTCAGGGAGCATCTTGTAACGGGTATGCCTACAGAAATGCCACGTTACAGTATTTTCATTCGATTTATTTATAATAGTGAGAGATGGCATCCTAATATGGAAAATCCGATAGAACTACGACTTCCAATACTTGAATATGAACATCTAACGAAAATCCTCATCGATCATCAATCCTCTCCTGAAGTCCTGTTGAAATTATCCGAAATACCTAACAGACCTTCAAGACAATGCTGTGAATGTGCGTTAGAAAGATATAATCAAGAAGCTTTCTTTATTTGCAAAGAGAAAAAAATTTCTTCACTATCTGGTCGCAGGAGCGAAAGTTCAGAATAACAGGCTCTGGATGCTAGAAAAATCTGAAAGCTAATTGGGACGTTAAATCTTCTAAATACTTCTATGCCGAAGAGGTGTCAAATCTGATGTTAGTTAGTAACTGGGTTGATAAATAGTAAGATAAGTATTCGTCAATACTGGAATATATTGTTACAAGTATTAGACTTATTTATACACAAGGTACATGACTACCATCTACGGTGTACGGTGAGAGACTTTACTTACTAACTATGGCTGGGTAGCTGTGGACAGCGGCTACGCATGTAAGTATACCTATTTCGACAATATATACTCACACTTGGAACCTTATCCTTCAACACCCTCTCTCAAGGTACAGAGTGTATACATACTAATCCAAGCGTCTACACTCATCACACTTAATATTCATGCTCTCCATGCATTCCCAGTGCTTCTCAATCTTAAGTCCCTTTGTGAATACATCAGCTGGCATTCTCTCTGTACATAAATATTTCATATTGATTATACCATTCGCATGCGCATCTCTTTCAAAATGATGCCTTGCATCTATATGTTTTGTACGCTGGTGATATACATCATTTTTAAGCATACTTATTGCACTCTGGTTATCATTCAACAATGTAACTGTCTCTGTTTCATCCTGTACACCCATACCACACAGCAACCCTTGTAAATACACCGCCTCTTTACTAGTTTCTACTACCGCCATGTATTCCGCTTCCGTGCTTGAGAGCGCCACCGTTTTCTGTTTTCGCGCCTCCCAACTCACGACAGATCCTGCCAGAACAAAACCGTATATCCTGTATACGATTTACGATCAATCTAATCTCTCCCCAGCTAGCATCAACTACAGCGAATAACACTAGTCCAGTTCTCTTGAATGTTAGACCATAGTCCATCGTAGCTTCAAGGTAACGCAAAACTCTTTTTGCCGCTTTCCAGTGGTCGACATTATACTCTGTGTTAAACTGGCTTAAGACATTAACCGCGTATGCTATATCTGGTCTAGTTGTAACTGCTAAACATAACAACGCACCGATCAAACTGTGGTATGAATACTTTTTCATCTCTGTCTCACACACACGTTTTGGTCTCACAAGTTTATATTTTTCCACAATGGGCGTGTCAATTGACTCACACTCCATTTCAAAACATTTGAACAATGCTTCGGTCTATTTCACTGTCTCAGAAAAACACGTGACTCTTCGTCGCGCTCAAGTTCAATACCTAGGCACGTACCTACTATACCTAAACCTCTTGTTTCAAATGCATTTGACAACTACTCTTTTAAGTCACTTATTCAATCGTCGTCATCGCACGCAACCAAAGTATCATCTACATATACAGCTGTGATAGAGCTGGAACATTTGTCATGAAATGTAACAGTTCGATATCCTCTCGTAGGAACATGCCAGGGATCATTTAAATGAGTGCGAAATTTATCGTGCAGCATAGCCCGCCTTGCGCGCTTGGCTTCCTTATCGGCAGCAGTGCTCAATTTACGCCATTATATGCACTTTATATGCATTGTCGCCGAGCCCGGCGAGAGGCCGGGTAGCCAGTCTCAATACTGCTTTCCGGCGTAACGCACGCCTAATTTTGCTTATACATAAATTCAATATAGCGTTAACGCCTGCACTCACAATTGTTGTTATCCATTATAACGTAATTCTCTATTTTTGAATGAACGTATGAATATATATATTCGTTGCGTAATTTTCGCATGAGACAACTATACACGTTACTTTCTTCCCTCGTCGGGCAATAAATATACACTTGCCTCGTGGCAACGCTTTGAACCCCAAAGCATACAATTTTTCTATAAGTTTTTTATGCTATGCCACACCTGGTTGACGTAAATGAAACGTAACAATGACTTTTTCAACAGACATATAAACCTTTTTTAACAATCACTCTTTCTAGCGCTCCGAGATATCCACCATACCTTTATCACTGATCACTTTGTCACTGGAACCTACTGACTCACCTACCATTATCTTTTCGATAATTTCCTTTACGATCAACTGAAGGAATGCGATTCGCAAGAAGAGTATGTGCAAAAAATCATCACGGCAGCTATTAAGCTCCGTGCCGTAGGTATGTACGTGCCAGGCAAATGGGTCGGATCATTGTTAATGACGGGATTGCTGGATTTCTACAAGCCTATGATAATGGCGTTAGGAAACTCCGGACAAAATATAACGGCCGATTTAGTCAAAACGCAGATCATGGAAGAAGTTAAGTTTACACAAAATGGTAATTATGATGCGCATGGATTATATTCTAGAGCCCCGTTACGTGGAGAGCGACCAGCGAAACTCAATAATCAAAAGGCATGGCTGACATGTCAACAATGTTATAACTGCCATCGACACGGGCATTTGACGGGAGATTGTCCAACGAAAACAACACAGCAACAACACAACGCTCATGGAAAGGTTTGTCTATCTCAGTCAGACGAAAACAAAGATTCTCAAGATCATGACGCTGAACAGGTAGCGAATATATGTAGTTTTGTCAGTTTCGTTGCCAGCAAGGACAACCTCACCCACAAATGGATCATTGACTCAGCGGCATCAAGACACATGACCAACGATACATCGTTTGTACACAATCTTCATCCTTCCTAGGCAAAAGAAGTGATATCAGCCGATAAAGCTCGTGTAATAGTATTAGGAGAAGGCGAGGTATGTATAACACTGAAATCAAAACAGTTTTTTTAACAATTCACTCAAAGAATGTCTTATATGTACCAAATTTAGCTGCAAATTTGATTTCAATTGGTTGTTTAGACAAAAACGGTGCTTCTATAAAGATTGTCGACAAAAAGTGTATAGTTTTAAAGATGGTGAAAAAGTTCTTTAAGCGAATTTAATCAAAAATGGTATCTATGCAATTGAAAATGATAACAATACTACGAAATTCACGACTCCCGTACTGTCAATAGCACTTGTCACATCTGAACAAACAGTCGTTGGGTACACATGACATCGTAAAATGGCCCATTTAAATCACCAAAAATCATATCAGTTAAATCAGTCAGCTGACGGTATTAATATCATGAAGTCTGGTTTGCTATAAATTGTGAGCCATGTGTTTATGGTGAACTAGTCAAAAAATCCTGTCGTCAATCTAGTTCTAGGGCACATAGTATGTTGGAGCTCGTACACACTGATGTTTGTCAAGGTGATAGATTGTCTATGGAGGGCCATGAATATTTTCTTACATTCATTGATCACTAGACAGAATGATCTTTGTATATCTTATAAAACATAAGACTGAAGTAGCCAACTGTTTCGAAAATTTTATAAACTCAACTCAGAATCAACTTGGAATTGAAATTAAAACAATAAGAAGTAATAATGGCACTCAATATGTCAATTCCAATATAAACTAAATTTTACAGAAATTAGGAATTGAACATCAAACTACCGTGCCCTAAAACCCACAATCAAATAGTGGAGCAGAAAGAGCAAACAGAATTCTTTTGGAGAAGGCTCGATACACCCTTACGGAAAATGGTTAAAATAATTTGGTGTACTGAGATACACACATTAACAACCACATACAGAAGTCTTTAATGTGCACATGTCAACAAGTCACATATACAAGTCTCAAATGTGCCTTTCGTGACGAATTTCTAATGTATAGGAAGAAACCTGACTTGTCACATCTCAAAATTTTTGCATGTAAAGCTTATGCTCATATACCTCAACAATTTAGCATGAAATTTCAAGATAAAGCCACACAATGTATTCTCCTGGGATATGGTAAAGATAAAAACTCATATCTTCTATGAAATCTTTAACAAAAAAAAACCATAATGAGTAGAGACGTTACATTTAACGAAAATTTAGATCATAATCACAAAGATATTGTACACTTTCCTATACCTTGTGATGACCCTCTTATAACGTCTAGGTCTGAGAATGCAAGTAACGAATTTTTTGAAAAACCACAGGAAACATCACCATCAGTTAACCGCCGAACAAGAAGTACAAGATTGAAAAATCAAATCAAACTGGAACTAATGGAAACATCTCTGTTGAATATGGATCAAACTATACAAATCAATGTCGATATTCTATCTGATAGTGACCCTATAGAACCAGACCAAGAAGAGACTTTAGTTAACTCATTAGAAAAAAATAGAAAATCAGCCAGGCCTACTAAAGAAAAAACACTAATTACAAGGACTATGTAACTAGTTTCAACACTACCAAATCTTTGTTGACTGATCCAAGTTCATATAATGAAGCTGGAATCTCCAGATTCTTTTGAATGGCGTAAAGCTCTGGAGAAGGAGTACTATTCAATATCATCTCACGACACCTGGGAATTAGTAGATACTCCACCAAATGCAAATGTTGTTGGATCAAAATGGGTATTCAGACGTAAAAATCCACACACTCTGGATGTTGTATACAAGGCATGACTGGTAGCCCAAGGATACTCTCAAAAACCAGGAGTTGATATCGACTTGGTTTTCTCGCCAGTTGTAAGATACACTATCATAAGAATTCTCATAGCACTAACATAAAAATTGCACTTACAAATACGACATTCGGATGTAAGTACAGCTTTCCTTTATGGATCCCTAAAGCACGGGATATATATATACAAGAACCGTTAGGAGTTATATCACCTGAAACAGCTAATAAAGTCTGCGAATTAAAAAAGCATTGTACGGAATGAAATAGAGTAAATGAGTTTGTGATAGGAGATGTCGATTATTTGCCTTACCGTCGGAGCACATTACTCGGAGCTCCTCGGGGAATCTTAGGAAATAAGGATCGATTATAAATTCATACTTGCGCGCCCGAATTTGAGTTGGGAGAATAATTGGACCAATCGGAAACGTACCGAATAAGCGTATCGGTGACCCACGCGGAAAGAGTGGGGGTTAGCTCGGGCACTCTGCGCCGAACCCTCGAAGAAAGAGGCTTAGCTTTAACGATATTTGTAACTGTATCTGTGCTGCGTCTGATTAGTATCGTAACATCGATCATTGATATCATGTAACGGAGAATATTGAAAGAGTCGATCCCCGAGAACCCCGGACTGAGATTAAAAGTACGAGAAACGTACGAATATACCGAAACTGTAAGTAAGAATTATTTGATCCTGTCTATTGAGTTTTCCTCCTGCATTCTCTCTCTACACTGGGTCTTCAAACTCACTGTCACTCCCTGAGATTTGATCAATCGTTGTTGTTTATCGTTAGAACAACTGGCGCCCAAATATTCCGAGGATTGTTATAATTAATGAAATTTATTGTTGAATCGATTCTTGAGCCCCGGCAGCTCTGACCCAAGCCGCGCTGGGTGAAAGGCTTTCAAGAGAGTAGAATGAGCTGATGTGCCGTTAAAAAAAAAAAAAAAAATAGCATGTCTCAAGTTTGATATGAAAAGCTGCATAAAACTTTTATTCAAATGCACCTTACTCAATGTCGACAAGATAAATGCGTATATTATATCAAATCTAATTTACTTTTCATCATAGCAGTATTTGTTGATGACATGTTTGTGTTCCATAATTCCTCGACACACATGACTGATTTCTTCACTGAGATGTTGACCTTGTATCAAATGGAAGACTTGGGTGAGGCCGAAGAGTGCTTAGGTATACAAATCTTTAAAACGAAAAATGAACGTATAATCCAAATTAGTAGTGTATATACGACAGTTCTAATCCAAAGATGGCGGCGCTCCCCCCTAGCTCCCCCCTAGCTCGCCCCTAGCTCCCCCCTGGCTCCCCCCTAGCCCCCCCCCCCCCGGTCATTTTTGGTGGCTATTTCCATAGGATTTGACACACCACACACACACACACACACACACACACACACGCACGCACGCACGCAGGCACGCACGCACGCACGCATGCACGCACAAACGCACGCACGCACGCACGCACGCACGCACGCACACACACACACACACACGCGCACACACACACACACACACACACACTTACACACAAAAAATAATTCCTGTCGAGACTTGTTTGGCACCGGAAAGCCGCACATAAATCGGATAGGGTAAATACCCGCTAGATCTATCGAAAAAATTCCAGGAAATGACCCCTGTAGAAAGGTTTAAAATGGCGTTTTGAATGCTTTTAACAATTTGTTTCATTTAACATCAATTACATTTAGTTTTCTTATTCTATTCTCAATTATCTTATTCTAAATTTTAACGAGTAAAATTATACATATTATTTTCAATATCCATATTAATTAAACATATTATTATTCCAAAAATTGACTTATACCAATTTTTTAACACTACCACTGATCGGATTATATTCAACAATGCGATCATGCAAGATCATGCAGTAGGCAGAAGTGTGTGGTGGGAACGTAGTGCTAGAGTCAAATTCCAATCGAATGTCCACAGGTCCAGTTTTCAATGTTCCGTTCTGCTTGGAGCAATCGATGACGATAAGGGGAGCTTGGTTTATAAATTCACGCCTCGATAGCAAAGGCTCAGCTTCTTTGTTATAGTAGCTCATTTGAAACCGAACATACATATCACAGAGAATGGCGGGGGATGTGCAGGCTCGGACTTGTTCGCTATAAAGAGTCGTAAAACCCAAAACTGTGTGTACACATACCATCCGGTGAAGAGCGGGCAGGATAAGATTTTTCTCACACCACACACTGTTCGCCACCCGCTTTTCGTTGACCGATTTTTCCCACCACATGGCCCACGCTGCTTAACGACTCATAAAACTCAAAAACTACATTAGGCGGCGGCGGGTTCGTGGAGAGGGGGAGGGGGAGGGGGTGAAAACCTGTTCCAACACGCTTTAAGGCAAGATGCAGCTGCGGAACTGGGTGACTTCAAACTGCCAGATAAATCGCAAAAAATTAAGGGATGGTGGGGGCGGGGACTGCGGACCCCAGCCGTCTTTCGCGGCATTTTTTACATAAATTTCATCATCTCTGCAGAGTCGGGAGGGCAATAAAACCCAAAAATTTAGGGATGGCGGGTCGGATAAAGGGTGGACCCAGTCGTCTCTGACGTCATTTTTCCCTCCGAGATGCGCAGAACGCAGTGCGCACCGCATCTCTGACGTCATTTTACCCTCCGATATGCGCAGAACGCAGTGCGCAGAGTTCCCAAATTCTTGCGATCTATCGGCCTATATACATATAAGCTCAACGCATCCGATGCAGACTCGTCAGTCTTACACGATACGTGCAAGTCAAAAAAGTTATACAAAGTTCAGCTTATATCAACGTCAAAGTCATGGCAGTCGAAGCGTATATGGGACTTGCGGAGCAGATGGAGAGGACGTACAATTTGCTGAGAGAGCAACCACCCGGAGAAGAGAATGACGCCGTCATCAATCATTGGGCTGATATTGGAATTGCGAATATCCAAGTTCTGCGCGATATTTCCATGCAACGAGGAACAACCGTTGGTGCGAAAATACGGATCCAACATACGATCGCACTCCTGCAATCTTGGGTGACGAAGATCAAGCAGTTGCAGCAGCGCACAGTGGTGACGGGTGGAAATATCGGTACTCCTGCGGGTGTACAATGGGACGACGTGGATAGCGCTTTTGCCAGCCGAATCAGAACGGGGGTTGTCACAAATCTCCGTCATAAAAATTTGGACGCCTTTCTGGACGATGTGCAGCGCGTCGTCACCGAGAAGTTGGAGCTGATACTGCGCGAGGAGGGAAATGTGAAGGTTAACCTCATATTATCGTGCAAATTCGAAAGTGCCAAGCACGAAGAGATCTCCACCGAAGTTAAGAGTTTCAACACCTCCAACGTGACGATTCTTCTCCCATCGAGCGATATAAATGGTTGGTTTACACGTGCACGGGGTGATCTGCTGTCAAAGGTGGAAGATTTCGAGCAACGCGATTCCGGCTGGAGTATGATTGAGATCCTTAACATCGCTGTAAATATCAATCGCTACCAGCCTCTCGCCGCGGGGGCTTCAACATTCGTCGAGCTGCCCCAAGACATTCAACGGGAGAAGGCTGTGGTGAACGTGAGGAACGAGGACGAAAGATGTCTTCTCTGGTCCGTCATAGCAGCCCTCCACCCACTCAACACCCACACTGAAAGGACTAGCCGTTATCATCGATATATTTCCGAGTTGGACTGTACAGGTATCAAATTCCCTGCTACTCTACATGATGTGAAAAAGCTTGAGAGATTGAATAATTTGCGCATCAATGTATATGGAATAGAATCTCAAACTTTTTCGCATCATGCAAAATCAAATAAAAGCGTCATCGTGCCAATTTATTTGAGTAAAAATTTGCATAGCGTAAACATTGACACGATCCATCTTCTAATGGTTGAGAGTAATCCGGAAGACGATATGACTGGTGAGTTTGCACCGAGATTCCACTTTGCTTGGATTAAAGATCTTTCCCGATTGGTGAGCAAACAATTGTCTGATCATGATGGTCGACTGTTTTTATGTGACAATTGTTTGTGCCACTTTAGCGTGAAACACGCCTACGACAATCATCGGCAAGATTGTACTATGCTAAATAAAGTACGCATGGAATTTCCCAAGTGTAAAGATTTCGTATTTTCCAATTTTCAAAACAAAGGCACCGTTCCATTTGTCGTATACGCCGATCTCGAATGTATATTAATCCCTGAACCTGTAGATGAATTTGAAACTCGTAAGACTTGTGAAATTCAAAAGCATATCCCGCACAGTGTAGCGTACTATGTACATTGCGCGTACGATGAGACTTTATCGGGGTTCCACGGTAAACGCGGTGTCGATTGCATAGATTGGTTTATGCAACAGCTTAAAGATTTATCAATTCAAGTAGAGTCACGCATCAAAAACATAATTCCGATGAAGTCTCTTACCCAAGTGCAACGCGATCGTCACATGCGCGCAACGAATTGTTATATTTGTGAAAAACCGTTTACCCCTGAGGAGAAAAAGTGTTACGATCATTGTCACTTCACGGGTAAATATCGTGGTCCTGCTCATAATCGGTGTAATTTGAATTGCAGAGAGTCGCACACAATTCCAATAGTTTTCCACAATTTGTCCGGTTACGATTCTCACTTTTTAATAAAATCCCTCGCGTCAACTTTTCCTGGTAAAATTACACTGCTACCCATAAATAAGGAAAAATATATATCCTTCACGAAACGCGTCGATGGAACAATGATGCACTTGAGATTCATCGATTCTTTCCGATTTATGGCTAGCAGCATCGATAAACTTTCCACATATTTGACCGATACCGATAAACGCATAACACGCAAATTTTATAATAACCCGACTCAGTTCAGTATGATGACCCGCAAAGGTGTTTTTCCCTATGAATACGTCGATTGTTGGGGGAAACTCGATGAACCGCGATTACCTGCAAAGAAGCATTTCTACTCGCACCTCTGCGATGCAAATATTTCAGACACCGATTACGAGCACGCGAAAACTGTTTGGAGGGAATTCCATTTAGAGTCATTGGGAGGCTATTCAGATTTATATTTAAAGACCGATGTTCTTTTGCTTGCCAATATTTTCTAAAATTTCCGCGCTAGCTGCTTCAAAACATACGATTTAGATCCGTTGCACTACTACACTGCACCGGGACTTGCTTTTGACGCGATGCTCAAGCATACTAATGTAAATTTGCAACTTTTAGACAACCCTGAAATGTTGTTATTTATTGAAAGAGCCATTCGAGGCGGCGTAGCGCAATGTTCTAATCGACACGCTCGGGCCAATAATAGATTCATGGGTACAGATTTTGATCCAAACAATGCGGAATCGTATCTCATGTATTTTGACGTGAATAACCTGTACGGTGCAGCTATGAGCGTGCATTTACCAATCGGTTCGTTCGAGTGGGAGTATCAGCACATCGATATAACGAACCATCCGGACGATTCGCCGATCGGTTACTTTCTGGACGTAGATTTGGACTACCCTGTAGAACTCCACGAGGATCACAAAGACTTACCTCTTTGTCCCGAACATTTTACTCCTCCAGGTAGTAAAAATGCCAAACTGGCGACCACCCTTCACCCCAAAACAAAGTATATATTGCACTATAGAAATTTGAAACAGTGTTTGAGTTTAGGATTGAAATTAACGAAAGTGCATAGAATTTGGAAGTTTGCGCAATCTCCATGGCTCGAGCCTTACATCACGCTCAATACAGACATGCGTAAGCAATCTAGGAATGAATTTGAGAAAAACTTTTACAAACTCATGAATAACGCTGTGTTCGGCAAGACTATGGAGAATGTGCGAAATCATAAAGATGTTAAATTGGTTACAAAATGGGAGGGAAAAGGTGGTACGAGAACGCTTATTGCCCGAGCAAACTTTCACAGCTGCACCGTATTTGACACTGATATGGTTATCATTGAAATGAATCGTGTCAAAGTTCACTTCACCAAACCTATTTACGTCGACGCATCAATTCTAGATCTGTCAAAAATCTTTCTCTACGATTTCCACTATAATTATATTAAAACCAACTTTTCGAATAAACAGGCTAAATTGATGTATACCGACACAGACAGCCTTATTTATCAATTCAATGTGCCTAATATCTACGATATCATCAAACGTGATGTAGATACAATGTTTGACACCTCTGACTATCCGCCCGACAATGTGTATGGTATTCCCCTTAAAAACAAAAAACAACTAGGGCTAATGAAGGATGAAAATAATGGTAAAATTATGACAGAGTTTGTGGGACTGCGAGCAAAGCTGTACACATTTACTACGATGGGTGAGGATGGGGAAAAATATGACAGTGGCGTAAAAGTGAGTAAGCGTGCCAAGGGTGTAAGAAATTCATCGATAAATAGCATCACGTTTGATGATTATAAGCGCTGTCTGACGGCTTACCGAGAGTTGACTCTTCCACAGTGTTTAATACGCAGCAAAAAACACGAAGTAAGCACGATCGTACAAAAAAAATTGGCTCTGAGTTGGCAGGATGACAAGCGGCAATTGATACCTGGACAGACCGACACCGTACCTTGGGGGTTTGTCCCAGCCCCCCAATAGCTATAGGATAAACTGTAGACATAGAATTGATGTAAATATTTGATGTTTGACGCCTCGAACGATCCACCATCGGGCGGAAACGTTTCATGATCAATACGATATTTAATGGATTTGAAGTTTCAAAATGCGAATTCATATACTCAACAATTGTTTATTTATTTATTATTAATATATCAAGCAATTATTCATATTTATTCGTTTACCACGAGAAAAGTTTTCAGAAAATGAAAAAAAATTTTCAGGAAACGAGAAAAACTTTCCAGAAAATGAAAAAAACTTTTCAGAAAACGAAAAAAAGTTTTCAGAAAATGAAAAAAAGTTTTTTGAAAACTTTTTTCCCATTTGATCAACACGTAAAAAAAGTTTGCAGAAAATGAAAAAAACTTTCCAGAAAACGAAAAAAAGTTTTCCAAAAAATAAAATGTGTAATAATCGTATGGCAAAATTGCATATTATCATTATTATTATCATGTATGTATGTATGTTATTATTATTATTATTTTCGTAGTACAGAGTGTGGCACATGTGCGCACAAAGGAGATAAAATGTGGAAATATTCGTATATTTAAAATCTTTCATTGTAATTCGGAAAATACATACAAATTATGTTACATGTCTGTTTTATTTATCCAACTTATGTGCGAATTATCAAAACCCAACCACTTCACATAGAACAGATTCCCCCGTTTGCGTAACACTTTCTCCACAAGGTAGCCGTCGGGATATTTCACTTTGGTGAGCTCTTCCTCGTAGAAGCCCCCCTCGATGGGATGATCTTGATAATCGGTAAGTTTGTAGGTGGGTGGATTGGTATTTTCCACCTCACTCACGGTGAATATTTCAGTCGTCCAGGTGGGTGTATAGCCTTTTTCAAATACATTCTGGTACTTGCTGATTCGAACTCGATCGCCTACACCGAATTTCCGCGCTCGATCACTTCGTTTGATTTGCCGAGGCTTGTACACGCTACGATACAGCTGTTTTTCATTCCCCGTGCTAACATCCACCGGTTTCATCCGAATCGTGCGATGTTTGGTGTTGTTGTAGGACTTCATTGAATCATCCAAAATATTAATCCACTCGTACGATCCTTGGAGAGTAAACCACATCCACATTTTATTTCTTCAATGTTCGACTAAAAACGTTCGCATATCGACGCCTTTAAGTTGCTGAGTGTCAAATACATGTTGATATTGCGCTGCATCATGAGGGCTTTCAATTTGCTGTTGTGAAATTCTTTGCATTGATCAACGTATAGATGTGCAGGTATACGGCTCTGGGTTAGTACAGATTTCATAGCAGCAGCCGCATCTTTCCCCCCCACCATGGATGAGGATGAAACAAAAATGTGACAACGGTGTTAAAGTGGGTAAGCATGTCAAGGATGCGAAAACTGCAACGATAAATAACATCACGTTTAATGATTATAAGAACCGTCTGAGGGGCTTACCAAGAGTTGATCAACCCCATAGTGCTTAATACGTAGTAAAAAAACGCGAGGTTAGCTCCAATGTACTGAAAAATTGATCATGAGTTGACAAAACGGTAATATGCAACCGATACCTGGGCAAACAGGCACCAGAACTTGGAGGGTGTGCTGCAACCCCGCAATAAACTAGCCGTAGGCTGGAACTGAGGGCATAGAACCGTTGTAAATATATGCGTTTGACACCCATGGCGATAGTTCATGAAGCAGAGACGTTTCGCCAGCAATACGATATTGAGCAGATCGAAGTTTTAAAATTCAAATACCGTGTAAATTCATGTATTCATCAATTATTTATTTATTTATTATTAATATATTGAACAATTATTCATATTTATTCGTTTACCACGAGAAAAGTTTTCAGAAAATGGAAAAAAGTTTTCAGAAAACGAAAAAAAGTTTTCCGAAAATGAAAATAAGTTTTCAGAAAATGAAAAAAAGTTTTCCGAAAATGAAAAAAAAGTTCACCAAAAAATAAAATGAGCATTAATCGTATCGAAAAATTATATATTATCATTATTATTATCATCATCATTATTATCATCATTTGAAGGCCTTTGATCACGGCAGGCGATGGTGGAGGTGTCCCCTGCTACCAAGGTCCGGCACTATCGACGTCGAGGCTGCCTGCAGCCCCTCTCTTCCGCAGTCTAGGAGGACCGCGATCCTCGCCCCTTCCAAGGTCGTCGCAAGAGCTGTCATTGCTCGCGTAGTAATGACCCCTGGATTTAGAGTTCGCATGATTGAGGTACGCATACGACGTCCTGGCGCGGAGCTTCAGGGGCGGCTGTGTCCTAGGATTTCACCAGTGGACTAATATTTTGGCTATGCCGCCCCGAAGCTGCACGCCAGGACGTCGTATGCGTAGCTCAATCATGCGAACTCTAAATCCAGGGGTCATTACTACGCGAGCAATGACAGCTCTTGCGACGACCTTGGAAGGGGCGAGGATCGCGGTCCTCCTAGACTGCGGAAGAGAGGGGCTGCAGGCAGCCTCGACGTCGATAGTGCCGGACCTTGGTAGCAGGAGACACCTTCACCATCGCCTGCCGTGATCAAAGGCCTTCACATGATGATAATAATGATGATGATAATAATAATAATAATAATCTATAATTTTTCTATACGATTAATGCTCATTTTATTTTTTGGTGAACTTTTTTTTCATTTTCGGAAAACTTTTTTTCATTTTCTGAAAACTTTTTTTACGTGTTAATCAAATGGGAAAAAAGTTTTCGGAAAATTTTTTTCATTTTCTGAAAACTTTTCTCGTGGTAAACGAATAAATATGAATAATTGCTTGATATATTAATAATAAATAAATAAACAATTGTTGAGTATATGAATTCGCATTTTGAAACTTCAAATCCATTAAATATCGTATTGATCATGAAACGTTTCCGCCCGATGGTGGATCGTTCGAGGCGTCAAACATCAAATATTTACATCAATTCTATGTCTACAGTTTATCCTATAGCTATTGGGGGGCTGGGACAAACCCCCAAGGTACGGTGTCGGTCTGTCCAGGTATCAATTGCCGCTTGTCATCCTGCCAACTCAGAGCCAATTTTTTTTGTACGATCGTGCTTACTTCGTGTTTTTTGCTGCGTATTAAACACTGTGGAAGAGTCAACTCTCGGTAAGCCGTCAGACAGCGCTTATAATCATCAAACGTGATGCTATTTATCGATGAATTTCTTACACCCTTGGCACGCTTACTCACTTTTACGCCACTGTCATATTTTTCCCCATCCTCACCCATCGTAGTAAATGTGTACAGCTTTGCTCGCAGTCCCACAAACTCTGTCATAATTTTACCATTATTTTCATCCTTCATTAGCCCTAGTTGTTTTTTGTTTTTAAGGGGAATACCATACACATTGTCGGGCGGATAGTCAGAGGTGTCAAACATTGTATCTACATCACGTTTGATGATATCGTAGATATTAGGCACATTGAATTGATAAATAAGGCTGTCTGTGTCGGTATACATCAATTTAGCCTGTTTATTCGAAAAGTTGGTTTTAATATAATTATAGTGGAAATCGTAGAGAAAGATTTTTGACAGATCTAGAATTGATGCGTCGACGTAAATAGGTTTGGTGAAGTGAACTTTGACACGATTCATTTCAATGATAACCATATCAGTGTCAAATACGGTGCAGCTGTGAAAGTTTGCTCGGGCAATAAGCGTTCTCGTACCACCTTTTCCCTCCCATTTTGTAACCAATTTAACATCTTTATGATTTCGCACATTCTCCATAGTCTTGCCGAACACAGCGTTATTCATGAGTTTGTAAAAGTTTTTCTCAAATTCATTCCTAGATTGCTTACGCATGTCTGTATTGAGCGTGATGTAAGGCTCGAGCCATGGAGATTGCGCAAACTTCCAAATTCTATGCACTTTCGTTAATTTCAATCCTAAACTCAAACACTGTTTCAAATTTCTATAGTGCAATATATACTTTGTTTTGGGGTGAAGGGTGGTCGCCAGTTTGGCATTTTTACTACCTGGAGGAGTAAAATGTTCGGGACAAAGAGGTAAGTCTTTGTGATCCTCGTGGAGTTCTACAGGGTAGTCCAAATCTACGTCCAGAAAGTAACCGATCGGCGAATCGTCCGGATGGTTCGTTATATCGATGTGCTGATACTCCCACTCGAACGAACCGATTGGTAAATGCACGCTCATAGCTGCACCGTACAGGTTATTCACGTCAAAATACATGAGATACGATTCCGCATTGTTTGGATCAAAATCTGTACCCATGAATCTATTATTGGCCCGAGCGTGTCGATTAGAACATTGCGCTACGCCGCCTCGAATGGCTCTTTCAATAAATAACAACATTTCAGGGTTGTCTAAAAGTTGCAAATTTACATTAGTATGCTTGAGCATCGCGTCAAAAGCAAGTCCCGGTGCAGTGTAGTAGTGCAACGGATCTAAATCGTATGTTTTGAAGCAGCTAGCGCGGAAATTTTAGAAAATATTGGCAAGCAAAAGAACATCGGTCTTTAAATATAAATCTGAATAGCCTCCCAATGACTCTAAATGGAATTCCCTCCAAACAGTTTTCGCGTGCTCGTAATCGGTGTCTGAAATATTTGCATCGCAGAGGTGCGAGTAGAAATGCTTCTTTGCAGGTAATCGCGGTTCATCGAGTTTCCCCCAACAATCGACGTATTCATAGGGAAAAACACCTTTGCGGGTCATCATACTGAACTGAGTCGGGTTATTATAAAATTTGCGTGTTATGCGTTTATCGGTATCGGTCAAATATGTGGAAAGTTTATCGATGCTGCTAGCCATAAATCGGAAAGAATCGATGAATCTCAAGTGCATCATTGTTCCATCGACGCGTTTCGTGAAGGATATATATTTTTCCTTATTTATGGGTAGCAGTGTAATTTTACCAGGAAAAGTTGACGCGAGGGATTTTATTAAAAAGTGAGAATCGTAACCGGACAAATTGTGGAAAACTATTGGAATTGTGTGCGACTCTCTGCAATTCAAATTACACCGATTATGAGCAGGACCACGATATTTACCCGTGAAGTGACAATGATCGTAACACTTTTTCTCCTCAGGGGTAAACGGTTTTTCACAAATATAACAATTCGTTGCGCGCATGTGACGATCGCGTTGCACTTGGGTAAGAGACTTCATCGGAATTATGTTTTTGATGCGTGACTCTACTTGAATTGATAAATCTTTAAGCTGTTGCATAAACCAATCTATGCAATCGACACCGCGTTTACCGTGGAACCCCGATAAAGTCTCATCGTACGCGCAATGTACATAGTACGCTACACTGTGCGGGATATGCTTTTGAATTTCACAAGTCTTACGAGTTTCAAATTCATCTACAGGTTCAGGGATTAATATACATTCGAGATCGGCGTATACGACAAATGGAACGGTGCCTTTGTTTTGAAAATTGGAAAATACGAAATCTTTACACTTGGGAAATTCCATGCGTACTTTATTTAGCATAGTACAATCTTGCCGATGATTGTCGTAGGCGTGTTTCACGCTAAAGTGGCACAAACAATTGTCACATAAAAACAGTCGACCATCATGATCAGACAATTGTTTGCTCACCAATCGGGAAAGATCTTTAATCCAAGCAAAGTGGAATCTCGGTGCAAACTCACCAGTCATATCGTCTTCCGGATTACTCTCAACCATTAGAAGATGGATCGTGTCAATGTTTACGCTATGCAAATTTTTACTCAAATAAATTGGCACGATGACGCTTTTATTTGATTTTGCATGATGCGAAAAAGTTTGAGATTCTATTCCATATACATTGATGCGCAAATTATTCAATCTCTCAAGCTTTTTCACATCATGTAGAGTAGCAGGGAATTTGATACCTGTACAGTCCAACTCGGAAATATATCGATGATAACGGCTAGTCCTTTCAGTGTGGGTGTTGAGTGGGTGGAGGGCTGCTATGACGGACCAGAGAAGACATCTTTCGTCCTCGTTCCTCACGTTCACCACAGCCTTCTCCCGTTGAATGTCTTGGGGCAGCTCGACGAATGTTGAAGCCCCCGCGGCGAGAGGCTGGTAGCGATTGATATTTACAGCGATGTTAAGGATCTCAATCATACTCCAGCCGGAATCGCGTTGCTCGAAATCTTCCACCTTTGACAGCAGATCACCCCGTGCACGTGTAAACCAACCATTTATATCGCTCGATGGGAGAAGAATCGTCACGTTGGAGGTGTTGAAACTCTTAACTTCGGTGGAGATCTCTTCGTGCTTGGCACTTTCGAATTTGCACGATAATATGAGGTTAACCTTCACATTTCCCTCCTCGCGCAGTATCAGCTCCAACTTCTCGGTGACGACGCGCTGCACATCGTCCAGAAAGGCGTCCAAATTTTTATGACGGAGATTTGTGACAACCCCCGTTCTGATTCGGCTGGCAAAAGCGCTATCCACGTCGTCCCATTGTACACCCGCAGGAGTACCGATATTTCCACCCGTCACCACTGTGCGCTGCTGCAACTGCTTGATCTTCGTCACCCAAGATTGCAGGAGTGCGATCGTATGTTGGATCCGTATTTTCGCACCAACGGTTGTTCCTCGTTGCATGGAAATATCGCGCAGAACTTGGATATTCGCAATTCCAATATCAGCCCAATGATTGATGACGGCGTCATTCTCTTCTCCGGGTGGTTGCTCTCTCAGCAAATTGTACGTCCTCTCCATCTGCTCCGCAAGTCCCATATACGCTTCGACTGCCATGACTTTGACGTTGATATAAGCTGAACTTTGTATAACTTTTTTGACTTGCACGTATCGTGTAAGACTGACGAGTCTGCATCGGATGCGTTGAGCTTATATGTATATAGGCCGATAGATCGCAAGAATTTGGGAACTCTGCGCACTGCGTTCTGCGCATATCGGAGGGTAAAATGACGTCAGAGATGCGGTGCGCACTGCGTTCTGCGCATCTCGGAGGGAAAAATGACGTCAGAGACGACTGGGTCCACCCTTTATCCGACCCGCCATCCCTAAATTTTTGGGTTTTATTGCCCTCCCGACTCTGCAGAGATGATGAAATTTATGTAAAAAATGCCGCGAAAGACGGCTGGGGTCCGCAGTCCCCGCCCCCACCATCCCTTAATTTTTTGCGATTTATCTGGCAGTTTGAAGTCACCCAGTTCCGCAGCTGCATCTTGCCTTAAAGCGTGTTGGAACAGGTTTTCACCCCCTCCCCCTCCCCCTCTCCACGAACCCGCCGCCGCCTAATGTAGTTTTTGAGTTTTATGAGTCGTTAAGCAGCGTGGGCCATGTGGTGGGAAAAATCGGTCAACGAAAAGCGGGTGGCGAACAGTGTGTGGTGTGAGAAAAATCTTATCCTGCCCGCTCTTCACCGGATGGTATGTGTACACACAGTTTTGGGTTTTACGACTCTTTATAGCGAACAAGTCCGAGCCTGCACATCCCCCGCCATTCTCTGTGATATGTATGTTCGGTTTCAAATGAGCTACTATAACAAAGAAGCTGAGCCTTTGCTATCGAGGCGTGAATTTATAAACCAAGCTCCCCTTATCGTCATCGATTGCTCCAAGCAGAACGGAACATTGAAAACTGGACCTGTGGACATTCGATTGGAATTTGACTCTAGCACTACGTTCCCACCACACACTTCTGCCTACTGCATGATCTTGCATGATCGCATTGTTGAATATAATCCGATCAGTGGTAGTGTTAAAAAATTGGTATACGTCAATTTTTGGAATAATAATATGTTTAATTAATATGGATATTGAAAATAATATGTATAATTTTACTCGTTAAAATTTAGAATAAGATAATTGAGAATAGAATAAGAAAACTAAATGTAATTGATGTTAAATGAAACAAATTGTTAAAAGCATTCAAAACGCCATTTTAAACCTTTCTACAGGGGTCATTTCCTGGAATTTTTTCAATAGATCTAGCGGGTATTTACCCTATCCGATTTATGTGCGGCTTTCCGGTGCCAAACAAGTCTCGACAGGAATTATTTTTTGTGTGTAAGTGTGTGTGTGTGTGTGTGTGTGTGTGTGTGTGTGTGTGTGTGTGTGTGTGTGTGTGTGTGTGTGTGTGTGTGTGTGTGTGTGTGTGTGTGTGTGTGTGTGTGTGTGTGTGTGTGTGTGTGTGTGTGTGTGTGTGTGTGTGTGTGTGTGTCAAATCCTATGGAAATAGCCACCAAAAATGACCGCGGCGGGGGGGCTAGGGGGGAGCTATAGGGGTGCTAGGGGGGAGCTAGGGGGGAGCGCCGCCATCTTTGGATTAGAACTGTCATATATACACTACTTAAATTCATCAGGAGAACTACATTAAAAAAATTCTTTAGAAATTTGCAATGGGAGATTGTAATGAGTCCTCAATACCCATGGCGGTAGGAACTTTTTTTATACATAATGTTTCCCTACAGGATCAAGCACAAGGTAGAAAACTGAATATAATACCCTATCAAAACGCTATTGGATCACTGATGTTCATAGCTCGAGCAACAAGATCGGTAATTAGTTTCTCAGTAGGACTTTTGAGCAGATATAGCACCAAGTATACTTTAACACATTGGGAAGCATTAAAAAACATTCTACGTTATCCAAAAAAGACATCAAATTTAGGCACTACTTATCGAGTAGACTCGAATACTATAGTCAGAGGATATCGTGTTGCAAGTTATGCTTCTAATAAATATAACACCATCTATACTACGGGCTATGTTTTTACATTGTAAGGCGGCGCAATAAGTTGCAGATCAGTAAAACAACTTACAATATCAAAATCGTCAACTGAGACAGAAATTCAGTCGTTTGCCGAAAGAGTAAGTGACGTGTTACGGTTAAGAGACTTATTGTTTGAATTTACAATTCAGAGGAATATTCCAATTGACATATCTTGCGGTGATAAAGGTGCTGTAGATTATAGTAATGATCCCAATTCTAGTCATGCAACAAAAAATATTATGGCAGGATACAATTTCGTTAAAGAAAGGATTGAAATAAGCCACATTATTGTTAAACACATTCCAGGAAATGATATGATTGCAGATGTAACGTGCGGAGCGGTCTCGCACGCGACTGACTTCACCCTCTAAGATTTCCGCAGAGGTTTATATTTATTTGTATTGTGGATACGTAGGTGATCGTCCTCTACAGGGCGATCCCTGGGAAATGGGTTGGAGGATTTAATGATATTATTGTAATAGAATGTTTAGTATTGGACCAAGTTTTAATGAATCAAGTGCAATTGAAAATAGCAAGCGAAAGCAGCGAGTGAAATATCTCAGACGAGGAAGCTTACATAATGTTCTCAAGACAGTTGTTCTCGTTCATACATCTACCCACTCTTTTGGTGGTTTCTACTCCGAATTCTCACGCTCTCTCAATTATCACTATTCTTATTACTACACAACTTGATTGAGTTCGTGGCACAAGGTTCTAATCACTTATTACTACTTCAAGGACTAACGCCGCGACGCGAGATGCTTTGGAATACCACTTGTGGAATAAGAGGGGTCCCCACTCTAATCCTCGGTGATTCTAAGTCTGATACTGTTCACACAACAGCCTTGGAGGAGCCGGCTTCCGTATATGTCGTTCTTAGCTGTCTCTAACGGGGACTGCCTTCGCTCGCTCGTCCGACACCCCTTGGAGCGTCGGACAGCGAGCAAGGTTTTTGCTGAATTTACAATTTTGAACAAAGGCTCGCTTCGCGATGCTCATCCGCGAAGCGCGTGATCTCGCGCTCGCCTCATCCCGATGTTGATTATACCCGGGATCCGGCGGGCGCGGGAACGCTGACGTTGCAGCAGTCAACTGCGCCGCTGCGCTTTCGTCGTGCCACGAACTGGATTATAAGACTGTATTTAATAGTGAAATTAAGGCTATGCTTCCTCGTGTACTTTAAAAGCAATATTAATAAGTAATGACATTTCGTATAGTGATGAATTTATGTGTGTGTACATGTGGCGTCCATGACACAGATTCATTATCGAAACCAAATAATTATACTGGATTGAATAAATTTTTTCAAAGTGTAGGACTTACGAAAATAATTTTGTAATGTTACATTCTGTGTTACATTTTTACAGAGGAAATGCTATGTGTGAAAAAATAAGTATTTAGGAAATGTGAAATGAATGTTTTGCTACTCGATACAGTCTCAATCATGGAGGCACGTATAATTATATTCGAGTCTGTGTGAGTGACGAATATTCAGGATGAGCAAGCGCCACTGTCTACTGTAAGACATTCGGCAGTAGAGCTATTATATGTTGTAACGTGGCGTTTCAGAGTCGCCCGTCACAAGGGCACACAACCGTTATTATTTCTAGTTTACGCGTCCTCATCAGGGTACTCCAACCGAACTCGATACAAAATAGGCAATAACTACTTTTAACTAATTCTTTCTTTGTAAATTCTGTATTTCGCGCTTCGGTGCACGCTAATAAGGTACTTGGATGACAACGATCCCGACCACCGAGGGACCGACATCTACCGTTTCCAGCTCTCGACGACTTCGTCTACCGTCGCGACGGTCTAATCAGACTATACTGGCTACCTTGGTGCACTTCTCTTGCTACCGGGGTAGCATCCACCCGAACCGTCCGTATCGCCTCGACTGCCGGTGTACAGGGAGATAAAAATCCTCCCGACAGCCGAGGCCACCGCTCCTTAAGGAGGAACCAGCCGCCCACTCTATCGGATGCCGTAAGGATAGCGTAAAAGACAGACCGTAGCCTGCCATCTTCCGACTTACCGACCTGGTGCCGGACCGACCCCAAACCACTACGTCCAGATTAATAAAGCCATCGTTCCGAGGATCGACGCAGCCTTCCTGTCGGCAAGGACTAATAGTGTGTGTCGTGGTCCACGGCTTAGCTAACCGTCTGACTGCATGACCTCGGGTATAGGCAGCCGGCTACTGCCTGTACAAAAGCCGGTGGAAGTGAACAGTGAGGCGTCACTCTCCACTCGGTAATTCTGACCGAGAGGCACCCTGTGTATGCCTCTGTCAAAGAAGTCCCCGATGATAGGCAACCTGGACAGTGAACTGAAGCAGCTATTAAATCGTACGAGTTGGTGTCAAAGACGAAATCACGAGCAGCACATTACGTCACATCTAGCGGTAATCTTCGAAAACGCATGACCACGCCGTAACCAATATTTGCCACAGGGGGATGGCCTTTTTCCGGTGGGGGTCAACCAACCAATCAAAGGGATGAAGAATCACCTCACGACAACCGCGAGATCGGCGAGCCGAACTCCGACCTCCTTCTATTCTATGCTTGACCTGCTGAGTGACAGCTACGAATTTCTGAATCCTCCCGACGTAAGCTCTCGATCCTTTTTCCTCTACCGCCACCGTTTCTATCTCACTATCGTTTTGCTCTACCGTTAGATTCTTCCTGTAAATTCAAGTCTTTTGCGTCCTTCCTGTTTTCCCTTGTTTGATATCATAAGTTTTATTTGAATTAGACTCAGTGTTGTGTGCCTGAGGCCGTCTGTTAAGGTAAGGCTTCTGCCTCTGTATTGTATCGTTACGAAGTTGCTCATAATTTCTATTCTTTCTTGTGGTATTCATCGACTTGATGTGAATCATGGTCCACGGATTAGAGTTACAGTAAGCCGCCGTGTGACTGCATGATGTCGGTCATTAATATTGTATTTATCGTTTCTTGATTGCATCGTGCGATGCCAGTTTTGTGTGAATCATGGTCCATGGATTAGAGTTGCAGTAAGCCGCCGTGTGACTGCATGATTTCAGTAATTAATTATTTGCTTGTCTAAGCGACCTCGTAACTGCCGAATAATTAATTCTTTTGTATTTATAACTTTTCTCATTATTTGTGAATTTCTATTAGTCTGCTTCTGCATTTTTTATCGTATTCTGAGCCCTATTAGCTTTACGTTTCATTTTATACTTTTTTGTAATAGTAGTGTGCCTTATATTTTATTTCTGTTATTGCTTATTGTATTTTCATTTATTTTCGTGCCTATTGTATCGTATATCCAGTTCCTTGGAGTATAACCGAGCGTAGAATCAGCCTCTAAACATTACCGCACCTTTTTTCTATTGCTATTGGCAATTTTATATTATTTTGCCTGTTATTCTTTTCTCTGTATCTTGTTAAATTAAGTTCTGCGTATTATTCTTGATTCTTCTGTACTGCGTTGTATTTAGTGTATTTCTTTATTTTGCGAACTCTCCGAATTTCTCACTCTCATAATTTTATATTTTGTATTTTCTCAAGAGTTATGTTTAGGAATTCATTGTTTAATTCCTCAGGTCCGTAATCATTATAAATTATTGATTCTATCGTTTATGAATAATTCTACCGCAAGTTATCTAGTCGATCGTTTACGCTACCGATTTGTAAATTGTTAATGAATGTCAATCTCTCGTACTGGTTATAATCTATGGTAAATTCGTCGTATTATCTACCGAGCTATCGTTACCTTGTTTTCTACCGATTGCAGTAAAGTTCTCTCGTTTTTAATTGACAGAATAATAATTTTCGTAGCGTCATTCGCAACTTGGGTAAGATCACGTCGCCCCGTGACGTGTAGTTTAAGTAAATTCTTGCATTATATCGCTTTTCCCGACCTACGTGTTCATTTTTCTCTGTTAACTACCGTCTCCCGTTTCACAGCTACCGTTTAATTCTATTCTACCGAGATCTTTGTGAACAACGATTGCTTATTTTATCAACTACCGCTGTCGATACCATTTCATTTGCCTGTCTCAACCATGTGACCTGCCCAACAATATATGATCGATTGCCCTGTTCATTTTTCCTGACTTGAGTTTATTCTTCATTTCATTATTTTCTTCAATTCTGTAATTATTGTTAGCTGCCTTGAATACCGCCACTCTACCAATTCGTGTGAGTACCTGAGCCTAGTCAGCCATACAACGGGTTCTCTATTCATTTTTCGTACGGTTTCGTGTTATTTTTATTGATTCGTATTATTGTTTGAAAATCGACGCTAACGCGTCTGGCGCCCAAGATAATTGATTTTGTTATAGTTCAATATTCTGAATAAGTGGAGAATCGCGCCAAAGTGTCAACGGTAAGTCCTCATCCGAGGGTAACAGAATTTAGCGTTGCAATGTATTGTTGTAAGTTGAATTTTGTATTATCGTTCAAATCAATGGTCCGAAATTGTTCAGTAGTATCTGAGTTATTACTGTACTAAAGGTATTGTATTTCTGCAATATAATACTTTTCACTGTTAGCTGTCAATGAATCAAAAAATTATGTTGTTGAAAAATTTGGTTCGTCTTTGTATGCTATTCAGCATCTTAAGATATGATTTAATCCGTGAAATTGAGTTTTCATTCGTACAAAAAATAATATGAATCGAAAAATGAATAATGTATGTATGTATGTATTTTAGACGGGGGTACCCGGGCGCCAGTCTTGCTAGACCATCGTGCCCGGGCCCGTTGGGGCACCCTAGTATGTAGAAAACGACGTGAGGCCGGCTAGATCGGCGAGACAAATCAGCCTGCCCACCCCTATTTCCTCAATTTTTTCCTCGCCGGTGTATCTAGATCCGAAGGCCTGCTTACGCGGTCCCTCGACCCTGTCACACTGGGCGATGAGGTGGAGGGGGGTCTCCTGCTCCTTCCCGCATCTCGAGCACATGGACTCCGTTCTGAGCCACAAGTGTACGAGGTGCCTACATGTGTACCAGTCACTGGGAATGAGACCCATCGCGCTTCTCAGGTCCGTCCAGTTTAGATTCATGAGCATGGCTGCTAATGCATGCAATGGCCCTTGGAATAGGGCCCTCGCATGAGCCATGCCCGGTGCTCTGCCCCAAAGTTCTGTGAAGCGGATCTCCGTCTATTGATGAGATAGGAATTAAAAATAGAAAAACGAGGGGCAGCCCTCGTCGCTCGTGCTGCGTGAGGCTCCCTCTCCGGCTGGGATGTGTGCCAGCTCGTTGCCTTAGATGCCACTGTGCCCTGGTACCCATATAAGATTTACGCAGTTATTCTTCGCCAGTCGTAATAGAAGGGTGATGCAGTCCCAAGTCAGCACTGACCTTACGACGTATGCGTTCAGGTGTCTAATTGCTGCCCGGCTGTCACTGCAGATGTATATATGCTTCTCTTTGTAGCCCTTGCTCAGGATATGCGTGGTACAGTTTAGCAAGGCGAATACTTCAGGTTGTAGCACCGAGGCTGTGGGTTCCAGGATGAGCGAAATGCTCGTCCTTGATCCCCCAGACCAAAGGCCGGCCCGGGTACCCATCTCAGTCTTAGACCCGTCTGGGTACAAAACGAGTCCTTTTGGTGAGCGTAAATCATCTGGGTTGTTAACCGAGGTCTCTTTGGAGGGGTAAATTACCCTGAAAGTTTGGTCAACTTGGAATCTGCTAGGGCAGCGGTCCCCGCTCAGTTCCAGAGTGGTCCGCTGTGCCCCAACCGGTTCAGTATCACTGTGTGTCCCAGACCGGTGCGCTTTCAAAGCTATAGGTGTCATAGGCGTAGCGCCACCCTCTAGGCCTCCTCCTCCATCATGATGTGTGGAGGCGGTAGGTCTAGAAATCCCCCATAGTAGTTTTCGGGGTGGTCCGAAGAGCTAGCGTAATGCCCAGGATCGCCATCCTGTATATGTGGTCACATGCTGTTCAAAACATGGTTTCGCCCATTGCGGGCCAGCACACGAGTGAGGCAAAGGTGATTTGAGACAGTATGATGGCTGCAAATATCCATCGAACTACCCGTGGTTGTAGTCTCCAGGTTTGGCCTACCATCCTTCTGCGGGCCCAGCAGGTGACTGTAGCTTTCCATGCCTGGTGATCGATGTGGGTCCTCCATGTAAGTTTACGGTCCAGGGTGACTCCCAGGTAGCGCACTCCAGTAGATGAGATAAATGTCGACTCAATGATCTCGATGTGTCCCATCATGAGGTTGAACTTCGTAGTGAAGAGTACCATCTCCGTTTTGCTAGGATTGATCCTCAGTCCCTGAGATGTGCACCAGTTCTGAACAAAATCAAGTGCCTTCTACATTTTGCTTGTCGTAGAAGGGAGGTGGTCGCCTGCAACGATTAAGGCCACGTCGTCGGCGTAACCCGCCGCTGTCACCATCATCTTGTCGAGCACCGCAAGTAGTCTGTCCACGACCAGGGTCCACAGTAGGGGGAGAGTACACCGCCCTGTGGGCAACCCCTGTCAACTTGGGTCCTGACCTCGGTACCTCCAATACTGGTGGTGACAGTCCTCGTCTGTAGCATCTGCCTGATCTAGTCGACTAGCATAGTGCTTATGCTGAGATTCGTGGCAGCCTCACAAATTGCATCGAAGGAGGTGTTGTCAAACGCCCCTTCAATGCCCGTAAGCACGCAAAACGCTGCTTTCTTTCGGTGGAGTGGCCCCTCCACCTCCCTTACCAGGTGGTGAAGTGCCGGCTCTGTTAACCTACCGGCTTAATAGGGGTGCTGTGTTTTCGAAAGGGAGTTCACAGCTAGAGCTCCGTCCCTTATGAAACTGTCCACCAGTCGTTCCAGTGTCTTCAGCAGGAATGATGTTGGACTGATCGCTCTCCATGATTTGACGCGGTCATAGCAGCTCTTTCCAATTCTAGGGATCAATACTACCCTGATCTCCCTCCAGCTCATGGGTATGTAGTGTAGCCCTAGGCGTGCTCTGAAAATTCTGTTTAGCCTGGTGATCAGGGCCTCAGCACATTTTTTTTAGAAAGGCTGGGAAGATCCCATCCGCCCCCGGACTTTTGAACCTGTCAACGGTGTTGATGATCCACTTGATCGTGGCCATCATGACGATCTCTCCTGCCAATTTCCAGTCCCGCGGTCCCCGCCCAGTCCGGCCATCTTGTTGAGGCGGTCCCTGAACTGCGGGCCCGGACCCCGAGAAGTGGACCTCCAGCATACGGGTCAGTACGTCGGATTGACTCTTCGCCATGCTGCCGTCCGGCAGCATAAGGCAGTCCAGCCTAATCGGCGGGCCTGATGAGAAGACTCGGCGGAGCTTGGCCACTAGTGATAGATAGGGCCTCGGTCTCGCTGCATAACCCTCTCTACCCCTCCATCTTTAGTCTTTCGATTAGTTTCTTGTACTCCTTCTGGGCAGCCTTATAAGCAGCCCGGTTCGTATCCTTATTCGTCTGAAGGGTCCGGTTCAGGAGTTTTTGGGAGCTCGACCTAAATTTGACCAGCTCTCCGTTCCACCAGGGGACCTTGGACCTATTTACCTTGGGCTTTGCGGGGCACGTCGTCTCAAAGGCCTGGATTACGGAGGATTGCAGGTATATTATCTCGCTCTCCACCGCTCTAGCGCTACGCAGATGGCTGCAGGGTCCCTGGAGCCTCCAGCCCGGTTCCTTTTTGTAGGAGGGCCAGTCTGTGGCCCTGGGATTCCTGCGCATTCCCGTTGATTCCAACTCGGCTTTTGCCGTGAGGGAAAACGTGATGTGGCTGTGGTCTTAGAATGTGTCTTCTACTTTCACCTTTAAGTCGCTGATAGTTTCCGGAAGCCTGGAGCTGCAGAGTGTGAGGTCGATCACTTCTTGTATGTGTGAGATGATGAAGGTTGGTCTTGAGCCCTTGTTTAGTATGTCAAGCTCAACTAATAATAGGTACTCCAGCAGAGCTGTACCCCTGTTATTTCAGTTGGAGCTGCCCCAGACGTTGTGGTGCGAGTTCGCATCACAGCCCACAAGGAGATGTAGCCCCTTGTGAGTGCAGTACCTGACCAACTTTTGAAGTTCTTCCGTGGGAGATGGTCCCACAGAGTCGTAGGGAAGGTAGGCAGAGCACACGACTAGGTCGATCATTCTGCCTTTCTCCCGTTTTAGCTCGATCAAGGCTGCTGCCAGGTCTCTGCTGCGGAACTGGCTGAGCCTTAGTACTTGATGCCTGCTGTTCATGAAGACCGCCGCCCTCAGGCCTGGTCCAGCCACACCTTTCTCGCACATCAGCACGCCGATCCTTCTATCTAGTCCTGAAACAAGTCCCTTGGTAATCCATGGTTCTCGAATGACTGATATGTCTGTATGCTCCACCGTCAGGCTTCTGCTATGGATAGGGGAGACCGTTTTACAATGTTGCGAGTTGATCTGCGAAAACCAGATCACCCACGTGGTCATTGGGCCGTGCGACGTCAGCTTCGCTGTTCTAGGAGATAAGGGTATCCCGTTACCGAGTTACCCCTTGTCCACAGCCAGCTGGTGTTACTGTTATAGCTCCACCGGTGCAGGGATCGCACCCGGCAGTGTGCTTCGCGACCCTGCCAGTACGCTCTTTCGTCCAGCTTTGTTGAGCTCGTGAGACCTGGGGGGCGACCCCTAGGCCTTACGGTACAGCCCCCTCCGCCTCCTCTAGTAGCACCCTTCGTGCCCCGGGCCGCGGAACTCACGCCTCTGGTCACCGAGCCCGAGGGTGTGACCTCTTTCGTCGAGGCAGCGGCGTAGGAGGGCCCCGTTGCCGTTACTGGCCCTGGTACCCTTTCCTTCGCCGCTTTCCCGACCCTGCTGCCTGGCGGGGGGTTCTCCAGTCCCTTCTCCGGCACAGGGCGTCCCTCTATAAAGAAGATACGCCCCAAGCCGAAGTGGGCCACAAACCCCCCCCCCCCCCTCGAGCACGTCCCTCGATTTGGTGTCTACGCTCAACACCAGATAGCCGGATTTAGGTTCGTCCTTCCTGTCCCAGATCCTCCAAAGGTGGGTCTGGAGACCGGCGTTTTGGCGCTTCAGCTTCCTCATGTTGGTCTCCGTTTGTACCGGTATGTCAGGGATAAGGACCATCATCCACGTGAGCCTGAGCAGTTGCTCCCTCTCCAAAATATGGAGGGAAGGTTGGGAACATCCGCCGCAGCCAAGTCAGTGCCCTCTCGTCTGAGCACGTGACCCACAACACGCCCTGGTCATGCCGGCATCGTTCGAAGCACGGAACCTCCTCCCCTTCCGGGACGGAGTCCAGCGCCTCTCCCAGCGCTCGCACCACCAGGTCATCCTGCTCAGAGTTAAGAGTGGTCCCGGGGTAGCTCGAGGGGGTAATAACCACCCTCAGGCCCCACTTGGCCGCCTCTACTGGTATATAACCTACTATAAAGATTGAAGTTACTGAAAGATAGAAATATCGGCTACAACAGTAATTATTCAATTGTAGGGGCCAACGGTAAATCTTTCCTAGTGGAATGTGTTGCCTGTGTTTAATTTAGTTTCATTTTGATTTATCCATTATTTTTCAGAAGATGTACGAATGTGCTTCAATTTCTCTCTGTAATTAGTGAGTTTCCAATATTATCCTTTATAAATGGTTGTTAATTATTCGGGCTTACTATTTTGGATTTTTCTATGTTCAACGTGAATTTCTAAAAAGTCATTTTGACAATAACCGACCACAATATGGGTAATAACCATGCCAGGAAATATCTCGAGGATACTAAGCTTCTTCCGAAAATAGACCAGCGGTCATCTAGGCGCAGTCGTCCAAGCCTTGTTGACATATTCCATATAGCGAAATGCCGACAGCCAATGGCTGGCGCTTATGGAAGTATTGCCTATTTTTTGCAATTGCTGCACAATATACCAGGTTTATCTCTTTAACCCTCTGTCTATATTAATGGTAATACAAATTATTTATTCTTTTTGCAGAACTCGGCTAGATAAGTTCAGGCGAACACTACCTCTGATAACTGACTTGAAAAATCCAGCGATGAGAGAGCGGCATTGGAAACGTGTTGAAGAAATTGTCGGTAAAGAGTTTGATCAAAACTCGCCAGACTTTACATTAGATGCTATCGCAGAAATGCAACTGCAGATATTTGCTGATCAAATCAGCGAGCTATCAAATGCAGCGACGATGGAGCTGAATGTAGAACTGGTACTATTAATTAATCTCAACAGAAACGTTTATTTGATTTAGTATACTATAATCATACTCTTTTACTATGCCCCATTTGAGGTATAGTCGGAATCGGGGAATGGCAATAATAGATCAGGATGAACATACCAGTCTGACTAACAATAAGAGAGATAACTTCATATGATAAATTCTATCGAGGGGTCGATAGTGATAATTGAATACATGTAGTTACTATCTAAGTAATAATTCTTGAAAACAACTGGGTTTCGATTTATTCGGTGTCCTGATCTATCCGTACATTAGTTTCATCGTGGTGTTCTGAGTGATCCGTATTTCGGTTTTATTGTGACGTCTTGAGCCATTTGTATTTCCATTTATCTCGGCATTTTGAGCCATCCGTACTTCCGTTCAATTGTCTCCTGAGCAATCCGTATTTCTGTTTATTCAGGCCAAGAAGCCATTTATTTTTCCGGTTATCCAGTCATACAAGCCATTTATATTTTCCCTCATCCAGACATAGAAGCCATTTATATTCGCATTTATAGAGGCATAAAAGCCATTCATATTTCTTTTTATCAAGGCATAGAAGACGTTTATAGTCCTGGTTATTCAGGGGGTATCACTGTTTAGAAACGTAAAAAATCGATTTTTGCATTTTCTTATAGTTTGGGGTTCTGAGAATGCGTCTTGAAAATATCAATTTCAAATTCGTAGATCTCCCATAGTTACTGAGGCTTAAGGGGGTATTCCGTATAGAACTGAATTTTCAAGTAACTTTTAGGAATAAATTTTGCGAAAACTATCATACCTACAGTTCCGGAGTTTTTGACACATATTAAAACATGTTTAAACGAGCAACACATATTTTTATAAAATATTATATTGAAATTTATACAAGTTATGCGCTGTTACGCAGGTCGTGGCGTGATGGTCGTCCAGTCGGGCGCACGGGTCGCGGAATTCCTAGTCATCTGATACAGAAAAACAATTTTTTTTCGGATAGTTAAAGAATCATGCAAAAGTGTCAACGGTAATTCCTAAACCGAGGTTAGCGTTACAATATCTACCAGCCGCCCGTTGTGGCTGCGCCCGTGAACATTTTCAAAAGCTTTTTGGGTCAAAACTATTATGCATAGCCACAAGCTCTCGTATCCTTTTTTTTGGAGCTCATCGAAATTTTGAAAACTTTTGAATATATCTTTCCACTATCTGAAGTTGGTCAGCGTTCGCACGATTGTGTAATCCCCTTTGGACTTGGCTTACAAATATCATTGAAACTCCGAAACTACCCATGTGGCTGTACCGACATATAGCTTAAATCTTAGCTGAAAAAAAATCAATGAAAATCGGTTCAGTAGTACCTGAATTAAAAGCGAACATAGGGGCAGAAAGACAGAGAGACGTTGAGTTTTATATACATACTAGAAAAAATACCCGGAATTGGCTGAGTTATAATTTAAACAAAATAGTAATTACATGATTGATTATTTAATAATCATAGATAATTATAATCAAAATTGAATCACTTGGAAGGTTTTCCTGAAGAATAAATATCGCACTTACACAGAAAATCCGCATAGGACGTCCGTTCACGCGTGTTTACCCGCGCGATTGGCAGCATTAGAGATGTTGCTCCACTTCTCTTATACGATACTCCCTCCTGCCAATAACCTTGAGCCCCACTACGGAAATAGAGATATACTTGAACACTTACTCTGGCGGTGGGGGTAACGTATTCGCTCTTAGAGAGAGATAGCTTAACAGGGGATCTTTATCCTTTTCTGTACAGTCCCAACCAGAACGTTGTCCTTGTAAACAAAATGCATGACCTGGATATCAGCGGTATTAATGCATATAGTATGTGAATGTTACAAGATTTTAAGTGAACTGTTCACGGTGCGAAAAGGACGAGTATTCTCTGTTGCGCTATCTCTTTCTATGAGCCCCTACCACAAGAGTAAGCGTTCCAGTATATCTCTATTTCAGTGGTTCGCCTACGAATAAATGGCGGGGTGGCGGTGAGTCTCAGCGATAGCTCAAACAAGAGAGAACGCATAAGACTTAAGTTAAATTAATTAACTTAAAATATTGTACAAAAATTTGAATGAATCATAGCCTATAGCACTTCTGGAACATACGGAACAAAGAGTTCTATCAAAATTGGTCAAATAGATCTTAACTTGAATATGTCGAAACATACATACAAAGATTTTTATATGTTAGAATAGATAGCATATAACATATATATTAGGGAAGTCCTTATTTGGGGATCGAAAATATTTTCATTGGAACGCCCGCCAGACCTATTCCAAACTATTCAAAAAAAATCTGTGTAGAGTTTCAAACCTCTATGTCAACTGTAAAACGTGCCGTTAAGCTCTGTAAGTATTGAATGTAAAATACATGTAGTTTTTATAACCAGTTATCCCGTTTTGTATGACTTCGGAATAAATTGTGGGACCGATTTAAAACTTGACACAGTTTTTGCTTGTACTGATAGTAACAAAGCCTGAAAATTTCGAACTTTTATAATCATTGTTCCCTTGTATGTAATCCTAATAAAAGTGATGCTATTAAGCTTATACCTGAATAAAAATATAATATGTTAAAATTTGGAAATTTCTACGGTTTTTTTTCTATTATTATAAGCAACAACTCTGCCAAGTTTCAAACCGGTTTCCTAATTTCTACTAAAGTCATTTAAACTAAATAACTAGTTATAGAAACTACATGTATTTGCATTTGAAACTTTTAGACCTCAGCGGCACGTGTTCCAGTTGATGTAGAAGCGTGAAACCTTACACAGATTTTTTTTTGAACGATTAAAACAGATCAGAGGAGCATCTCAATGAAATTTTCCGACCCCTGAATAAGGACCACGCTAACATATACACATTGGAACGTTTTTCTAAAAGCTTCAGTTTGTGGAAGCAGGTCGTTATGTGGGTTCACTGCTTGTGAAAAATAATAATTAGTTGATTCTAATAAAAAAACAGAGAAGCTCAGGAAAAGGCACAAAAGATTTAGGTTGTGACTAGCCAAGAAACCCTGTGCTGTTTATTCTAATTAATTTTCATGGACACGGATAGTTTTTAATTACGGATGCGTGAATCAACACCACCCGCTCTCACATGTGGATAAAAAAAAGAATCGACGAAAGTACCCTCAAAAGCGAATTATGATCACAGACGACCGGCGCTGCCGGCGACCCACGCCGAGACGTCAACCAATCCATGACTAGAAGCGAAACAGAAAGTACTCCTAAGAGGCATTCCAGTGAGCAGAAACGTACGCGCTAGTGGTCGAGGGCCCTACTGTATCCTTAATCGACGCCGGAGTGGCAAAGGCGATCGAGGCCGCAGGATCAAAGGTCATACTCTCAGTCCGAGGCATTGCGGAAACAGGAACAGTGAATGTCGAAGGCGAAAAGGTAGCATTAGAGATCAATGGAAGAACAAACGGAATGGCGCACAGGATAGAAGGGGGACGAACCATTAAGAATCTGTCGCTTCATGAACAAACATTGCATTCAGAAGACTCGAAGCAATACTCACATCTAGGCCTAATTGATGTTGAGTAGTACACAATCGCAGAACCTTCGATGTTGCTCGGCCAAGGCTACTGGAATGTCATAGCGACCAAAGAAATCCTCGAAGGAGCCCGAGGAACACCTGTAGCGTCATATACAGCAATGGGCTGGGTCATCCATGGGCCCACGACAAAAATTCGAAAAATAGGTTGTTGAGATAGTGCCTTGCACAATTACGACGTGAACGATAGCAGCATCGGAGGGAAAAAGACGATAGAGACATACATGAACTAATGAAAGCTAGTTTGCGGATGGAAGCAATAGGAGTAGCGTTTCGGGAACGCACCAACATACTGAAAAGACGGGCCATATAGTTGTTAGAGAAACACACACACTGAGTGGAGGACCAATGGAAAACCGGACTACTGTGGAGGGAAGACACCGTGGAACTGCCGGAAAATCGCGCAGCAGCACTAATGCGATTGAAAAATCAAGAAAACAGAATGGACAACAACCCAAAATACGCAGAGCTGTACTGTGAACAAGTCAACAAGTTCATTGAACTAGGATATGCGAAGAAGGTCGGAGAAGTGGAAGATGGAGATCAAAGAGTATGGTACCTTCCCTACTTCGTTGTAATGAATTCAAACAGACCGAGCAAGTTCAGATTGGTAGTTGACGCAATGGCCAAAACAAATGGGGTCAGTTCAAACGACAAGCTTCTGACAGGTCCAGATAGAATGTATGCGTGTTTAAATCGATTCAATCATTTTTTTGAAGCTGTAAATCGCAAATCTTCATGGCCAATTTCTTTCTGGGCTTGTATGGCCCATTTGCGTAAATCATTATCACGAACGATAAGACAGATGTCGACAGCTGCTGCAAAATTATTAAACGTGATGTCGAAAATTCTAGCGATATTTTTTTCTGTGAGTGCCACCTTTATTCCATGAATGAGCCCATCGTCGCAGTTGATTTATAGATTTTACTCTTTAAAAATTTGTCTTTCAGTGTCAATGCGTGAATTTCTTTTTGGTCCGCTTCTCCGGAAATCTACAGCTCTTGATTAATAATCATACGATACATCTTCGTCTTTCGCACACTCATATGGTAGGTGGCACAGGCTGGATATGTCAAATATGCATAATGTCATCTTCTATCATTTGGGCATTAGTATCTTTGTATGGTTCTTGAAAATCTAGGGATTCTTCAATCGTCATTTCCACGCCATTAAATTCAGTCATTGCGGCCAATAAAATATCTTCGATGTTCTCTTTTAATTGAATTTCCCTTCGATTTATGGGAGTCTATTCTGTATTTAGCGATTGAAATACGCCAAGCAAAAGATTGACGACATTTATAGGATCAACTTTCATCTTCAGTATTACTGAAAAAATGTGTTGTAATAACTCAAATCATATCCTTTTTATTTCTAAATATTGGTACATAAGGAAGTTGAAAAAGGCAACAAAGGCAGACGAGAGGCAATACAAATTAAACTTATTTCCACGCTTTAGAATTTTGATATTGTCATGGAATATTTATAATGCAATGCATTTAATAATTAGTTGGCCACCGTGTTGTTTTGATTATTGAACACATCTTCACATTGCATCAGAAAAATGATATATATATCCCACAATTTTTAAATATTAATTTATAATGAAGCAGGAAAAATTTTAATTCACTTGTTACAGACATCAAAAATAATTCACAAGACAAAACAGAATAATATAATAATAATACGAAAGGAACTTGATTTTCAAGTAATAACAATGAACAAAAAATACTATTTCAATTCGTCTCTTCAACCAACTTATTTCAATACGAGAATATCTTGTCGAAAATTTAAAAAACTTACAAAATTTTTGACTGTTTTCTGAATGAGAAATTTATCATTTCTACACATAAACTCAAATAAAATATTAAATTTTATCTAAAAACGAACTACTCACTTTGACGTAGCGCTGACTGTGCAGAACTCACAAATGAAACTGAAATGCGTCCAATCCGTAATCATCCGTATTAAAGCTTCTTTGCCTGGGTACATTGTCTTTGTTCCCGACTTGTCTTCGTTCCCGATGATTCATTTTTGAACCTTTGATGATACAGTGAGGAAATGAAAAAAATGTTAACATTTCAAAACATCTTAGAGGTAGTTCCGTCCAATATTTATTTTCGATAAAATCCAAACTTACGTCTTATTTCCTTCGTGTTTATATGCAATATATATTTTTCCAGACTTTTCGACTTGAATTTGACTATTTCTTGCGTACGCGCAAGATATACAGAGTTGAGGGGTAGTTACCCCGTCCAATATTTTTTGTCGACAAAATCCAGAAACACGTAATTTTTCTTTTGTGTACATACGCAATATAAATTTTTTCAAATTCTTAGATTTCGATTGGACAATTTTTCGCGTAAGCGCAAGATAAACAGCGTTCAAGGGTAGCTACCCCGTCCAATATTTTTTTCGAAAAAATCCAAATATATGTCGTATTTCCATCGTGTTAATACGCATTGTATATTTTTCAGATTTTTATAGTTGAATTTGACCATTTTCTCGCGTAAACGCAAGATAAACAGCGCTTAAGGGTAGTTACCCCTCCAATATTTTTTTTCTACGAAATCTGAATACATGTCATATTTCCTTCGTGTTCGTACGCATTGTATATTTTTTCAGATTTTTAGACCGAAATTTGACGATTTTGTGCATACGCGCAAGATAAATAGCGTTCGGGATTTGTTACCCCGGCCAATGTTTTTTTTCGGGAAAATCCAACAACACGTAAATTTTCTTTTGTATTCGCAATATATATTTTTTTGGATTTTAGACTTGAATTTGACAATTTTTTGCAGAAATGTGATTATATTCAGGGCTGGCTCACCACCTCAATTTTTTAATTTTTTTTCTATTTTTTAATTTTTGAGAAGAATACATACTTCATTTCTCTTCATGAGAAAAATTTTCCAGTCGGATTGGTTAAAAAATATCATGTTCTTGTGGGTGAAACTGCCCTTAAAGTGTTTCATGGCCAATAAAAAAAAATACGTGTCGCTTAGTTTTTAGTCTACTATATCATATTACAAAAGAAATCGAATCAGAGAGTTCGGGCTGGGATACCTTTCTTGAAAATATAACGCCACGACTCAGGTAAAGAGATCCGATACGCGAAGCTGAGAATTCGAAACATCCGCCCTCATTACTCGTGAGATTGCTTGGTTATTATTGGCTCTCGGATTACATAATTCCTAAGCTTAGCTTATCGCTACGTTGATGTCCGTTGTCACGAACCGCTGATTGGGTGTTCGACTCATCGGTGCTCCGTGTTCCGTCTTTAGCGTGGTGACGACTTCGCGATATGCACAGTGGGACGAAGTCCTGGAAAATCGTAGTAAACCTCGAAAAACAAAAACTCGATTCGGCGAATTTCAACTAATGGGTCAGGTAGAGTAATGATAAGTGCATTTAAGCCTCGAACGGAAAGATCGTAGCCCCTATACCTGGCTAGCGACTTCAGTTCAATGTTAACCTTCGTTGAAAGCATGGGAATTGATCAAGGACACGAAGCAAAAGCAGTGAATTTCAAAACTCCATATCTCGAGTATACATAACGCGATTTCAATTTTTTTTAAATGGTTCCGACTTCTAGAGGTACGTAGAAAATATTTTTATACTAGGTATATGAAAAAGTGATGTCCATCCTGCAAAATACGGTTATATTCAGTACCGTCGCGAAAACGATATAATTTTAGAGACTTGTATTTTCAAACAGATGTGAAGTAACATTTTATACCATATTGAACAAAGATCCAAGTTTAAGTCTTTAGACGAGTCTCTTAGCTTACAAAATTCACAGAAATGGGCTCCTCTTACCTGCTCCTTTGGCTGTGACGATTGTTCTTAATTTATGCAGAGTATCAGTGGGTACGTAACGTGTAGTAACAGGATTTCAGTACGTACAATAGGAAACTAAAACGAGTCTTAATATATACCAGTTGTTCATAACAAGCTAGCACGATTATTTTAGATTCATATTGTTTATGATAAATGTTATCGATAATTTGTGTGGTTCAAGATTTATTGAGCGGCAGCATATGTTTTATTGTTGTGGTTGTCAAAAACTATACAGTGTGTCCACGAGGAAAGTGCGCACCTTATGACATCAGCCAATAATCTGTCGCTACGTTTCGCTACAACGAATAAAAAAATGTAACTCTGCACCGTGTTTTATTAAAATGTTTCGAATAAAATATTTTCGTATCAAAGCAGACTTATTTTCACTTACCTGATGTAATTCAGATCGAGTTCTAAGCGAAAAGAACGATTTGCTGCTTCTTTTTACTGAATTCGCTTGTTAAAGAGATGGGCTTTCCACTTTTCTCACTTTATGAAATCGATACCATGAGCTGATGTATCTCGTTGAATTTCAATTTTTCAGTTAACCATGAATGAGTCTTCACCGTTAATTATTTGGTTCGCGTCACTTTCATTTACACTCGTGTAGCATCAATTCGCGAGCGGTGAACATAACCTCATCCGAGTTCGCAAGGGCAACGCGAAGTTTTGGTGAAGTATTTTGTTAATAATGATTTTCGGATTACAGTGATAAATTAACCGTCGAAAGAATCCGATGATTTGATTGACGCGATTAACGTGTGTCTGATTTATTTTACTTCGGATCAGCTTCGAATCGATGAACTGTTTTTCGTAACAAAACAACGTAGGGACATTTTCTGCCAGTCGCGATTGGTATTGCGTTGGCTGCTCAATGAGGCGGTAACTGTTGGTCAATAAAATTCGAACGACTTGACGCAGGCGTATAAGGTGCGAACTTTCCTCGTGGACACACTGTACAGTTTTTGGATTGTACAGTTCAGCGTATTATTGTATTACTTCAACGTGACAGCTGTTTTGAGTAGCGCTGACGAAAATCCTGAAAATTTCTCCCTTATTTGCAAGTGGGGCTCTGGGCAAAGTATATTCAAACGAAAGTCTCAAGAATACAACATATCGGACTCAAGGGTGTTTTTCACTTCAGTCGTGCTATTAAAACTCGTGTCTGTCGATAACAAATCGAATGCGTAAATTATAATTTGGAAACATCATAGGTCTCCGTTTTCTCAATTCTGTGGACCGCTAAGATAACAATTTTGAAACGAAAACTCAGAATCGACATCAAACGAAGAACTGTAGAACGAAAATCATATAAGACACTTGTTCAGAAACTAGAGACACTAAATCGGAACAAAATCTCAAACAAATTTCAAGTGATGTTGACATCATCGTTAACGATGATCGATGAGAAACTTTGCAACGCATTGAGACCTACTAGTTCTTCTCTACCTTGCTACATACATATGTGGAGCCAAAGATTTTGATTACATTGATACTTTACTATGTTGACTGTCTACAAAAAACAGTCTAATTGGACTTTTTCAGATTCAGTCTATCAACATTGCACGGGTGGATATCGGTTTTCGAATGCTGTTTGCATTTGTATTCCAAAGTGAAAATTAAAAAATGGCCAGCACGTATTGAGGAACAGAAACAGATCGTACAAGAGAGTAAGAGGGTTGTTCAAAAGGGCTTCCGTACTGAATCAGGACTAATTGTCGAATAACTAGAGCCTAGGTTCGGCAGTACCAATCACGGTAATACAGCTCTGCGATTTCTCGAGAATTCAATTGTGTCTGCTATGATAACGAAGGTTAACGAGAATTAAATTTAACGGTTTTACGTTATTCTGCAGGCTATTTAAAATGACCACGAAATTGATATTGACAAATTTCGAGAATGTACGGAACAAACTGCGCGAATACCTGTCGAACTATACCTGTGGTATTATATGCCTACCTCGGTGCACAAACTTCTTATCCATGATCCACAAAACACAGCTCATGCATTAATACCCATTGGTCAATAATCCGGAGATGCTCAAGAAACTACAGACAAAGCATCAAAACTATTTGAGCAAATTTAACACGAAAGTGATCGAGATCCACAAGTAAAATCGAGTAAAATCTAATCCGCACATTTAAGTGTCCATAAATTACCCCAGAAAAAAATGAACAGTTTATCTGTCGAAGCTGTAGAATTGTTCATTCCACCTATAGTAAGTTAATCTAATGCAGAAAATGATTTTCAATTTGACGACGATTCTGACGAGGAAATTGTATTTCATTATTTGATTTTGTAATACTTGTAACTTTTTACGATGAATTTTCTAGAACAGACAATGATTCTTTCCTTTCTGCACGGGTAAGTCAATTGAAACTCCGTAAATGAAAGGAGCTTAGTTGATGATTTAGGCCCTACTTCTCAGTCAATCCAACGTATATTCAGTATACAGTAAGTCAATTTAAACTCCCAGAATGGGAAGAGGAGCTTAGTTGATGAATTACGCCCTACCCCTCAGCCAATCTAGCAAATGTTCAGTATACAGCAGGAATCAATTGATACTCCGAGAATGGGAAGAGCTTAGTTAAGCAATCAGGCCCTACCCCGCAGCCAATCTGGTGAATAAGCAGGATATAAGCCTATGAATATTAATGACTTTTCGTTGCCTAATTGTTGACATTTCGAGCTGTTGTCTTTCCTTTGTTCTAATATCCTTATTATTGTACATGATATACAGTAGTTACCTGCATGTACACTTTCAATCTTACTTTGATAATAACAACTAATGACTTCTCGACGTACCAAACGGTCAGATGTTTGAATAGTCTTGGGTACATGTTGATATTGTTCACGGAAGTTATGTCCAAACATTCTTAAAAGTTCACGTCACGATAATTATTTATTAATCAAGTTGATTGTAGACGTTAAGGCTTTGAAAATTATTGGCACTCAATAACCCGGTTCTTTTGAAACGAGGCGAACTTGAATTGAATTGAGGAAATAGTAAGAAAAAACTCGATGGCGTCTTATGAGATGACAAGAATTAGTCAAGCACAATAAAGTTGAAATTAAGGAGATAGTGAGTTTCCTTCAATTAACACAATAAACCGAAGCGCGCGCTGTAAACAAAAGAGCTGAAGAAAAAACTCTTCTTCACGGATAGAGAGATTTCTTGGGTGAGCTACTGGTAACTCAGCGTTTCTTAGTTCAATTCTCGGTACTAGTCAACTTGACCATTCATCTTATTGTAACGCTAATTTCTGTTATCCTCAGATGAGGACTTACCGCTGACACTTTGGTACGATTCTTCAACTATTCTTAACTAGCTAAATTATAACAAAATAATACCGGTTAGGCCGAGAGTTTCCGTCATACAGTAGTACATCGGATTTTCGGTAACGATGGTCTTCGGGAGCGGAAAATGGTAGTCATCGGTAGTTGTTGATCCCTCGGTGGCCGGGATCCTCGTTCTAGTACCTTGTTTGCTTGCATCGGAGGGCGAAATTATAGAATTTATAAACAACAAATTAGTTAGTAGTAGTTATTGCCTCTTTTATATCGAGTTTGGTTAGAGTATCCCGCCAGGGACGCGTTTTCCGGAAGTTTCGTTCAGTTTTGTGCCCTTGTGACGAGCGGCTCTGAAACGCCACGTTACAACATATAATATGAGGGATTACTATTATTCCCTATGGGACTTCCATTAAGAGGGGCGGAAATAGCTGGTATGAGAATACGAGAACTAGATAATTTAATCACGTGAGGTAATAAGTAAGAAAAACACATTATTAAGTGGGACACGGAGTTTTAAAAAACATATGTCGCGGCGTAACAGCAGCGACCCAAAAAACTCCCAAGTACTGATTTTTATCTCTATTGAATGATTTTTTTTTCAAGTTGTGGCTACCATTGCAGCTCCTCTATATTGAATTTTTACATTTTGACTAAAAATTTGAAATCAGTGACTCGGAAAACTCCCACGAACTGGTTTGCATACATATCTCACGACGTTTTTAAAATTATGCACGCCATATTGGATCCGCTACATTGAATTTTAAAAAACATAAGTGAGAATGCTTCTGTGTAGGTACGATGGGATTTTAAGTTTTTGTCAGTTTTTTCGGTGTCTTGGCCCCTCGTGACTTGGTATCGCATATACTCGAAACAGAAAAATCCTGAAATTTCTCATTCGCTAGCTTGTCAAGTCTCGCAGTCTCCCCTCAGAGTTTCGGTTGGGCGACCCTTGTCCTGGCTTACCTTTTCTACTATATTAACAAATAATATCACGATTTTCCTAATTTTGGGTTACGCATTCAAAATGCCACGTCATAGTACCTTGCGCAAAAACAGATTTGATGGATATCGTTGAACCCTTAGACGTAGACTTAGGGCTGTCTCAAGTCAGAAAAATTGCAGGAATTTGCACAAGGTTAAGAAATACACAGACAGTATTACCAACTAAATGTTATAATCATGTTACAGTATTTCATGAGCAACTTGACCTTGAAATGTCTAATAACTGCAGTGATGAATTTGCATTATCTCTCAGACAATCTATTCCAAATCAGCTAGTGATAATGTAATTTGAAAGATTGTTTATTATTTTCCTGATTTCAGGGTTTGAAAAACATCAACGAAGTATGGAAGAAGATGATACTTGAAATGGTACCATACAAAGATCAGGGAATATTCAGACTCAAAACAGTTGACGACATCACTCAAGCATTAGAAGATCATCAGATTCAGTTATCCGCCATGAAATCCACGAGGTTCAAGGCTGCCAGTTTAATCATATTTATTTATAACCAACGAACATGTACTCTTCTGTATTGTTTTGAAAATACTCAAATCCTTGAATAACAATAAGCTATTTACTCATGCCTGCGTTACAGATTTGTTGAACCGTTTGCGGTAGAAGTAGATTATTGGGAAAGAGCACTATCTGACGTGAATGAGGCATTAGACGCAGTTCTCTTGGTACAACGAAGCTACATGTATCTCGACAACATATTTTACTCGGAAGATATTAGAAAACAGTTGCCAAAAGAGACAGACGATTTTGACAAGATAACTATGACATGGATGGAAGTCAGTGGGCGCATAGCAGCTAACGGGCTTGCTTTGAAAGTAACTCGTGACCCACGTGAGTATCATGCAATACACCCATATATGTATTAGCGCTGGCTGTCAAGGTTCCCGTTCAGCTATTGGAACAAGTTTTTTTTTTGTCTTTTGATTAACCTTCCGAAAAAAATAAATGAAATAGATTCTGTAAAATCATCAAACTATACGCAGGTCATAGTTATTACTAAAAATCATCCTTCTTCGTAAACGACGAACGAAGAATTTTTTTCGATATAAACAGCCTCTTCCAATGTACTTTTAACATAATAATACACCTATTGATGTATTTGGTACTATATGATAAGAAGCCTAAGTACCACTTATGTTTTCATAAATATTGTCTTCAAGAATCTGTCGCAATTTTGATGATCATGGTTAGTCGAATGAACAGAACATATATTTCTGAAAGGTTTTATCACTCACGTTTCTAGTAAGAAACGTTTGCGAGTATGCAATTAATTGCGCACTGTAAGTTCTGAAAGCCTTATGGCTTCTACGCCGTAAGGGGCCGTACTTGAATCACGTGTCAAATTTAGAGGTGAGGGGGGGTCAAACCAGTCTGTTACTATTTGTTGCAGTACGGAGGAGGGCGTTTTTGATGTTTTTATGTAATTTGTCAAAATAAAAATAAACAAAAGTAAAACTTTACGGCGATGGCTAAAAAAGTATGACTCAAATTTGGTACGCTACGGTCTGCCTATAGCAAACCTGTTAACATCTTAAAAGTAGCGCCATGCAGCGATTCTTCGCTCAAGACCAGCCAACTTAATAATAATAGTATAATATAATATTTCTTTATTGATCACAATTTTTTTTGCAAATACATGTTAATTAGAGTAGAGTAGAGCAGGGGATTGGTAGTGGTAGGTAGAAACACACGCATTTGCACGAGGAACAAGGGAAACTGCCGAAAACTTTGTCCAGGTGTAGCCGGACCCGAGTCCAAAGCACCGACCAGCAACGCAGCGACTGAACGGCGTCGCGGCGTGACCCGTCTTATATTTTTTCAAATTTGCTTGAAAATGACCAGCAGTCTTGAAGAATTAAAGAGTTTCTAACAATAGAGCGGGTAGGGGAGAAATCAATGTTCTGTGACGACTCGTTACATAAGGGAAAGTAAAGAAGTAATTCTCAATGCATGACATAAATTAAGCACTACCTCTAATCTGATTTCTGTATTTTTATCTCTTCGTCAAGGTTTTCTTGTACTTCTTCGGCTACACTTCGTTAACATTTCTGCCCACTATTAGATAAATTGGTTAAGCGATTGCTGGAAAAATGGTAATATTGCTCTATTTGAGTACTGTGAGGTCTTCAGGTTTTATATCCTGATGTGTTTTTTTCAACACGTATTTGACAATTTTCATGCGTCCTAACACCATTACATTACTTTCCGGTGACTCTATAGATGAAATTATGTGTTTAAAGTCTTAGTACTATACGAAATGTTCAAAATTCTTGCAGTTGAAAGAAGAAACTCCATTGTCTTGTTTTCCTTTAGATAAATCCCATTTAAACAGCGTCGCTTTCATGAATTTGATCACAGCGCTACTTATTATTCACCCTTATACTCCCACTTTAATACACTTCGTATAGTTATCTATCAGAGGCATGTGTTCATCTTTACTTCAATGGAGAAGGTGTGCACCAGCTTCTGCCTACGGTGCCATTGATATTGAAATGGGTATTCCGAAAATCCCCGAAAATCCTTTCAATTCTTCTTCGAGATCCAAACACTGTATTTTAAAGCTGTATTCAATATTTCAAAAACGTTTTTCAAAAAAGTTCGCAACTACCGTCTTGAAACCAAAAGAGAAAGGACTCATAACCTTATCAGCACATCTTCGCGATGAGAATAGTATCCCATAAAATTTTCATCAAAATCAATTGAGTGGTTTGACCGGAATGCTGCTCCCAAAAAATCTATGATCGTATACATCTACTTGTAAAAATACGTGCAAGCTCTCATATAAATGCCAAGACGCGTCTTTCTAGGTGATTTAAGGATTTTTTGTCAATCTGATGTTCTTTTGATTGGCAAAAGTGTAAGGCACACCGTCTAATTACGATCATGCCCAAAAATTAGCCAAGCAATCCGCAAACACAAGCAACTACAATTTTTTTTTTGAAGTGAAAACTTCTTCAGCGGCGCTTAGCACTTTTGTAGATGGGTACAAAATGTTAAACTCGCGTCAGATTCGTAGCGCGTCAGATCCGTAGCCTGATCGAAAAACCGTAAGACGGATGGAGAGGGGGTAATATCCCCCTCTCCTTCTACCGTACGGCGAAAATGTTTGGCTTTCTTAGGCCATATTAGCTTTATTGAAGGGAGAACAGGTAACTAAATGATTGGTACGCCTGGATAAGTATCACAGATAATGAATTATCGTTTATTAAAGAATTCTGATGAAGATATTACGTGGTTCTTTCGCCACAGCTCTGGCTGAGTGTCACCGGCCCTTTTTGCTAGCGCTCGGGAGAGAGTTCTCGCCCGATCATTCGTCGCAGAGACGGAACGTCAGCGTCTGCTTACGCTGCCGCTTATGATCTGGGGCGCTGCTCTCAGCTCTGACGACGGGCGAACCTGGTCGTTGTCGAGAGGTCGCCACATCTACTCCCCCCCCCCCCCCCCCCCCCTCCCCCCCCAGTAGAGTTCGTATTCTGTGAGAGATTTTCGATCTCCGGATTTTCATTCGGAATGTACGCTGGCTTCAGTCTTTCAATGGAAATGTTTTTCTCGTGTTCCTCAACGTTGACCTTGAAGACCCGCTCGTTGATCCTTTCGATGATTTTATACGGACCTTTATATGGCGGTTCCAGTGGTGCTCTCACGTGGTCGCATCGAACGAAGACATGAGTGCAATCGCTCATGTCCTTGTGGATGAAGGGGCGTTTTTTGGTGTGATGAGCAGTCGGAGTTGGTTTGATTTGCCTCATTGCCTCGCGATGGTTTTCCAGGAACTTTTCTGGATCTGCAATTTCTTCGTTCTACGTGAAGAACTCTCCTGGGACTCTTAAGGTCGTTCCGTACAGCATTTCTGCCGGCGACGCTTTGATGTCGTCTTTATACGAAGTCCTGAGGCCGAGCATTACAGATGGTAGAAGGAGAGTCCATGGGATTTCCGGTTTGCACATGAGCGAGGTTTTAAGCGTTCGATGCCACCGTTCCACCATGCCATTCGACGCTGGGTGGTAGGGAAAGGTTCTTATTCGATTTGCTTCGATGAATTTGGTCAATCCCCGGAACAGCGCAGATTCGAACTGCGACCCTTGGTCTGTCGTGATCTTCAGCGGTGTCCCGTATTAGCTGATCCAGTTGTCGAAAAGCGCTGTGATTATCGTTTCCGTGTTGATGTCTCTGAGTGGTATTGCCATCGGTCAACGTGAGAAGCGATCGATGATGGTTAGGCAGTATTTAAAGCCGTCGACGTTGGGCATCATTATTATGTCGATGTTTATGTGGTTAAATCTGGCGTCCGCTACGTCGATTTTGTTCGGCATGCTTCGATTGTGTCTCTGGATCTTCGCTCGTTGGCACTCCAGACACTCTTTTGCCCATTGCGTTGCGTCTTTTTTGATTCCCGGCCAAATGTACTTTTCTCTGATCTTCTTGCCTGTGTTCCGGATACTCGGGTGCGAGAGGCCATGGATCGAGTTGAATGCTGTTTTTCTCAAGGTCTTTGGGATGTACGGTCTGACGGTTCCTTTAGCAATGTCGCAGTAAATCTCTTTTTCGTCGATTTGGAGTCGCTGGAGTTTTAGCGATGAGGTTCCCTCGATGAGTTGTCTCAGTTCTTCATCTCCATCTTGTGCGTCAGCGATTTTTTGGCTGGATAGTACTGTTGGCATGTTTATTGTGTTTATCTATTATAGAATCTTGGTGATCGGTCAATTAAGAAAACGTATTTTTAGTTAACGTTTCGACCCGGATATGGGCCCTCCTCAGAACGATTTATTTTTTAACTGTCAAGAATAACAAAAAAGATTTTTTATAAAATAAATAATAGTACTAGAAGTAATAAGACTTAAATATTGTAGATGTAATACTCTTAGAGCTATTATATATTGTTGATTAGTAAGAACCTTATGATTAATTAAAATAAGGATGTCTTTAAGTGTTATTTACCTTTTGAATTAGGTAAGTGGACTAAGATGTAGTCGAATTCACAATTACAATTGATGGAGACAGTGTTCTTTTGAGTGACGGTAGACAATGTCAATCTTCAAGTTATTTTATATGTGGAAGTTAATGGGCTTCCAAAAATTCACAAAGAGGATGTCCCTTTAAGAATAATCGTCTCATTTGTCAATAGCCCGACCTATACCTTAGCCAAGACAATCAATTCATGGCTCGCCACCAATATCACACCTCCCATCTCGAGAGTTAAAGATAGCTTTTTCTTAGTTGATACAATTAAAACATTGATTATCCCGGACAATTATACGTTAATATCGCTAGATGTAATTTCACTCTTTACCAACGTTCCTACAGATCTCGCATTGCGTGCAGTAAACAACCGGTGGGCTTCTCTGGAAAATAAGATCCCAATTCCCCTTATTGAACTTGATAAAGCCTTAAAAATATGTTTTGACTCCGCAATATTTAAATTTAATAATGATACTTATGCACAACAGTTTGGTTTGCCTATGGGATCTCCTCTCTCCCCAATCCTGTCAGACCTTGTCATGGAAGACTTGGAAACGTCTTGCATTAATGATCTTGGTTTTGATTTATCGTTCTATTTTCGATACGTGGATGATATTCTTACTGCCGTTCCAAACGAAAAAATAGATCACACCCTTAATATTTTTAACCGGTACCATCCAAGATTACAATTTACTATCGAAACAGAAGAAAATAACGCCATCAGTTTCTTAGACGTATTGTTGATACACAACAATAATAATATCAAGACAGATTGGTTTCACAAAAAAACTTGGTCACAAAGATACCTGAATTTTAATTCTCACCATCCTTTGTCCTTCAAAATAGGCACCATCATTAACCTAGTTGACCGAGCTATCAAACTAGCTAGTATAGAGTTCCAGGAAAAAAACCTGTCGCTCATATACAATATACTTAGATGGAATGATTACCCTCATGGCCTATTACAACAACAAATTAATAAGAGACGCACCTACATCAACAACATACCTGACAATAATATTGACTCTGCTCCCGCTGAAGATAACAATAGACCAGCTACTACATATATCCCCATCCCATGTGTATCTGGTCTCTTTGAGTCCCTTAACCGCTTATTCGCCAAATATAATGTCAAGTTTGTTGGAAAAAATTCAAAAGATTTACAACTAGTTTTTGATACAGGAAAAGACAAGATCCCCATGGGCAAACGATGTAATGTCGTGTATAAAATACCATGCAATGATTGCAATTAAGTCTACATAGGTCAAACTGGTCGACATCTCAACACTAGAATTAGGGAACACCAACGCAACGTAAATGAGATTGAAGAACGTCACACAGCTCTAACGAAACATAGTATCGATAAACAACACACTTTTAATTACGACAACACAAACATCCTTTGTGAAGAACACAATTATTATAGAAGACTGTTATTAGAAATGTGCAACATTGTAGGTCACACCAATTCTGTTAATCTTAGACAAGATGTTGAACATTTAAGTAATATTTACAAACCTCTAATCTCCTCCCACACAACAAATATTGTTTAACCTTAACTACATACAAAAAATTTTTTTGTCCCCATTATACAGTCCTTTCTACATAACTTTTCTTACAAAATATTTATTGTTTTTCTGTATAATTGTTTATAATAGGTTCACCTTCACTCTGGATTACATTGTTTTCTCCCATCAGTCGTTATTCACCTGTTGACTCAATTGGTTCAACCAACAATATTTCGTTAGACATGTGGAACTTAATTATAAAGAGCCTACCTCCACTTCTTTGACTCCTGTGAATTAATTTTATTGCTCAAAAGACCTTCTTCAATAACCTTTTAACACAATGACATACTGACTGTGTCTTTTTAATTAATGACTTCCAACCATTAACTTCCACATATAAAATAACTTGAAGATTGACATTGTCTACCGTCACTCAAAAGAACACTGTCTCCACCAATTGTAATTGTGAATTCGACTACATCTTAGTCCACTTACTTAATTCAAAAGGTAAATAACACTTAAAGACATCCTTATTTTAATTAATCATAAGGTTCTTACTAATCAACAATATATAATAGCTCTACGAGTATTACATCTACAATATTTAAGTCTTATTACTTCTAGTACTATTATTTATTTTATAAAAAATCTTTCTTGTTATTCTTGACAGTTAAAAAATAAATCGTTCTGAGGAGGGCCCATATCCGGGTCGAAACGTTAACTAAAAATACGTTTTCTTAATTGACCGATCACCAAGATTCTATAATAGATTACATACGAGGTCGAGAATTCTTATTCATCTTATTGTCTTTATTATGGATAGGGCGTCGGCTACATTGTTTTCCTCTCCTTTCACATGGATTATATCCGTGGTGAATTGAGAGATGAAACCGAGTTGTCGCAATTGGTGAGGAGATGCTTTTTCGGAGCGTTGCGAGAAAGCGTAAATCAATGGCTTGTGATCGGTTTTTACCGAGAATTGTCGACACTCTAAAAGATGTTGGAAGTGTTTGATTCCCGCAAAGACAGCTAGCAATTCTCTATCGTACGTGCTGTACTTTTTTTCTGTTTCAGATAACTTACGTGAGAAGAATGCGATCGGTGTCCACGTCCCATTTATTTTTTGTTCCAGCGCTGCTCCGATCGCATTGTCAGATGCGTCTGTTGCCAGAGCTAATGGTGCTGTCGGTAACGGGAATTCGGTGGTCGTTATATTCATGATGCTGTTTTGGCAGTCTGTGAACGCCTGTTCCGCTTGTGGAGTCCAGTTGATCTTTGTTTTGTCGTTCTTCTTTGATTGTTTCAGGTACGAGTTCAAGGGTGCTTGAAGTTTCGCCGCGTTGGGAATCAATTTCCGGTAGTAATTGATCACACCTAGAAATCGTCGCAATTCTTTTACATTTTCAGGTTTTGGATAATTTTTTATTTTTTTAATGCGTTTTTGTGGTGGTTTGTACCCGTTTTCATCTATCGTGTAGCCGAGATATTTGACCTCCGATTTTCCCAAGAAGCATTTGCTCGGATTGATGGTGAGTCTTTTTTGTTTCAGTCTTACGAAAACTTGTCTCAAGTGTACTTCGCGTTCGGATTTGTTCTCTGACATGACGAGGATGTCGTCGATGTAGACAAACACAAAGTCGAGATCCCGAAATATTTTGTCCATGAATCTTTGGAATGTTTGGGTGGCTGCTTTTAACCTGTAAGGCATTTTTAAGAATTCAAATAATCCAAAAGGGGTAATAATGGCCGTTTTTGGAATATCCTCTTTTGCTATAGGTATCCGATGATACGCTCTCGTTAAATCCAGAGTGAAAAAAATTTTCTTACCGTGAAGTTTCTGGAACAGATCTTGGATCATCGGTGGAGGATATCGGTCTGGTGTTGTTCGATCGTTCAATTTTCGATAGTTCCCACATGGTCTCCACGCTCCGGAACTCTTTTTCTGCAGGTGCAGCGGGCTTGACCACTGACGTTTCGATGGTCTGATTATTCCTAGTTCCAGCACGATGTTAATCTCTACTTTTGCTGCTTTCAGTTTTTCCCCTGCCAATTTTCTTGGCCTTTCAGCTACCGGAGGTCCTTGCGTTGGGATGTAGTGAGCGATGTCTTCATTGTTCTCGTCGGTGGCTTGGATCGTTGGTTTTGTTAGTTCGATGTATTGGTTCAACAGGGCCGTGTACTTTTGGCCTTCGTTGCTTGGAGAGTTTTTTTTCATGTCGACTGTCGAGATGCTATGAACTGCAACTTTGATGATTTCTCCTTTTGTTGACAGCGATGTTGTTGAATCAATTAATCGTTGTCCTTTCAGATCTATTAACAGACCGAAGCGAGCGATGAAGTCTGCACCGATGATTGCTGATTTGACGTCACCTATGATGAATGGCCACCTGAATGCTCTGCGCAGTCCCAGATCTATTTCTATCCATTGGATTCCATAGGTTTTTATGACCGTGAGATTGGCTGCGTAGAGTTGGAGCTCTGAAATTTTCAATTTTTGTTTTATTGCTTCCTGTGGAATTACTGAGACCACTGATCCGGAGTCAATTAAAAATTCGAAGTGTGTCGATTTGTCGTAGATGTGTAGGCGGTGTTCTTTCATATCCATGTTGCTGTCGCCCACTGCCTGTATAGATGACAGCTCCTTTAGTTTTCCGGTTTCGTAGCTTGTTCGATGAGTTTCGCAGTGCACGGTGGAGCACAGCGGTAGCTCTTGTCACCAAACTTTCGGTGATAGTAGCATTGACCGGTGCGTCCCGCTGAAGGAGATCGAGTTCGCGAGTGGGCTCTGGATCTTTGATTTTCCTTGTTTTCATTCTTATTTTTTTCAGTTTTCATCCACTCGGCAATTTCAATCAGTTTTTTATTCAATGTTATCGATTTTAGTTACCAGAGCTTTTCCTTCATGCGTTTTTATTGCTTTTACTGATAGTGTTTGTTCCTCACCTTGAGTTTTCACGCACATAACGTTGTTCGTTGTGTTTTCGAGGATGCTGTCGGCTATTTCTGCTAGCTCGTCCAGCGTTGCGTTGCGTACGACTTTTAACGTGTTGTGTACCGTTTGTGGTAATAATCCGAGCCATTTCGTTTTGAGGAGCTCTTCTGATGCTCTGTTGTTGGCCAGCTCCTTCATTTTCCTCAGCAATTGCGACGGTTTTTGGTCACCCAGTTGGATCTCCGAGAGCAGGATCTGCAACTGACGCTCTGATGAGGCTGTGAATCGTTTCAATATCATGTCTTTCATGTGTTGATATCGATTATCTGCTGGCGGATTGAAAAGAATGTCTGTAATTTTACAAATGGTTGCTTCGTCGAGAGCTTCTACCACCGCGTCGTACTTGGCTGAATCTGAGACGATTTTCTTTTTTCGCAGCGTCGACTCTATTTGTATAAACCATGCCGCTGAATTTATTTTCCAAAACATGGGTAATTTGTAATTTGCTATCGCACTAAGCTCGTTATCTTCACGAGTGGTTGTTACCTGCTGGTTTGAGGAGCTGGATTGGGTAGTTTGTGTTCTTTGGCTTTCTATTACCTGTTGGTTTCTCATGTCTTGGATTTCTCCTTGAAGTTCCTTGATTTGTTGCACGACGATTCCGGTTGGGTCCTCTCCACCCGCGGCTCCCTCGGAGTCCGACATTTCACCAGGTAGTTGTTTTGAGGGGGTTCGCGGTGTGGGCATGCCAAGTTTCCTCTTCTCTTTTTTAGGTTAGTTTTTTAGTCGGGGTCACCAGTTTTGGCTTTCTTAGGCCATATTAGCTTTATTGAAGGGAGAACAGGTAACTAAATCATTGGTACACCTGAATAAGTATCACAGATAATGAATTATCGTTTATTAAAGAATTCTGATGAAGATATCACGCGGTTCTTTCGCCACAGCTCTGGCTGAGCGTAACCGGCCCCTTTTGCTAGCGCTCGGGAGAGAGTTCTCGCCCGATAATTCGTCGCAGAGACGGAACGTCAGCGTCTGCTTACGCTGCCGCTTACGATCTGGGGCGCTGCTCTCAGTTCTGACGACGGGCGAACCTGGTCGTTGTCGAGAGGTCGCCACAAATGTATGCCTGCTCCGTCTTTCTCGTTTAAGTGGCGCTGGGCGCCTGCGCGTGTGTGTTTATACTACAGCCTGCTACGCGCATCCACAGATGGTGACTGCTGATGCGTTAATCGTTTGTATACTTGTTAAATTCGTGCATATAAAGTGCTGAAAAGATGGAAACGGAAGAAAGTGCATTTATTAACGAAAAAAGGGACGAAGAAATATCGAAAGAAAATAAGTGAGTACTTCATAAAAATATAGATATGTACCTACACATTATAGATGAAATATTTGTAATACGTTGATACTTTATAGCGTTAACCTATACATTCGCGCAACAAATTTTAGCGACATATTTGAGGGAAATCGTTTCTTTTTTAATAATACATTAAAGAAATGCGCGCGTGACTCATTGGTTCTTGATATTAGGAGTATCAATTGTGATACTGACCACATTGGCTTATCCAGTGCTTTGCTAATCGAGTGTAAAAACGTGTATTACGTATAAAATCATAAGAAATACGGTACTAAACAAATAATTTCAAATGAAAATAAATGAAATAGAATGATAATAAATAATCTTCGTTTTTCAGAAAAACAAAAGAAAAAAAATAAAAATCGGAAATATCAATGTGCAAGGCGTCAGCGTAGAAAAAATTTGAAAAAAAAAAGATTCGAAGGAAGAAAAAGAAGAAAAAAAAAAGAAAAAGACATCGTGAAAATCAAAGGGCATATTATTTATGTAATATAAATTGTCATGTTTGTCTACGATAGCGCAATAAATGAATATTGTATTTTACCACATGAATGATAGTACTTTTATACTGATAAATGAAACAATTCGTGCGACATTATTCCCTAACCATTCCAACATATTCAAAAATGCACAGCGTTGATGTTTAAGTTATCACTTCTGCCGGCACTCCCGGAGTGCAACCCTTCCTTTTTTTTTGATCACTATTCATCCACGTTGCCACGTACCAATATAGATCGGAAGACCTCGTGGTCCACGATCCGTAATGATTGAAAGATTCACACCCGCTGGATTAGGGTTGATTACCGCGAGGGTTGTGTACTTGTCAAAGTGCAAAAGCACACCTGTTGCGCTAAAACGTTGACATCTATAAGGTTAAGATTGCAGTACTAAGAAATGGGGAAATTAAATTCTGAAAATAATAAGTCGTAGAATTTCATTAAAGCAAATAAAATGTGTACGTACAATATAAAAGGGTTATAGAGCGACCTACAATTCACGTAAGGAGACGGTAAATGATCTGAATAAGAAGATAAGAACTGAACAAAATGATATTAATAGTTAATCAAGAATAAAAAAGATGTTTTTAAATGAGAAAGATTGAGAACTCTGAAAAGGGCAGAGGAATATCATAAGTTGACAAAATGTTAGATTAATAATCTGGGATTTCCAGTTCAGTGATTAGGATTTGAGGTATAGTTAGAGGGAAAGGTGAGCCGATAAGTTTTTCTGGAATATAGTTGAAGTTATCTTCTGGAACCTACCGCCGGTACCAAGCTGTATCTTTGACCTGAGTCCCAAAATCATTACAAAGGATCCAACATCCTCCAAGCTAGCCAGCGAAACTGGACTGTTGAATCTTCGCAGACTTGATCATCGAAATTGATGTCCTGCAGCGACCTGAAGGCCTTGGATGGTAGCTGGTATCAAGCACTGAGGTGCACCCCGCATGTCCTCCTGGTAGAGATCACTTTGATGTCTTGGTTCGCAAATTCAGTTGATTGGTCGGTGTTGTCTGGTCTATAATTGAAACTTGGTTTTTCTGATAGTAGAGGTAGATATTATCGATGGCGAATGACCTCAAACATCCCATTGTCGAACCTCCTAGGTCATCGTTCGGTACCTAAGCCTGAACGAATGTCCGAAAAAAATTTCCAGGGTAAGCGTCTGGCGCAGTGGACACGTACCGCGGTATTGAAAATGCAACGAAATCAGAGGGCCTTTCTTAACACTGTCAACTATTTTCTGATACTATTCTAATTCTGGCCTGAAAGAGTTTGAACAGAGATTTTCCCTTCATTCGATCACCTCGGTTTTGCTCAATACATTTCCCTCGGAGCGGCAGCGGTATTTTGTAGTATTTCTTGCTCATGCAGAATGTCTAGTGGAACTCTCTATCAAATTTTTTAAATGACGCCCACATGGTGTTGTAAATAATTGTTTTCATTTTTGCCTGTTCATATTAATGTGAGAGGTCAAAAACGTATGTCCATACGGGGATATGAATAATATAAATAAGAGGACGGTGAGTAATTTAAATCTCTTGTTGACATAAAAGAAAAATATGAAATCAATGGACAGGCTTAGAAAAAAAATGAAATGACGAGAACGATAATAAATATGACTTTGACTATCAATTGAATAAATTAAATATAAATAAAATATAAATGAAATATAAATAACATGTAAATAATGTAAGATTACAGTCGAGGTTTGAATAATCTCGGCCCTCCGAGAGCGCTTTCTTTTGCTTAGGCGAGAAAGTAAGATCGCCTGATCATTGTGGCGATGGGTGCTAATTGCACATGTCGCGCGCCCGCCCCACGGTGGGCACCATTCTGAGATTATACAAAATAGAAGGATAATAAAGTTTGGGAATATGGAACCAATAAACCGATGTCCAGTTTTCTTCCCTTAATAAAATAAATGAACAATATATTATCGGTCCCCGAAAAATAAAATAAATAACAAAATCACAGAACGATTTGCATATATCTACCTATATATATACTAACAGAACAGACACACTAGGCGCATCACTACACATAAACCACTACACATAAAGGTTTAAAAATATTTTCTCTCGAACGTTTTTCCGAAGTAAATTCAGCTCCCCAGCAGTGCAATGTCTCAAATACGAAATTACAATTGTCCTGGCAACTTATCTTAACCACGTGCTTTTTTATTGTTGGCTCTTTCCTTTAAACTCCGGGGATTCTTGGGTGGTGAATTGGCGGAGAATTAATCTTCGGACTCGTCAGGTGGCCAAATCGATCGGGATATACCGACGGTATTGTAAGATTTTACTTTCTTTCTTTCTTATTTATTAACAATAAATCCCAATTTGTAAAATTTTACTTTCTTTCTTTCTTTTTCATTGACAATAAATCCCACACATACACACACACATTCCATCCATTCGTATCATCTAAAAACTTATTGTAAATAATTGGCGGTCGATTTTTCTCGTCTTTGACGAGACGTCACATAGACGTTAACAATTCAACTATTTTTGGAGTAGATTTCACTTATCGTATTAATTTTCGGTCCCTCGGTGGCTCTCTCCCCGGGACCGGAGGTTTCTAGTGATGACGGGATTCCGCAGAGTCGACGATCGTCTCGTTTTGGGCTGGCCAGTTTTTCCCTTGGAAGACGTTGTCGCGGAGATGTGCCTTGAACCGGTTGCGTTGACGTCCCGGGGTTAAGAGAGCGAGATCGGGTTGAATTCTCCACCACTGGATCTCGATTTTGATTTTGGAGTGGGGCGCCGGCTTCCCCACTCCATTTTCAAAATGGGTGTCAACCGTGATCCCTCCCAAAATGAGGGGATCACTGATACTTGTATTTACAACGGTTCGAAATAGGAGATCTTACAGTATACAGTCCACGTTACGGGTTATCACACGACTGGTCTTTTCGACGTCTCCGGAGAAAAAGAGGGCGATTTGTTCGATGATCCGTACCTCTTGGACTTGATAATTGTGAAAGGGAGGGGCGGGCGCGCGACATGCGCAATTAGCACCCATCGCCACAATGATTAAGCGATCTTACTTTCTTGCCTAACCAAAAGAAAGCGCTCTCGGAGGGCCGGGAATATTTAAATCTTGACTGTAATCTTACAATAAAGTGTAAATGAAGTATAACTAAAATATAAATGAAATGTAAAGGGAATATAAATAAAATATAAATAAAACGTAAATGAAATATAAATAAAATAAAAACAACTCTTCAAATCCATCCATCGTCAAAATAATTAAAATTACACCTTCATTTAAACATTGAAAAATAAATTTAAAAAAAATACGCCGGAATCAATACATACTGGGATATAAAATTGTCTATGATGATGATTAAAAAAAAAAAAATAATAAATATGTTCAAAATCATTCATCCCTTAATTTAGTCCTTGGCAGCAGCTCCGTTGTGTGATTAATTAGATTATGTTGGAACTTCTTCGATGAGGTTCACGTTCACGGCTTTTTGAAAGTTTTTCCTCCTTATCTCAGTATTGAGCGACCGACAAGTTTCGTAGACTGCACACGTTGAATTTGTAATAACAGTAGCAAAGATCACACAGATTCCTCTTATTTGGTGAAATTCGTGTTGTGAATAATTGAAATAGGCATTAAAGTTAAGACAAGACTGAAATTTTGACTGCTGTGGAGTATTCCATCGGAGGACTGTTCAGGTTGGCGTCTTTCAGCAGAGTCTTTCAAATACTCAGCCGTTTCGCCCGCCTGACGCCGAAATCGTGATGGCTGTACTAGGTAAAATTTCGCGGGCACTTTTAAATTCAAAATATCGTTACAGTGTATTAATATTTGCATGATTCGCCTTTTGATTTCCATCGCTATGCCTATCGGAGAAGTATAGATCAACATCGCTAATGGCGCAGTTCTGCAAGAAATCGGATCTCAAAGTTCATATTGCTCTTTACACGGGGTGAGGCATTTAAAGCGTGACAGAGCAGTATTACTTAAACTATTGACGACACTCAAAAGAGTTTCAGATGAAAGTTACATTGTTCAAGAAGGTCATCATACTGGATCATCTTATTTCTTTTTCGGTGGAGGCATTGAAACAACGTCAAGTCAGCGCCATTTTTTTAAATCGAACAATTAATTTTTTTTCTTACGACAATATTACTGACTTCAAGGCATATTCAGTGATCTACAACACAAGGTCATTCTAGGCACGCGAAGTATGAAAATAGTCGAAAAATCGCATCGAATCAAAATAATTATTTTCAAAGGATTTACTAACCTTGGTTAATGTGTACGTACAGAAGACGACTTACCTAACTTAACGTAACATTATTTGATTACTTTTTATGGGGTTTTGTCAAAGAACGCGTAATGGCGGTAGCACCTACCACGCCTGACGACATGAAAGAAAGAATACACCGAACACGTGCTGAAATTACATCACAAATTTTGGCTGAAGTTAGACGGCCTTTTGATCAGCGAATTAACAATTGTTTACAAGTGGAGGCTCATCATTTCGAAAATCTTCTGTAGGTAGATACAAACCAAAGTTAGTAAATCTTTTGGAAATAATTATTTTGATTAGATTTTTCGACTATTCACATACTCGTCGTGCCTAGAATAAACTTGGGTTGTAGATCGCTGAATTTGCCTCAATGTCAGCAATAATGTCATAGAAAAAAATACATCTTTCCATTTAAAAAAGTGGCATGAAAAAGAAATAAGATGGTCCAGTATGATGACCTTCTCGAACAATGTAACATTCATCTGAAACTTTTTTGAGTATCATCAATAGTTTGACTACTATTGCTCTGTCACACTTTAAATGCCTCACCCTGTGTATTGAATTGAAGTTAAATTTGAAATTTCTTAGCATTTCATGATTCAGGATTTTGAGTGGCAATCACATGCTCGTTAAACGCTAAAAGACAGAATTTCTGGGAATCATGTTACGTGCGAAGCGATCTCGCACGCGACGACTTAACCCTCTAGATTTCCGCAGAGGTTTATTTTTATTTTTTTCGTAGGTTGGTAGGTGATCGTCCTCTACAAGGCGATCCCTGGGAAATGGGTTGGAGGATTTAATTATATTGTAATAGAATGTTTACTAGGGAACCAGGTTTTAATAAATCAAATTGGAATGCATGAAATCGGTAACCAGGAAGCTTACAATGGTTTTAACCTAATGTTTGCATGCATACACCTACTCACTCTATGGTGGTTTCTACTCCGAATTCTCGCTCACTCTCTCGCTCAATTATGGTCACTCCTATCTCTACACAACTTGATTAAGTTCGTGGCAGGACTTCAAGCACTTATTACTAACTTCGAAAGACTGACGCCGCGACGCGAGAAGCCGTCCCGACCGCGTGTAGATCAGAGTATTACCCTCTAATCGTCGGTGGCGGAAAAGGACTTACAACCTCTATACGCGGTTGCTTTGAAGGAGCCGGGTTCCGCTGAAGTCGTTCTCAGCTGTCTCTAACGGGACTAACTTCGCTCGCTCGTCCGACACCTCTTGGAGCGTCGGGCAGCGAGCAAGGTTTTTGCTGATTTTACAATTTAGAACAAAGGCTCGCCTCGCGATGATCATTCCTGAAGCGCGTGATCTCGCGTTCGCCTGATCCCGGTGTTGGTTACACCCGGGATCTGGCGGGTGCGGGGACGCTAACGTTGCAACGGTCAACTACGCCGTTGCGCTTTGGTCGTGTCACAAACTGTTTTATATAATGGTTAATTTATATGAATTGTAACGTGGCGTTTCAGAGTCGCCCGTCACAAGGGCACACAACCGCTATTATTTTTAGTTCACGCGTCCTCAGCAGGGTACTCCAACCGAACTCGATACAAAATAGGCAATAACTACTTTTTAACTAATTCTTTTTTTGTAAATTCTTTATTTCGCGCTTCGGCGCAAGCTAACAAGGTACTTGGACGACAACGATCCCGATCAACAAGGGACCACTATCTACCGTTTGCAGCTCTCGACGACTTCGCCTACTGACGGTCTCATCAGACTACACTGGCTACCTTGGTGCACCTTTATATACACCTGTGGTAGCATCCACCCGAACCTTCCGTATCGCCTCGACTGCCGGTGAACAGGGAGATAAAAATCCTCCCGGCGGCCGAGGGCACCGTTCCTCGAAGAGGAACCAGCCGCCAACTCTATCGGATGCCGTAAGGATGGCGTGAAGGGCAGACCGTAGCCTGCCATCCTCCGACTGACCGGCCTGGTGCCGGACCGACCCCAAACCACTACGTTCAGGGTGATAAAGCCATCGTTCCGAGGATCGACGCAGCCTTCCTATCGGCAGGGACCAATTGTGTGGGTCGTGGTCCACGGTTTGGCCAATCGTCTGACTGCACGACCTCAGGTACAGGCAGCTAGCTACTGCCTGTACAAAAGCCGGTGGAGGTGAACAATGAGGCGTCACTCTCCACCCGGTAACTTTGACCGAGAGGCACCCTGTGTATGCCTCTGTCAAAGAAGTCCCCGATGATAGGCAGCCTGGACTGTAACCGAAGCAGCTACACATCGTACGAGTTGGTGTCAACGACGAAATCGCGAGCAGCACGTTACGCCACATCTAGCGGTAATTTTGGAAAACGTATGACCACGCAGTAACCAATATTCGCCACAGGGGGATGGCTTATTTGCGGTGGGGGTCAACCGACCAATCAAAGAAGAAGAATCACCTCACGACAACCGCGAGATCGGCGAGCTGAACTACGACCTGCTATTCTACGCTTGACCTGCTGAGGGACAGCTTCGTTTTTCCACATTCTCCCGATATAATACTACCGATTCTACCGTTTCTACCGCCTCTATCGATTTAAGCTACCGATACCTTCCCTTCCACCGCTATCGTTCTATCGTTTATTCTACCGAAAACCTTTATCCTTCTAAACTCTTTTCATTCTTTTTCCCTTCCTTCTCAGTTTTGCTAAAATAAAGTATAATTTAAATGAGAGTCAGTTTGTGTGCCTGAGGTCAACCGTCAAGGTAAGGCTTCTGCCTTTGAATTGTACCGTTACGAAGTTGCTCATAATTTCTATTCTTTCTTATGGTATTTATCGACTTTGCGTGAATCATGGTCCACGGCTTAAAGTTGCAGTAAGCCGCCGTGTGGCTGCATGGTTTCGGTCATTAATATTATATTTACTGTTTCTTGGTTGCATCGTGTGATGCCAGTTTTGTGTGAATCATGGTCCACGGCCTAGAGTTGTAGTAAGCCGCCGTGTGACTGCATGATTTCAGTCATTTATTATTTTCGTATCTGAGCGACCTCGTAACTGCCAAATAATTACTCCTCTTGTATTTATGACTTTTCTGATTATTTGTGAATCTCTATTATCCTGCTTCTGTATTTTCTATCGTACCTTGAGCCCTATTGGCTTCATATTTTATTCCATACTCTTTTTGTAATAGTAGTGTGCTTTATATTTTATTTCTGTCATTGCTTATTATATTTTTATTTATTTTTGTGCCTATTATATTATATATCGAGTTCCTTGGAGTACAAGCGAGCGTAGAATCACCCCTAGATATTACCGCACCTTTTTCTTTATTACTATCGACAATTTTATACTATTTTTGCCTGTTATTTATTTTTCCGTATTTTGTTAGATTAAGTTCTGTGAATTATTCTTTTGTATTGCGGTGTATTTTAGTATATTTCTCTATTTTGTAAACTCTCCGAAATTCTCACTCTCATAACTTTGTATTTTGGTATTCTCTCAAAAGTTATGTTTAGGAATTCATTATTTAATTCCTCAAGTACGTAATCATTATAAATTGTCGAATCTACCGTTTATGAATAATTCTACCGAAGGCTACCTAGTCGATCGTTTGCCGACTTGGTAAATTGTTACTGAATGTCAATCTCTCATACTGGTTATAATCTATGGTAAATTTGTCGTATCATCTACCGAACTATCGTCACGTTGTTTTCTACCGATCGCAGTAAAGTTCTCTCAATCTAATTGACAGAATAATAATTTTCGTAGCGTCATTTGCAAATTGGGTAAGATCACGTCGCCCAGTGACGTGTAGTTTTAAGTCAACTCTTGCATTATATCGCATCTCTCGACCTACGTGCATTTTTCTCTGTTAACTACCGTCTCTCGTTCTAAAGCTACCGTTTACTGCTACTATACCGAACTTTTTGTGAACAACGATTATTTATTTTATTAACTACCGCTGTCGATACCATCTTATTTGCCTGTCTCACTCATGTAACCTTCTCGACAATATATGATCGATTGACCTGTTCATTTTCCCTTTTGACTGGAGTTTATTCTTTATTTTGTTATTTTCTTTAATTCTGGAATTACTGTTAGCTGCCTTGAATTCCGCCACTCTACCGGGATGTACGCGATCGTACCTGTGCCTAGCCAGCCATACAACGGGTTCTCCATTTATCTCTTTTGTACGGTTTTGTATTGATTTTATTGATTTGCATTATTGTTTGAAAATCGACGCTAACGCGTCTGGCGCCCAACGTAATTATTTTGTTATAGTTTCATATTGCGGATAAGTAGAGAATCGCGCCAAAGTGTCAACGGTAAGTCCTCATCCGAGGGTAACAGAATTTAGCGTTACAGAATATAATAAAAAATTTAAGGCTATGCTTCCTCGTCTCTTTTAAAAGCGATATTAATAATTAATGAAATTGGTATTGTGACCAATTATTTTTGTTACTATCGTGGCACCACGTTGGGCGCCATTTTGTCACACGACAAAATTGGTCGCGAGGGTTAAACGAAGAAATGAGATAATTGGCTACCCTACGGCGCAGTCACTAACCTGAATAATTAGACATAGAGAGAGATACGATAAGAGAAAGATAGGATTGTTGGGCGCCAGACGCACATGCGTCAAAGAGAATAGATAATTAGAGAAAAAGATAAGGTGAAGGTAAAGGTAATAGGTAAAGGTAAGGTCAGGTTCTACGACGGTTTTGCACGGATTGCTCAGTATAGACAAGATAATGGTAGAGGGGCGGGGTCGAATCCAATAGACAAAATAAGAAACAGGTGAAGCAGAAATAGTATCGAATATATTGATTAAGAAGCGATAAATTTTAATAACAAGCAAATAACTGAAGAGATTGAGATACAATTATGATAAATGCGATAATGAATATTTACAGCCAGAGAAAAGTTAAGCGAGAGATTTAACAAATAACGGAACGTTTTGCGAATAAGCGAGAAATATGCGTGAGCTCGCGATACTATGATTCGAGGTAATAACTAATACGGTTTTATAATGAATATGCAGAACAGAAAAGATATACGGTACTTAAATTAAGCATTGATCAAGTAAACCATAAAATATTAAAAGCAATTATAAAACACATGCGAGATACAAAAATTGTAATAGTTATCACATTGCCAGAATTATCAGAAATACGCAAAGACAGGGAATTATGAATTACAAGGTAAATTTAAGGCAACAGGTCAAGTGGAAAATTATTATAAAATATAGGTACTAACAGATAATACGTAGTCTCTTGTTTGCGGTAAGCGCGAGAAAAAAGAAAGGTAATACGCGGTACGATAAAAGATAATTCAAGATAAGGCAAATAATATTCAATAAAATTAATATGCAACATACGACAAACCAAAGAGACTACGAACAACTACGATCAGCGATATTAGCGACGAAAATAATGAAAAAGATGTTATGCGATACGGCACAATACTCCAATGTCAAATGAACGACGAGCGGGACCACGCAGTGATGTAAGATCGCTCACGCGGTACACTGGCTGAGATAAATCAATCAAAGGTAATAGGTAAAGAGACAGATATGAACTAATCAGAGAAAATATAGCGAAATAGCAATGCTCAATAGCTAAGATAAAAAGTAATCATTTGACGGAACGCGCTGCTATACAGCGATGTTAGACATTTGGATATTCTAGAAGAGAAAGATAACAAAATAAAGCAATAGTCACTAACAATGCGTAAGTAATAGTTAACCAGTCGCGAGGCTACTTGCAATAAGAAAGAGAAAGGGACAAGATAAGAGATAAGAGAAAATAAGGTACGAGCCCAGGTGGCTCAAGCAGACCAACTGCAAGATAAAGAGAAAGGGTACGAGCCCAATTGGCTCAAGCAGACCAACTGCAAGATAAAGGGAAAGGGTACGAGCCCAATTGGCTCAAGCAGACCAACTGCAAGATAAAGGGAAAGGGTACGAGCCCAATTGGCTCAAGCAGACCAACTGCAAGATAAAGAGAAAGAGAGATAAAGGTAAAGGTACGATATATCGCAAGTACTCTCGTGGCTTCACAAAATAGAAAAGGAACCTCACTTACGTAAACGAAGATCTAACAGGTACTAGAGAATGCGATACGATAGCGGTACGACGACTTTCGTAGCGATAACAAGAACACGTTTGCGATTAATGAAAACTGAAGGTAGAGTTAACAAGAATACATCTGCTATTAACGAAAGTGAAAGTAGAGTTAACAAAAGAAAAGCACGTCTGCTATTAGCGATAACTGAACGTAGAGTGTTAACAAAAGAAAAGCACGTCTTTATTGTTCGAGAACTGATCGTAGAGTGTTAACAAAAGGAAAGCACGTCTTTATTGTTCGAGAACTGATCGTAGAGTGACGAAACGAGCGATGATCCTGATTCTCGTCGAGCTGCAGTCACGTGATTTTTCCTCAAATTCACGGTATCCTAATTGGTCAGCAGGTCGCGTAGGTCTGGTGTACGGATAGGCGGCGATAATCCCTCGCCGCTAGTTTTTCTTCTTCCGCGACGACAGGTATCGGGGCATCGGGACGTCGGAAGGTGGACGGAGATGTTTTTCCTCAGCTGTGCGGTATCGTTGGTGAGAGGGGAGGTCGTACTGCTCATGTGTTGCGATATTGAGGTGTGCGGCAATATTACGTCACCGGTCCATTGGACTTGCGACCGACTGTACTTCACTCCTTGCTTTACTGGTACTCCCCGTTGTAGCTATTTCGTTGGCGCTGCATCCCGGCCCTCGCTCATTGAAGCCCTCATGCCGGAACGATCTGGTGGTGATGGCCCTCAACCCGGATCCCCACACTAGATCCACCAGATCCACGTGGTCAGCATATCATAGCCTATTCCACGCCGCAGTCCTTCGATAGGACGGTTCGTGAAGAGAAAACCGTCCTCTATTTGATAGACAACGACTTAGTAGGTGTTAGGGTCGGTTCAGCTCCAGGCTGATAAGTATCGTCGACGGGAGGCTTTGTTGTGTTTTTGACGCACAGCCCTGTACACCGCCTGACGATGCATCCGAGCGGTAGAAGCATTCATTCGTGGTTCGGCTCCTGGCCGATAAGTCTTAAATAGTCGGAGGTACTGTTTGTGCATCACGCACGATACTGTTCGACAACTAGATAGGCATCCATCGGGAGTGGTTCCAGCGGTATTCGTTCGTCTGTAGTCGGTGGTGGTCGGTGTTGAGCTGGTAAGTGACCCCTGTCAGGCAGTGTCCAGGTATCTTGACGCGAAGGTCTGGTAGATGGTTCTCGTAGAGCATTACAGAATTAGAAAATAAAATAAAATTAGCTTAATAAAGAGAATTCAACTTAAAGATAATTAGTCGTTCATTTTTGGAGTATTGGCCTCAGACGTGCTTTCGTTATTTTTAGCGATATTTCTACCTAGGGGAGTGCGATAATTAAACAAAGTGACGGGGTACGAAATACCACGTCACAGTATATCATGATATATTTTGGTGTGCATACATGCGGCGTTCGTGACAATCGCACGGAAAATTGTATTCCGTTTTTGAGTTGAATCATTTTTTAACTCATATGTTGCACGATCAGGTGCAGCAAAAAAGAAAAGGTAGTTTTCGTATAAGTTCTTTCCATATGATGAGAAATCGGCTTTAAAAATCTTTAAGTAATTTATCATCAACAATTTTTCCATGAGACCAGGTCTTCAAGATCCTAAATCGTCAATAAACTAAAATGATGTAGCCCCATTTTGGTACGTTAACTGTATGCAGTTCTTATAGGTCATTCATTTTCACCATAAATGTGTATTTTATTAGATATATTTAATCATATTACATTATAAACATGTATTGTAACGTAACCGGCGAGCCAACGCAGTCTATATGCAGTCAAAGGTTTGGCAGTGCATGTTGACACGCCGGTTAAGGGATCGTCTCAGTGTGACCCTCCGGAAAATCACTGATTTTCGTGAATTTTTTTTTTAATGTTCAAATAAACTAATCGGTCCGGTTTTTTTTTCATAAATAAATACGTTTATGAAGAATACAAAATGATTTTTTTTAAGTTTATTTATTGAGTGCATCATTGTTGTATAAATTGTTGTAATTTCACGTGAAAAAAAAAGGTGCTGCACGGTTTCCACGATGACGGCCGCAATTTTGATCTGAAAAAAAAATTTCAAAAAGATTATTGATCTGTAGGAAAGTCGCTATCGCGCTATGGAGGGGTTTTTTTTTTTCAAATTTGACAGAATGGTGGCGGTTTGAACAAAAAGTGTCGAATGTGACCCTTTTTTTCGACAGTTTTTCGTAAAAAAAATAGGAAGTTTTCAAAAAAAAAAAAAAAGCTTCCATAGCGCGATACAGAATGACGTTTAAAATGTTCTCCCGAAATTGGAACTAGATATCTTTAAAACTCTTCCTTTGAGAGTGGAAACCGTTTTGAAAAACACCATTCTGAGAAAAACGCGTCTAAAGATTGAAGTTGGAAAAGTTTATATAAATCGTTTACTTACGATCAATCAGCGATGCCAGGTCTTGATTTTTTTCTTGGGGGTTTCTCTCGTACGTCTATCCGTGGTGGATGTCAAAAACGAACTGAAATGCTTGGACAGTTTATTCTGCAAGGTTATAGAACCTAAGCACCTTAGTACTCGCGCAGGTAGAAAACCCGTTCCCTTTCTACAAGAAACGCTGTAGCGACCGTAATAATTTGAATTTCGATTTAAAAATTTGAGAGAATGTTTAGAACAGTGTATACTATACGATAATGTAAAACAAAAAAAAACAATTTTTTGAAAATTTCACACTGAGACGATCCCTTAATTACAACACACCGTGAGCATCACTGGTTAACAACCGCCGCCTGAGCGCCGCTGTGCGAAGTCACGTTCGAATCCTCACACTGACAGCAAATCTACGAACACTGACGTGCGCTGAAACAACGACACCGTGACAATACCAAAAGCGCGGTGACGCACGCACAAATACTCACACATTACAGATCAACGACTGACAACAGGACTAGTGAAGACCTCCACCAACAGACGGTCTAGTATCGCTATGGCTCTCAGTTATACGGTGAAACACCGAGGAAATTATTTAGGCGCCTGTTTCGGCATACAAGCAGCAGATCTGTGATACACACGTGGCTGACTCGATCCATCGAACTGTAAGCACTATGGGATGTACGCAGTCACTATTTCAAAAATCCAAGAGCGGAATATAAGTCTCTACCTAACCGTCTTGTATATTACGAAATAATTGGAATTAATTTAGAAATATCTAGCATCTATTCTCCTGGTACCAACTTGGCTAGAGGCCTTATAGTCATTTTGTGGCGAGCTCTGGTATAGTAACCAAAGTGTACCAAAAGGTACCAAAAGTGTTTTCGCGACTCTGTTGCTTTCCAGTAGGGGAGGAGCGAGTGGTTTTTGGTATAAACCAGAATAATTCATACTCTGTAGCGCGGTCAAAACTGGTTGAACTAGAAGCAGGGCGGTCTCTGCGGTGGAATTTATATACAGGCGAACATACGATCGGGAATTGGATATGGAATATGTTCAGTGTATCGACGAATATGGAAATCTTATGGTTGACGAATTGGGAAGGAAAATTTACTACGATAAGTCGAGTACGATATAATTAAACAGTTTTATAACCTAACCTATGAATCATATGATACGGGTCAAGATATTTTCTGACAATTTTATAGCAGGTGATTTAGAGGCCCCTCCTGAGCCACCTTCACATCGTTTGAAGAATTCTGCGTGCCCTCTGAACCATCATTTACCAACTTTGACTTATCTGAGCCATCTTCGGCAAATTCAAAAATATCAACTGGTGACAGTTGAGTATACGAGTCAAAATCATACTTATATATAAGCTTATTTCAATGTCTTGGAACTTCGGTCAATGCATGAAATTTCAATAATTAAAATATGGTTGCTTTGGAATACTGTTGTGACGCGGGGGTGACAGTGTACTGAGCGGTGGTAGTTAACGATTAATGAATAATCAAAGATGCTCCCACCTAACGACAATGAATAAAAATTAAAACTAAGAAAGACTTACCTCTCGATAAGCCGGTAATGTGGGTACGTTGTTGCCTAGTCCTGTACAAGTCTGTGAGGCTTGTTTAAATGGTTGAGGCTAATTTATAATATTGAAAATGGGAGAAGGTCGTCGTTTAAAATAAATGAGTTGAAATGATTCAACTGGTAAAAGATAAAGTATATTCTGTAACGATTCGGTGATTGAAATGTTTGGTAACAACGAATGACGATAATGACGTAGAAGCCAAAAGTAACAATTTGAAAAGTGTTTGAGTTTATACAACAATCCATGCTGATGGACGAATTTACATTCGAATGCAGAGAAGCTGCAGAATCACTAAATTTGACCGTTTGCGTATTTGAGCAAATCGTGTGTTATTCTATTTTAAATGATATTATTATTTGATACCAAGAACATCTATCCTGAACGATACTTATAACTAGCTGGTCGTGATTATTCGATATTGTATCTCTCTTTTTAGATTATCCTGAATCAATTATAAAGTGGGGCCGAGCTGAAGATTGGAGAATAACTCTCTGAATTCCCAAGGAAATTGTCTATAGTCGGACACCAATTCTTGTTGCTGTTATTTCGAATTGTGTTCAAATCTTGGAAACAATACGTTTGATCTAATTGGGGGTAGTGAAGCTAGCCACCAACTCTAGTCTCATTTTTAAATGAATATTGTAATAGTAAATTTTGATTAGAAAGGTGGAAACAAGAATTCGTTCGCTGTTGGAGATTAGCACTCGGATTGACTTATCTTCAGATGTGTTCTTGTGGTAACGAGATCGAGAGCCACCGGATCGTGTCGGTCTGCGTCAGCAGTATACTGGAGCGGGGCCTCACCTCGAGTTCTTAAGGGTGGAAGGATGATATTGGAAACTATGAACCCGGTCCCTCAGTCTTGATTGTCAAAAGTTACTTTTCACAATAAATGTCCGAATGTTTGACTCGCGGTTTCGATACGAAATGGTTTGTATTGTTATTATTAGAATGATTATTTTACAGAAGTAGTAAAGTTCTTGATTATTAGAGTAAAATGCTTAAGACTACCAGATCCGGATTGAATCTGGGCCGAACTTGATTTAATTTGAGGAAAACGGAATGTCATAAAAATGTCTATTCTTGAAGATAATAGAAATAGTAAAGAACAGGAAAGAATTTGGAAGGTAGGAGACAGTGAGTCTTTTCAAATCACAGGATGATATGAATTCTCGAACTGACAAATTAGCAAGAGATTTCAGGTCGGTCACAACTAAGATGTTCCGAACGCTACTATTACTCAAGAAGGGCTAATACGGGTTGACGTCCACGCACCTCGCGACTTGACAGACGAAAGACGTCGCTGCTTGGGCCTGAGGGTATTAATAAGGAAAATGGAATGGTATCTGCAATTGCAATAAGTTGCAACGGTAATTAGCCAATGAAGTGCGAGGGTGGCCTCCCGGTGCCCAAATCTAGGTGAGCGTTAGTTCCCGTTTTTCGACGGTGGTCCGACGATTCTCAATCTCGTCACTTACACGTATAAGATGTTAACAAAAGGTATTTTAAGATAATTCTCACGCATTCATCCACACACCTTAACAGATCATCTATTTTAATTTGGTGGTTCCAAAGGTAGTGGTTTATCCTAATTATTGATGATAATTTTGACTTAAAAAGAGAGATACTCCCGGGCTGAGCGCCGCCGTTACTAAGTCAGTAATTCTACAACGCTGTTCCTGGTGTCAGCAAATAAGATGCAATGTTATCGGATGCCGAGGACTGTATGTGACCTCATTAGAATATAAGACTGTGATGAAATAATTGAAGAAATCAAAGAAATGAAATAAAATGGAATTTTGAAAAGGTACGCCAAGGCAGTACGTCGGGGCGTAACACTGTAATTTTATATTTCGACATAGGGCTTTGCCCGTAAAATAAATATCTATACCATAATGCATTGAAATATATTCACAGAGATATCACAAGATATGACTTTGAGAATACTTGAAGTAATAAAAAATCATTGGGACCAGTTGAACGATAAATGTACGCCAAAGAAAAAACTTTGGGAGATTATAGCCAGCAAAATGCAAAAATATGGCTATTTCATCTACATAGCGGTATCCAAAATGGCTGATAAATGTCATCAAAGATGGCGTAATTTGGAGAAAATGTACCATAATCACTTGAGGTACATAAAATCAACTGGAAAAGGCAAAAAAAAAGAACCCAAATTCTTTGCGGATGTTCATGATATTTTGGCTGAGAGGCATAGCAGTCACCCTCCGCAGCTGCTTGATTCAATGGATATGGCACCTAGTAATGTAAATGGCAACAGAAAGTGTGACGAAAGTAACAAGTATAAAGAAAATAAATAGAATAAAGAAAATGAAGCGAACACAGAAAACAGAGCAAACTCAAAAAATATAGTGAATAAAAAAAATGGAGCACACACAAAAGATATAGAGAATAAAGAAAATAGAGAGAACATACAATACAGAGAGATTATAGGAAATAAAGAGAAAGAACACTCTGATAGTGATTACGGAGGTACCCAGTGTGTAGGGTCTGACTAATTATAAAGTAGATTGAAAGTACAGAACGAGTTGAAAAAGAAAACACTGGAGCGACAGGATGCTATGTTAAATATAATGAAAGAAATATTTCTAAACGAAAATAAAAAACCAAGTACAAAGAAACGCAAATATCGTAGAGATGATTAGTCAGATTAAGTTCGGGGATTTTTAAATACAGACTTACAAGGAACCCTAGGTAGGTCAACCCCTCCAATTCTGATCTAGTTCATATATGTTGCAGTACGTCGAAAACCAACAGACACGTATATTTTTTTATCTGTTAATTAATTGTCTTTGAAACGAGCCCCAAAGATGGGCACCCAACGGGGTGATTTTTTAATGCGCTTTATGAATTTGAATGAAACCAATGCTGACATTTTTTAATACTGAATAGAAACATTTGAGCGTTGGTTTCATTCAAATCCATCAAGCGCATCAAGAAATCAATCCGTTGGGTGCCTATCTTAGGGGGTCGTTTTCACCCCGTTAAACCGTTTATTAGCATATAAAGAAATATACGAATCTCTGAGTTTTCAATATACTGTAACGTCTATGAAACTAGATAAAAATCGGTGGGGTCGTCCTAGGATTCCTTGATAGAAACCTGGTCGTACAAAACTAAAGTCAACAAATGAGCTGTTGTTATTTTTTTTTTTTTTTTATGTATGTATTTTGTATATCATTATTCAATTTAAAAGTTTATTACGATCGAGGTACTAAATATTTCTAAGTTCTTCTCATAACTATGGTTCCTATTAATATAGTTACGTCAATGATAAGTACTTGATTTAAGAAACGTACAAAGAGTTGACTTTTTATAAAAATATATTTCCTTTTATATTAATAAGAGTATGGTTTCTAGTCAAGAAGGTTACTGATCTTTTTCTAAATATTGAGTGTACGTACTTAATAAATACTTGAGTTATGAAACATCTAAAAATAAGAGTTAATTTTGCATAAAAATACATTTCCTTTCATTTTAACTGAAGTATAGTTTCTAGTCAAGAAAGTGACAAATTTTTTTTCAATATTGAGTGTACTAAACACTATAAAATTGCATCGACGCATATGATTTTACTTTTTCATCATATTATTAAAATACATGCACATTTCATGGAAATATAATTACGGTATTTACTCAAGCTTTGAAGAATACTATTACAATTCCTTTTTAAAAAAATAAACAGATTTTAAAATTTAGGCCAATTGTAGCATTATATTCTCTCTTTTGATTTTTCCAGCTTTTCTGTCATTATTCCTGTTGACAACCTGCAGTTCATCGACAATATTTAATTCGTCAACAGGTACAGTGAGATTTTCTGCAAAATCGTTAGTGAGGAGACAGAAATCATGCTGCAGACAACAGGCCAAGATAATTTTTTGAGCTGTCTCAATTTTATACACTTGAACGTATTTAAATCTGCGCCATCTTCCCTTTAATAATGCAAAGCAATTTTCTATTTTAACTCTAGTTCTGCTATGCAACTTGTTATACCGCTTTTGGGGAGCAGTTAAGCGTCGATAGTCCTTCAAAGATGGTAATAGCCATTCTTTCATGGGGTATATTTTATCCCCTAACAAATGCTGATGTGGCAAGAAGTATCCAGCTGCCTCAAACTCTTCGATGTTTCGATTTATTGCAAAATTCGATAAGATTCGACTGTCATTAGAAGATTCAGGGTATCCTATGAATACATTCGTCAATATGCAATCTGCTGTACAAATGCCTTGTCGTATGATTGAATGAGTGGTATAGCGGTTTTGATACGATCGTTGCTGTTCAGATGGGGCTATAATGTTTACATAGCAGCAATCCAATGCTCCAATTACACCTGACAAAACAGAAAACACAAAGTATGTGTGTCAGCTCCGACGCACGACTGGAGTTTACTCCTTACAAACGATAATTATGATATATTGAATAGAAAAAGAGGGTAAATGAACGCATCTTCCAAAATGATGAGAGAAACAAACATATACCTGTAATTATTCGGAATATTTACATTACTTCAATAAAAGCGTGTTACGTGGGGGTGTGAGTGTACTGAGCGGTGGTAGTTAATGATTAATTGAATAATCAAGCTCCCACGTAACGACAATGAATGAAAATTAGAACTAAGAAAAGACCTAACTTTCGATAAGCCGGTAATTTGTAGGATCGTGTTGCTATAGTCCTGTACACGTCTATGAGGTTTGTTTAAATTGTTGAGGCAATTTTATAATAATAGAAATGGGAAAAAGGTTGTTCAAAATGAATGGTTGAATATGATTTAACTGGTAGAAGATGAAGTATATTCTGTATGATTTGGTGATTGGAATGTCTGATAACAATGAATGGTGATAATGACATAAAAGACAAAAGTAACAATTTATAAAGCGTTTGAGTTTATATAACGATCCACGCCGACGGGCGAATTTATATTCAAATGCAGAGAAGCTGCAGAATCACTAAATTTTATCGTTTACGGATTTTGGCAAATTATGTGCTATTCTATTTTAAAGGATATTATTATTTGGTACCAGGAACATCTACTCTAAACGATGGTTATAACTAGCTGGTCGTGATTATTGTATTGTATCTCTCTTTTTAGATTATCTTAAATTAATTATGTTTCCTGTTGTTAATTCCTGTTTGTTAAATCTTGGAAACAATAAATATGATTTAATTGGGGGTAGTAAACCTAGCCACCAATTCTAGACTTGCTTTTAAATGGATATTACAGAAGTAAATTTTGATTACAATGGTGAAACAAGAATTCGTTCAATGTCGAAGATTAACACTCAGATTGACTTATCTTTGGGTGAATCAGTCGACGAGATTGAGAGCCGTCGGATCGTGTCGGTCTTCGTCGGTAGAATTCTGGACCAGGGCCTCACCTCACGTTCGGAAGAGTTGATGAATCGAACGATGTTGAACGTCGGGCACTTAGTCTTTGTGGATTTACAATGATACCTTACTATCGAAGCTATGGTTGAAAGTGTCAATTTGTTGATTTTGATACATGTTAAAAATGATTCCAAAGATTATTTATTAAAAATGATAATGTAGTTATTATTATTAGCACTTAAAATTACCTGATTTGGTTGAATCAGGGCCGAACTCAATTAAGTTACGGAAAGTGGAATGGCATAACAATGTCTATTCTCTAAATGTTGAGATTCAGTAAAGCACAGAAAAAGATGAAAACGTAGAAGATAGTGAGTCTTTTGCAGCTAACAGAATAACCGAATGCTCGAATTTGACGGATTAGCGCGAGACTTTAGGCCGGTCACAACTAAGATTTTCCGAACGCTTCCGAGCAATAGCTCAAGAAGGGCTAATATGGGTTGACGTCCACGCATCTCGCGACTTGACGGACGGAAGACGCGGCTTCTTGGGCCTGAGGGTCCAAGGAGGTGCAGTTGTAATAAGTTACAACGTTAATTAGCCAAAGAGGTGCGAGGGCGACCTCCTGGTGCCCAAATCCACATGATCAGCGTTACTTCACGCTCTTCGACGGTGTTCCGACGATTCTCAATCTTGTCGGTGACACATTAAAAATATGAACAAGAAATATTTGCATACAACGTTCACACATTCATTCATACAGCCTAATAAATAATCTATTTTAATTTGGTGGTTCCTAAGGTAGTGATTTATCCTAGTTATTGGTTATAGTTTTAACTTAAAAGGAGGGATATTTCCAGGCTGAGCGCTACTGATGCTAATTCAGCAGCCTCCTATCTCAGTTCTTGATACCAGATATAAGAAACAATTTTGAACCTTTTACTAGGGATCATGGTTGGTCTCTACGTGACTTTTGCCAAGAGTGGTGGAACTCGCCGTTATTAGGATATGAGACATTGATGAAATAATATCTATGCATTGAAGAAATTAAAGAAATGAAATAAAATGGAATTTTGAAAAAGGTACGCCAAGGCGGTACGTCGGGGCGTAACATCTCTCCCCACTTAGAAACCATCAACGTCCCCGTTGATGAATAGTTAAAGGCTAGTAGGTATATGAAAATTGAGAGTAATCAAAATGATAATGTATGTGTGTGTGTGACAGTGTGAAAATGATAATGCTGAATTAAGGTATTATATAGATATAAAAAAAAAATTTCAGGTCGGCGGGAGAGTAGCTCTCTGTGATCAGTAAACTGGTCAGCCGAGCCTTTACATTAGTGACAATTGTAGCATAGCTTAACATGCGGAGTTATATTTGGGATGAGTAATCTTATTTGGGAGGTTTTCTTACACCAACTTCCTTCAGGGTCATTAGACAACATGGTGACAATCGTTGCTGCCGCAATCTGGGATGTAAGGTCGGCGGGAGAATAACTCTATGATTAGTGAGACTGGTCAGCCGAGCTCTTCATAGCGAAAATGACTTGTACGAAACGTTGGTGGAACGGCTAGTGCATTCTGCGTTGGTTGACATTTGGCTTTGGCGCTGCTGGACATTAGGTGTACCGTGTCCTCTGATTGGTGAACGAGATCTGGATGCTCGGCCAGCTGGAGAGCCTTACGCCTTGGTAGAGGCCGGATTCCGTACATTCAGATCTTTGTGGTGGGCCCAGTAATATGTGACCCAATGACAGTGGTAGTCGTATGTATACCCTCGCAGCGGATACTCATTGATAGGTTGACGAACAGGAATCCTGGCAGTACTTTTAAGTACTGCCTTGTTTTCGCATCTGCAACGACAGTTTCTCTCTTATTCGCTCGCATGTCTCTGTCCTCTCAGGTGTTGCGCTGCTTCACTGGGTTCCTTTGGAGTAGTGCATTCGAGACCCAAACAGCTCTTCGACTGCATTCAGCCACTCGTACTCGCCTTTTCTCCTGTTAGGTTTTGTAAAACTTTTCACCAAATTGCCATTTGCCTTAAATAATTGCCGAAGTTCCAATGGTCATTTTTTGCTAATGTACTGTAGCATTTTTAACGTTAATTTGGAATGAAAGGAATTTGGAAGAAAGGAAAGGTTTCAAGGTTAACATTACACTGAGTTGATCCATTCAGAATCTTTTGAATAAACTCTAAGGGCAGATAAAGTTCATTGTTTAACTTCTATCTTAGGTGTTAGACTTCAAACTTAGAGCTAGTTACAGTTGAATATCCCTCGTTGCGGTTGGTCACGCCCCATCCGTTGGCGTTAAGCTTAAAATTACTTAGAAATAAAGAATCGTTCCCGTAGTGCTTTTCGTACTGCACTTGCTCCTGAGCAACCAATCTGCTTCCCTAAGTCTGATGTTACGTAACTTTTCATAGTATATCCCAGGATTGTTGGTAAATGATGTGATCATGTAGTCCTCCAAGTTCGTTTCCCTCAATATCCAAAATCCGATAATTGATAAGGTAAATTCCCCTAATGAATCCATGGTATTCTTCCTCCTTATTTGCTCGAAAATGAATGTTCATTACTCCCAATCTCATATTTGTAGTCGCATTAATCAGTCTACAATGCGTTCCATCAGTAAGCCAATTCGAGTTTGTCTACATGTTTAACGAATCTTTCACCGTTGTTACCTTCTAATACTACATTATTGTTTTCCAAGACTTTAACAATTCTATATGGACCCTGGTAACGCTTGCTAAATTTTTCCTTTCTAGCTTCTATTTGTACACGTACCATGTCTCCTGCTTTGCCTTTGAGCGGATGTACTGTCCGATCGTAATACATCTTTGACCTCTCCTTTACCTGCACTAAGTTGGTCGCAGCCAAGGCCTGCATTTCGCTTAAGGGGTTAGGTGGGTTTCAAAAGCTCAAAATAGGTACATTTTTATGAATTTTTTTTATTTAATCAACAGAATATTTCATTCCATCAATTTAACACATAAAAGATACATATCTTGTAAGTAGTTTGTGAAATTTTCATTGAAAAATATTTAAAATTAAGGCGTGGACACGTCGTCTGCTATGACCCCTCAAAAAAAAGTTCTCTCGGCGTAGTCAGGATAACTCATGACAGATTCATCTGAAATGCAAAAACCAAAAATTTTCTGTTAGTAGATGTTTAAAACTCGTGCTTGGACGAAGGAAAATAAAAAAAACAAAAATTACATTTTTGGCGGCGTTGAAAACAAAAAACCCTTATTATGAGTAAAATTTGTACCCTTCATGGCCTTGAAAAATTACTTGGAATAGAAAAAAAAAATTCCTTCATTCAAGCACGAGATAATGTTATTTTGAAGAAGTGTGCATGATTTGAAAGAGATCGGTTCATAAGTTTTCGAGAAATCGTGACTACCGATTTCAAAAATGTAGTTTCGAGAAAAACGCGATTGAAGATTTCCAGAATAGTAGCCAATAATCGTACTTAGACCGTATAATGATGCAAACCCACGTTTTTTCCACGTGCCATCACCTGAACCGGTAACATCTGTCGTATCTTCAACATTATTTTCATCACACGTTAATTTTTTTTCTTGATTTGCAGCAGACAACCTCCATATACCTGCGTCACGCTTGGTTATAGCCTGATGGGTGAAACATCCAAAGGCTATATCTCTTAGAATATGACTCGGATCGTTTTAAAATTTTAAAGGAATATTCTCAACATATTCAATTATAAGATGAGCAAAAAAAAAAAATTCGATTTTTTGAAATTTTAAAACCCACCTAACCCCTTAATATAATCATTAGGTCTTCAAGATACGAGTTATACGTTAAACGGTTTTCATCAATATCAAACGAAGTTGGACAGTGCGCTATTCTTCCGAAAACTAGCTCATACGGTGTGAAGTTTGTGGCTTCATGAACTGCCGTATTGTATGAAAACATAGCAAATTGAACCAGTTCATCCCAATCGTCAAACTCATCAATATGATGTTTAATGCATTCTGTTAGAACTATATGACTACGTTCTAAAGCACCATTTGATTGCGGTCGATAACTGGAAGTGGTAATATGTTTAATTTTGAAAAGTTTAGCTAATTCTTGTAACAGCTTTTTTACGAAACTTGTTCCTCGATCTGTTAGAATGGTTTAAGGCGTTCCAAATTGCAAAATCAGATATTTTACCATTGCATGAGCCACAGTCTCAGCTCTTATATCGGGAATAGGCACAGCAATACAAAATTTCGTCAAATTAGCCTGCATAGTTAAGATATGTTTATTGCCACTAGGGGTCTGTAGAAGTGGACCTACTGTATCTAGCGAAATTTTCTCAAACGGCTTAGATAGAGTGTCCGTTATTAGCATCGGCACCCTGGTCTTTACGCGAACTAGCTTTTGTTCTTGACAGCTTTTGCATCTTCGAATGAAATTACTGATATCCTCTCTCACTCGTGGCCAATAAAACCTTTTGCGGATTCTACGATATGTTTTGGTCACACCTTTGTGTCCTCCCATTAGTCCACTATGCATATCCGAAATTATGTCCTGTCGTATTTCTGATGGTGGTATCTCGGTTATACCTGAACAGATGGTGATGTCAATGTCTTCGTCCTCAAAAATATCTATTAGTAAATTCGAGATATCTATTGATAGTTCGTCAGTCATATCCCCTAATTTTGAAATTCCAGTTGTTTTTATTTCCAAATCTAATAATGTCGTTTTCAAATTTTCCAAGGCTACCTTGACGTTATGTAATTCAATTTTGTCAATGTGTTTTCGTTTAACTACGAGGCTAAATATGCTATATTTTCCCTTTTTTGTAGTAATGACTTAGCCTAATTTTGGTTTTGCATCACGATGATCGTCTGCATTTGGTAATTCCAAATCGTTTAATAATCTGCTGACTGGTATATAAAGTTCTGAATCTATTGATATGAAATGAACATAATTGTCTTTTCTGTATGTTAAATTTTCTCGGCTGAATGAAATTTCATTCCGTGAATGGTAACCTGTTGTTGGAAATTTTAATGGCAATACTGTATCTAAATCTGGTGGTCTACCTTCCGTGATTTCAATTCGGATTGGTAAATCTCAGACTTCTAGTTGCGGCTGTAAACGCCTTGGCGTTTTGCGGACCTTGCTTCTTACTGAAATGTCCCCCACCTCATTCGACTCAGGTATCATATTCAAAGGATACGGGGTTGAGAGTGCTATTGGTCTGGGTGCGACTATAGGTGTTGATCATCCTGATTTCTGCAAAGGTCGACGAACTATTGACTCATTCAAATTAGTTTAATTGGTATTAGTCCGTCTAGCCTCGCTATTATTTCCTTGACTTCCCTTGACTTTTTTCCAAAAATCTTTCAATTTTATTATTCAATTCATCGTCATCAGTCTCGTCATTTCCGTCGAGTACCTCGCGAACTGTTTCGTCTAATTCTTCACCCTCTGATATATGGCCTGGTATCTCTATTTCTTCTGCATCCCAGTTACTGGAGTTGTCTAGAAGACTCCTCTCGTGTAAGGTCTTATCAAAGCGTTCAAATGCATCTTGCAACTCCTTCAGATTCAGATTACTTCTTTCGCGCAAGGATTTATTGAAAAGGTCAAATGATTTCCTTAGTTCTTTACCTTTTCATAGTAAGCGGACTAAGATACAGTCGAATTCATAAAATACAATTTGTGGAGACAATGTTCTTTGAGTAGCGGTAGTCATTGTCGGCTCCTGTGGTTGTTTAAAGTGTAGGAGTTACAAGTTGGAGGTAATTAATTAAAAAGATTAAAAAAAACTAAGTATCTTCATAGTCTATATGTCAATGTATTAAAAGGTTTTAAAGAAGGTTTTTATAGCAGTAAATTAGTTTACACAATGTCCAAGAGAGTGGAGCTGGGATCTTTATGACTATGTTCTCCATGTCTAACAAAAAATTTTTTTGTTGAACCGATTGGGTCAACTGGTGAATAACGACTGATGAACGAAACAAATATGATCCAGAGTGAAGGTGAACCAGATATAAACATATATACAAAAAAAAAACCAAAAAAATTATTATGTAAAAAAAATTATGTAAACAAACTGTGCCATGGGGACAATAATTTTATGTGTATAGTTAAGGTTAAACAATATGTGGAATGTGGGCGGAGATTAGTGGTTTGTAAATATTACTTAGATGTTCAACATCTTGTCTAAGGTTAACGGAATTAGTGTGTCCTACAATATTGCACATTTCTAGTAATAACCTTTTATAATAATTAGGTTCTTCACAGAGGATGTTTGTATTGTCGTAGCTAAAAGCATGTTGTTTATTGGTCATATGTTTTGTTAGAGCAGTGTGACGATCTTCAATCTCATGTACATTGCGTTGATGTTCTTTGATTCTGGTGTTTAGATGGCGTCCAGTTTGTCTGATATAAACTTGATTGCAATCATTGCAAGGTATTTTATACACAACATTGGATCGTTTGCTCATGGGGATCCTATCTTTTCCCGCATCAAAGACTATTTGTGAGTCTTTCGAATTTTTTCCCACAAACTTGACATTATGTTTGGTAAATAGACGGTTCAGTGACTCGAAGAGACCAGATACATATGGGATGGGAATAAATGTAGTGGCAGGTCTATTGTTATCGTCTGCGGGAGCAGAGTCAATATTATTGTCAAGTAAGTTGTTGATATGGGAGCGTCTCTTATTTATATGTTTGTGTAATAGGCCGTGAGGATAATCATTCCATCTTAATATATTATATATGAGTGACATATTTTTTTCTTGGAATTCTGTACTTGAAAGTTTGATGGCTCGGTCAACACGGTTGAAGATGGTGCCTATCTTGTAGGACATCGGGTAGTGGGAATTGAAATTCAAATATTTTTGAGACCAGATTTTTTTGTGGAACCAATCTGTTTTGATTTTATTGCTGTTGTGTATCAGCAATAAATCTAGGAAATTGATGGCCTTATTATCTTCTATTTCAATGGTGAATTGTAGTCGTGGATGATATTGGTTGAAAATATTCAGTGTGTAATCTATTTTTTCTATAGGGACTGCAGTTAGAATATCGTCAGCATATCGGAAGTAGAAGGGTAAATCAAAATCCAGATTGCAAATGCATGACCTTTCTAGGTCTTCCATTACAAGATCTGACAGGATTGGAGAGAGAGGGGATTCCATGGGCAACCCGAATTGTTGTGCATATGTGTCATTGTTAAATTTGAAGATAGCCGAATCAAAACAAATGTTTAAAGCTTCAACCAGTTCACTAAGTGGAATTGGGATCTTTTTATTTAGAGATGCCCAACGGTTATTTACTGCGTGCATAGCAAGATCTGTCGGAACGTTGGTGAAAAGAGATATTACATCTAGCGATATTAAAATGTAGTTGTCTGGAATAATCAATTTTTTTATTGTTTCAACTAAAGTAAAGCTATCTTTGACTCTAGTTGGGGGGGGGGGGGGGGGGGGGGTAATATTTGTGGTGAGCCATGAATTAATCAACTTGGATAAGGCATAAGTCGGGCTATTGACAAAGGAGACTATAATTCTTAATGGGACTTCTTTGTGGATTTTAGGTAGCCCATATGCACGTGGGGGGACACTATTGTAAGTAGAAATGCTTCTATGTAAGTTTTTGTTTATTAATTTGGAGTTGAACCAATTGAAAGTGAGTTTGTTCACCCTAGTTTGTAGGGAGTTGCAAAGGTCGTATCTAGCAATTCTGTAGGTGTTAGTGTCCGAAAGCTGTTGCCGCATTTTGTTATTGTAAGAATCTCTATGCATGGCTACTGACGTATTGCCTTTATCCACTTTTAAAAACATGATGTTCGGGTTGTTTTCTTTAAATAACATGGTATCGCGGATTTTTTTGTCTGTGACTAAATTATTGTTGTTATTTCTGGGGTATTTTGGGAAATTAAGAACTCTGTTAGTGAAATCTGATCTTACTTGGTTTCTTGAGTCGGTTGGAAAACTCGTTATTCTTGCTTCAAAGTTAGAGATGAGGTTGAAAACAGGAAGATCGCGATTATTACATGGACGTCCAAATTTATGACCAAGTTGTACTATTTCAGCAACATTGTCAGGAATAGGAGTATCCGTTAGATTTATTAACCAATTATTTTTTCCATTTGAGGGCCAAACTTTGTGGTTGTTGGAAGGTTTTTTTTGAGCGAGTAACATGGTGAATTTTTTAATGTTACGATTTTTGATTGCGATGAACTTATTGTTTAACATCCGATGTTGGGAATCAAAGAACTTTTTTCCTGAAGTACTCCCCAGTTTATGGTTGATTTGTTCTGTTAATTTAGTCAATATCTTTTCGGAATTGATAATATGCGTATGAAATGCGTATGTCACTCATATATAATATATTAAGATGGAATGATTATCCTCACGGCCTATTACACAAACATATAAATAAGAGACGCTCCCATATCAACAACTTACTTGACAATAATATTGACTCTGCTCCCGCAGACGATAACAATAGACCTGCCACTACATTTATTCCCATCCCATATGTATCTGGTCTCTTCGAGTCACTGAACCGTCTATTTACCAAACATAATGTCAAGTTTGTGGGAAAAAATTCGAAAGACTCACAAATAGTCTTTGATGCGGGAAAAGATAGGATCCCCATGAGCAAACGATCCAATGTTGTGTATAAAATACCTTGCAATGATTGCAATCAAGTTTATATCAGACAAACTGGACGCCATCTAAACACCAGAATCAAAGAACATCAACGCAATGTACATGAGATTGAAGATCGTCACACTGCTCTAACAAAACATATGACCAATAAACAACATGCTTTTAGCTACGACAATACAAACATCCTCTGTGAAGAACCTAATTATTATAAAAGGTTATTACTAGAAATGTGCAATATTGTAGGACACACTAATTCCGTTAACCTTAGACAAGATGTTGAACATCTAAGTAATATTTACAAACCACTAATCTCCGCCCACATTCCACATATTGTTTAACCTTAACTATACACATAAAATTATTGTCCCCATGGCACAGTTTGTTTACATAATTTTTTTTACATAATAATTTTTTTGGTTTTTTTTTTGTATATATGTTTATATCTGGTTCACCTTCACTCTGGATCATATTTGTTTCGTTCATCAGTCGTTATTCACCAGTTGACCCAATCGGTTCAACAAAAAAATTTTTTGTTAGACATGGAGAACATAGTCATAAAGATCCCAGCTCCACTCTCTTGGACATTGTGTAAACTAATTTACTGCTATAAAAACCTTCTTTAAAACCTTTTAATACATTGACATATAGACTATGAAGATACTTAGTTTTTTTTAATCTTTTTAATTAATTACCTCTAACTTGTAACTCCTACACTTTAAACAACCACAGGAGCCGACAACGACTACCGATACTCAAAGAACATTGTCTCCACAAATTGTATTTTATGAATTTGACTGTATCTTAGTCCGCTTACTATAAAAAGGTGAATAACTCTAAGTCTATCTTATTTTCAATTGATCAAAATGTACTCACTAACCTACAATGTACAATAGCCTTAGGAGTATTACATCTACAGTATTTAATGTCTGATTGTACTTTTTTTATAAAAAATTTAATTTGTTCATAACAATTAAATAAATAAATCGTTCTAAGGAGGGCCCATATACGGGCCGAAACGTTAACAAAAAATACGTTCACATAATTGACCGCTCACCAAGATTCAACAATAGATTATACACGAGGTCGAGAATTCTTACCCTTCATAGTTCTGTTGTGTCGTTTGCTCTCTCCCAGTTCTCGTCCAGCAGCACTAGCATCGTTCACAGCTCTTGCTATATCTGCCGCACGACCGGCTTACGCGCCTGTAGCACTAAGTCCAGCAAGAATAGGAATCAGAAACGGTAGAAAAGCATCGACTTTTGAAGGTACCGATAGGACGCGAGGTGTTCGCACTTCACATTTACCACTCGCTTTTCTAATGGCGTTTTCAGCTTCCTTCAGCGCAGATTCAAGAGCTACTTTTGCATCGTTGCTTAGAACCATAGAACGTTTTGCAGCATTTATAATTCTTCTTAAGGTAACATTTTTTGATTTTCGAATTCCCATTCCGAGTTTTTATTTTACTTTCATTGTATTGGCTATTGCCCAAGCGGCTGCCTTTTCACCCAAATTGGCGTCCGACGCGAAAACCCGTTTCCAAGCTTTCTCAGCCACCACCCTATCAGCCTCGTTTGTAACTTCAAGATTTTCACAATTCTGCGAGTGAGCAATGTCGTGGTCCTTGCAAGCTGCGTCGAGAAGATTGATTCCCGGATCACCCAGCGCAGGTCGCATTGTTAATTTTGTACCAGGCCCACAGTACTCATAACCAGGAACATGCAATCCGATTGGAAGGCTGTTGATGATTTCATTCACCAGACCCTTGCCAGGATGTTGTCACCTGCTGCTTCGTTTACCTCTGTACGCGATCATGTTCGTGCGTTGACTAAAGAAAAGTGATTTTAAACGAGGTAATTGAAGCTAATCCGGTCAGTCATATCCGAGATGCGGTTTAAGAAACAACCTACTCAGCTTCCCGTGATGAATTTTGACAAACTTTCGGAGCATAATGTCAAAAGGCACAAACGGCACGGTGAATGACTCCCCAATCGTGGTAAAACTAATGCGTTGCTCAAACTTATAACCCATCCCAACGGACTCAGATTTAAAAATATCTACATCTACTCAAAAGCTCTCAACCAACCTAAATACCAATTGTTGAAGCAATTGTTGGACCATGTTGAAAATACGGAGTGTTTTGCGTTTATCGAGCGTGAGCAAGTGATTACACCGGGAGAAGCACGGCCCAACTCAATAATCATATTCGACGATGTAGCGTGCGAGCAGCAGGACAATATTAGAGCCTACTTTTGCATGGGTAGACATCACGACGTTGACTGTTTCTATCTCTGTCAGACGAACGCGCGCATTCCCAAACATCTTGTGCGCGACAACGTAAACTTACTCGTGTTATTCAAACAAGACGATATAAACCTGAGACGCGTATACAACGACCATGTGAACACCGATAAGTCTTCCATAGAGTTCAAAAGTGTGTGCTCTGCATGCTAGAACGGTGAGAAGTACGGGTTTCTGGTGATCGACAATGACAGTGAGCTCAACGAAGGACGGTAGAGGAGGAGATTCGGTTCTTTTGTGACCTTGGAAAAGAAATAAAATCTCGCGTTTCCGAGCGAGAGACGCAGTAGCGTTGCAGACCCAGTTGCGTCAACATGCAGAGCTCTGAAATTTCCTAGCAAAAAGATTTCCCACATCAGATCGCTCAAGCAAGTGCTGCGATCCGTCGAAAACACAGATTGCTTAAGTGGGGCAAGAATCTGCGACTCAAAAATTGAGTGATGTTTTCAAAACAGTAGTGACTATGTTGCAAGAAGTAGTGAATGTTACAAAAGATACTGAACCTGTAAAACAAGAGGTAGAAGAATTTAAAGAAGAAATAAAGCAGATGAAAAATGAAACGAAAAATGAAACTGTCTCGGAAATGGACGATTCCTTTGCTTCGGTAGGAGATGAAACAATCGTAGAAAGACCGGTCGAGAAAATCGAGGATGAGTATTTTGCACTGATGAGAGATGCGAAGACAAACGGTAAATTGGACAACGTGTACGGTGTACGCAAGCTCTCAAACGGACTAATGATTGGTGATTCGTTGATATCTTTTGAGAGTGAGTACATTCGTACTGGCGATACGCGTTATCCGAAAACAAAGGGGTTGCTGGAACTTTTGATCAAAAAGAAGCCTGACGGTCTTACTGTGAGCGCCGGAGATCGGGAAAATATTAAAAACGTAATCCTCGCAACGAACGAGCATAAAAAGTATCACTCATCCGATGGGGCTGTTCGAAACGACAACAGTTACAAATTCAAAAATGTCATTGCCGAATTGATAGATTATTCCCCCTCACCTCGTCAAAAGGGTAAAGGTCTACTCCCGCAAGCAATGATCACTCGACAAGGTGTTGAAACGGAATACGTTTTCTGGGATGATCCAAACGAGTTAGCGGAGCGTCTTCGTTTACTCCTGGCATCTAAAGCAGCGGGAAATCCAAGCTACAATAACGAAACAATCTTCATTATCGAAGAGCTACGCGAAGCAGGAATCAATCATTAAGTAGCTCCCATCGTTTTTGCATTCATTACCGAGATGAGCGTCGACGTGTTTGGACGGCATCTGGATAAAAACACGGCCGCGAACACTCGCGGTCCTCCGAGTGTCGGATTTCGAATAACAGCGGACGGGCATTACGATATACGGAACAAGAGACTGTGCAATGTCGCAGATCCCGCAGAGTCGAACAATGCTGCAACTTTAAAAATCTTAAGACGGAAATTTAACGTGCTGCAAAAACAAATCGACAACCTCGATCAAATGATCAAAGCTTGAGAGCTCACCGCGGAGAAAGCCTCGGATACCTTCTACACAGACTTCAAAACAGGCAGAGACCTGTCGATTCGAAACGCTGATAACATTTCTTAATTGGACACCTGACTAAGAGCGTTGGAATATAAACGAGAAAAAGCAAGCACTGGTGACGGAACTGCATAAGCCTGCATGCCGGAATTACCCGCGTCGACGTGTAGACGTGCGCGGCATCGACGAGACCTGGCAGGCGGATCTTGTTGATATGACGTCGTACGCTGGACAAAACAAAGGCTACAAGTACATGCTCACAGTCATTGATATCTTCTCAAAGTATGCGTGGGCTATACCGATGAACAGCAAGTCTGGAGATGATGTTCTGAAGGCAATGGAATCTGTGCTTGTTCAAGAACGGGTGACGAAAAATTTACACGTCGACAGAGGAACGGAATTTTACAACTTGAAATTTGAATTGCTTATTACACGTTACGGAATCAAACTTTACTCCACCTACTGTAATTTGAAGGCTTTGATCTGTGAACGTTTCAATCGCACGCTGAAAGGTGAAATGTGGAAACGGTGCAGCATGCAAGGAAGCTACAAGTGGCTCGATATCTTGTCTGATTTGGTTTCGGCTTACAACAATGCCAAACACCGAACCATAAGAATGAAACCGTCGGATCTCACCGTTGCAACGAAAGGCTGTTATTACGTCAGGCGTACGAAAGGCTTCGAGCGATACCTACCATTTCGGCAAAATTCAAATCCGGCGACAAAGTTCGAATCAGCAAATTCAAGAATGTCTTCGAGAAAGGTTACACTCTCAATTGGACGACTGAAATATTGACGATAAGTCGAGTGGAAAATACTCATCCTGTGACGTACAAGCTCAAAGACTACCAAGATCGACCTATCGCTGGTGGTTTCCACGAACAAGAGCTCCTCAAGGTTGAACATCCGGATATCTATCTGGTGGAGGAGGTGCTCAAGATGCGTGGAAGAAAAATATACGCTAAATGGTTAGGTTTTGACAATACACACAACAGTTGGATAAACGAATCGGATATGTACATTTGAATAAATGAATTTTTTGTAAAATCGTATAAGCCTCATTAGTTTATATCCGACACATAACAAGTATGCATCTTTATTTTTTAGACAATCGACAGACATATGCATCGTTGTACAATTCTTCATCTTTCGGAGCGTTCTTATTCACTATCCTACATAATAATATTCTATACATCATTGTACAGTTATAAATTACAAAGCTAAGGTATAGGCTTGTAGCCCTACGGAAGCGTGTCGGTTGTGTTCTGAAATACGATCCGCCTGTCGTCATTCCAGCTCAGTCCCACTTTCTGCTGTCCTACGGTGTATACCTTGTGCTTTTGACTTTGTATCAAATGCTGATTTGTAGACAAATTCTCACGGTTCAAAACACAATACAAATAATCGTTGAAATTTAATTTTCTCAACACTGATCCTTTGACACCTTTGGCACGTTGATTGTCTTTCTCATCTCCCTCGACTTGGAACGCGTACAATTTAGCTCTTTATCCTACAAATTCCAGCATTATTTCTCCGTTATTCTCATCTTTTATCAAGCCGAGAACTTTTTTGTTCGCTAGACGCATTCCATAAGCGTTGTCAAGCGGATAATCAGACGTATCGAATTTATGCAAGTCCTCCTTTACATGTTCGTGTATGTCGGGGACGGTAAAGTTGTGAATCCAACTTTCGGTATCCGTATACATTAATTTAGCTCGGTTGCCAAATTCCCGTTCAATATAATTATAATGAAAATAGTAGTTATACGTTTTAGCCAGATTCATGATGGAGAAACCTGCGTACAATGGTTTATTCAACTTGACTTTCGTCTTACTCATTTCGACGATAATTGATTCTTCGTCGAAAACAGTGCAGCTGTTACAATTGGGCTTGGCTATAGTAGCTCTGGCACCGTATCTTCCATCCCATTTCGTGATCAGCCTGACATCTCTATACTTCCCAACATTTTCCATTGTTTTGCTAAAAACTGCGATGTTCATCAGTTTGTAAAAATTTTTCTCGAATTCGTTGTGAGATTTTTCACGCAAATCGGTATTCAAATCTATGTATTTTTTTAGCCACGGGGTTTTTCTGAATTTGAGAACTCTGTGAATTTTGAGTAATTTCAAGCCTAATTGTAAGCATTGTTTCAAAACGCTATAGTGAACAACGTAGTTTTTCTTGGAAAGTAGCGTGGGCGTCAATTTCGGTTGCTTACTATTCGAGATCGGAGGTATATAGTGCTCCGGACACAGTGGTAAGTCTTCACGAATCTCATGCAGCTCCTCAGGATATTCCAAATCCACCTCCAGTATGTAACCAAACTCCGCATCGTCCGAGATGGTATCAACGTCGCATTGTCCGAAGTCTGATACCCATTCGAAGGACCTGTATGGCAGAGCAAAGCTCATAGCAGCACCGTCCAAGTTATCAACGTCAAAGTACATGAGATAAGATTCTTCGACCTCAGGATCGAATGCCTTCCCCAGTACCTGTTGTTAGTCTTAGCGTATCTGTTCGAGCACTGTCACACACCTATACGAATACCTTTTTGATAAACATAACTATATCTATATCGGTGAGAAGCTCGAGCTCGATGTCGGTATACTTTAACATCGCATCAAACGACAGACCGGGCGCGGTGTAATAATGTAACGGGTCCAGGTTGTACGTTGTCCAAAAGCTTTGTCGAAAGTTTTGAAAAACGTCGAGTAGTAAAAACACGTCCGTCTGTGAATGGGGCATTCCATGCCAAATCACCGTGGTTTCGGCCCGACCCCCTTCGATTTTGCTGAAAATTTTGCTGAGCATTTTCTACCCTACCAAAGACATTTTTCTGAATTTTTTCAGATTTTTTTACCCAACCCAAAAAAAATCACGAATGTTTGGAAAAACCGCTCTTTTTTTTTTTAAATGCTAGAACTTTTTCAAAAATTGACCGTTTGGGAACTTTTTTTTTAAAAAAATTTTGTTTTTGAATGCAGTTTTCAGAAAAAAATATAAAAAATTTTGCAGATGTCAGAATCTATGAAATATTTCAATATTTAAAAAAAAACGTTTTTTTTTCGAAGTCCGAAACCTTTGATTCTCAATTTTTTTGTCTCAAAACAAACTTTAACTAAGACAGTATTCAACCCCCCTATTTAGATTTTGTGCCGACTTTTCTTTCCATTTTTTTTTTTCGATTGAAAAAAAAAAATTCTAAAATTAGGTTATTTTACATAACTTTGCGTTAAAATTTTTTTGGATTGTTTTTAAAATCTTAGAAATTGAAAAAAATTGTACAAAAACAATCGTTAAGTGTATCTGCGCAAGTATTAAATTATTTTTAACAGCTTAAAATATTTTATTAACGTATAGTGTTATTAATTTTTCTCTATCTATTCAGTGTTGTTTTCCCCGTGTGATGATGAGTAAAATTTCAAATTTTCAAATAAGAAATTCTTTACCAACTGCTCATATCGCCAATAAACAATTCACCACCAATAATGAAGGTAACTTCTAATTTTTTCTTAATCATTTTAAGGCTATGTTTTCTGAACGATGTCAGTGTTTTTCTTGCAACTCGTTGACAAGTTCGTTCTCTAATGTGTTTCAAGTACTAATAAGCTAATTGTCATTCAAAAAAAATTATTTTCAGTCAATTTCTTGATTATCAATAATTAAAATGCCGAAATTTTTTAATCGTTGCTGTAATCCAATGAATCGTGATAAACATAATAAGACAAAATCTCTACGAAGTCTGCCTGAGTATTTGGCTATTCATTTCCATCTATCAACCGATGACCGTGTATGCAGTTCATGTCATAAGGAATTACTAAAGCAAATTTACAAAATTTCGATCGAAAAAAAAAAATAGAAAGAAAAGTCGGCACAAAATCTAAAAAGGGGGGTTAAATACTGTCTTAGTTGAAGTTTTTTTTGAGACAAACAAATTGAGAATCAAAGGTTTCGGACTTCGAAAAAAAAACGTTTTTTTTTTAAATATTGAAATATTTCATAGATCCTGACATCTGCAAATTTTTTTGTATTTTTTTCTGAAAACTACATTTAAAAAAAAAAATTTTTAAAAAAAAAAGGTCCCAAGCGGTCAATTTTTGAAAAAGTTCTAGCATTTTAAAAAAAAAGAGCGGTTTTTTCCAAAAATTCGTATTTTTTTTTGGGTTGGGTAAAAAAATCTGAAAAAATCCAGAAAAATGTCTTTGGTAGGGTAGAAAATGCTAAAAAATTTTCAGCGAAATCGAAGGGGGTTGGGCCGAAACCTCGGTGATTTGGCATGGAATGCCCCAAATACAAGTCCGAATACTCTCCCATAGTTTGAACGTTAAAAGTTTGCCAAACTTCAGATGCATGTGTATAGTCATCGTCTGATATATCCCGATCATTTAATTTTGAGTAAAATTGTTGTTTGGAAGGTAGCCGTCTGTCCTCGAGCTTTTCTCAACTGTCTATGTATTTGTACGGGAACACTCCTTTCCTGGTCAATAACTGAAATCAACGTCAAGTCGAAACTCGACGATTCCAAGTATTATTTTCGTCGACCGCGTACCTCCATCCGTTTTCTGAAGACGTTGGAATTTTTCCGCGAGTGCTTTCAAGAGTCCGATCGTTGTGATAATTCTCGTCTTTTCTCCAATTGTTGAAACCTTCCGCAAAATTTTGTTGAGAAACCGAATATATCTATATATTATATTGAATACTTTTTTCTTATAAAATTAATAAAAACTTGTCAAACCAAATCTCAACTGCGCTTCAACCTTGCATCTCATTATGGACTGATCTGTACACCAACGTCATTATGTTTTGCATTCCAAGAGCGATAGTAACCCAACTCCGTAGGACCTGCGGCTTCAAACGTACGCCAACTCAGATGTTGGTCGACCTTGCACTCTATCCTTGACTGAGTCCGCTGAAATCTCATCGTACAGTTTACGTTACGGTTACGAGGTTCAAAACGTAGCTTAGAAATCCTTCGTCTTTGCTCATCGGTGTTCAAAATAGCACTTCCTCAGAATGTAATAGTAGATTCGAATTGCTGTTGCCAACAATTTGTTGAGTTTAAGATGGACAAGATGGTTTAGCGCTGAGTGACAAATACATATATTTTTTTGATATTTTTTTATTCAATATTGAACGTCGTACTATTAAATGGTATAAAATAAAAAGCTTTGTTGAAAAATGTATACAATTTTCTTAAAGGATATGCAACGTAGAATAATTGGAGACGCTGTACACATTGTCCAGGTACGGTGTATAAATTAGGCGAGAGTCGACGCATCTTTGAATTCAATTTGACCGTACTGACCGTCCAGATACTGCAAAGGCAACCGCACCTCCTCCATCGTCTGCACGAATTTCTGATATTGGGTCTTGTCCTCGTCTCGTGCCGGTAAGAACACGCTGAATTCGGTGTTCAGGTCTGTGACGACACGCTGCCAAAACCTCGTTTGGACTCGTCGAATGTCGGTGACTTTGTAGATTTCAAAAAATTTCCAGCTCCGTCAATTTCTTCGTCGAGAGAAATTCGTTCATGCTTGCAACTTTGTTGAGTTTTGTGAAATCCATCCTTTTTTTTAATATTCAGTAGTTATGTGTTTCTTGATAAATTTAGATTTGCTAACTTTTTTGTCACTCTGTCGAGTTCTGACTTCTGGTTAATAACGGTTTTCAAGTCGTGAATATTTTTTGAGTACAGATCGATACGCTGTTTTAGTTCTGCTTTATTTGGAGTTCTCCTCATAAGAGCTGAAGATGCAAGACTTTCTTTCTGACCTGAAATTCAGACTTTTATAGCCGTATTCCTCCCACATAGAATCCTTGAAAAACTTCTAGAAGCTACCGAAATGATGTGTCTTCGATTGTGTGGGTAACATTAGATGTGTACGTTTCCGTTTCTTTCTTACTCCTCGTTGATCTGACGACACTCGATCAAATCGGCTTCGCGTCCATCGTCATCTGGTTCGATGTCCGATAACACTGCAATTACTTCGTTTTGCCATTTTTGAAAAGTCAGGATTAACGTTTTGTCCTGAAAATATATCTTATGTAGTCTATGGGTTTGCTCACGAGCTCTCCGGACACACTCAACGAGCCACCGAAGATCTTGTAGCGAAAACTCTGACGTCGCGTTGCTGAATCCGATAATCACTTCTTCGTCGGTAAATTCGTTATTACGTATCATGACGATTTTAAGGTTTTCGTCTCACAAGAATAGCAGTCCTACTGATGTACAAGTTTCATGTGCTTACCTATTTTATACAGACGGTGGACCTGGTTTGATGTGACAGATTTACGCTTGTGTATGCGCGCGCACCTTTTAGCATTCTTAGAGCGACAGTAACCCAACACCGCAGATCCTTGGCTCTGAATGTATACTATTACAGCTATCGGTCAACCTTGCACTCTGGTCTTGACTGAACCCGTTTCAAATTCATCGTTGAGTTCACATGACAGTTACAAGCCAAAAGAATATCACGTGGTTGATATCAAACCGGCATCCGAGTGAGTGATAAATAATTCTCAGAACCATTAATTTTGGAATGTCGCGTGGTTGATAACGTGGGAAAGGAATGTGAGGTGGTTGATGTTACACATCAGCGATATCCAAGTGGATAAAAAACAATTCTCGGAACTATTAATTTTGGAATGTCACGTAGTTGATAACGTGGGAAAAGAATGTGGGGGTGGTTGATGTTACACATCAGCAGTCCTACCGTGGGAAAGCAATTTGGAGTGGTTAATGTTACACATCAGCAGTCCTCTCGTGGGAAAAGAATGCGGGACGGTGAAAAAGTTCTCGCCCCCGCTGCACCCTCTACCGTTGGCAGACGAGCACTACATAAAGACTCTGACCTTCGGTCGGTAAGATTGTCGGTAAAACAGCACGATTTTGACCTTCGACCGATAAGAATTGTTGCTAAAGCAGTGCGATTCTTACCGTCGATCAATACAACTGTCGGTAAGTTCGCACGGTTTTGACCTCAAGTCGGTACGGCAGACTGTGACGTCATCGCAGAGAAGGGTTTGAGTCTGGGGAGAATGTCGGTAAGTGTCGGTAACAGGAATCTGTAAGTAGAACCCCCATTGCTATACTACTATCGATTACCATGCGCCATCGTTTTCTAGCCGCAGAATCGGGTGTTTTGGGTACAATCCACACGGGTAAATTATATGGTGAATTTGAAGGAACTATTATTCCGTTGTCAATTTTAATTTTAATTTGGTTTTCAATCTCGGTTTCATGTATTGGAGGGAACCGATATTGTCGCGTATTAATCGGTATATCATCCTCGGTTGGTATACGATGCTGAATGCCGAGTGGAGATTTTAATTTATCTCCAGGTAAATGAAATAATTCTGGGAATTCCTCAATGATATCTCATATGTGGTCACGTTCCTCTATATTCAAGTGATCTGAATGCAATTTTAATTAAATTCCTGTCAATCGGTCTGTCACTACAGGTTCTAAATTTAAGTCTTCTGAACTTGAATCGTGATATTCATTCTCCTCCGGAAAGTTGTGATATTCAAAAGGTATCACTTTCTGTGGTGGAATCTCCATCTCAATATCTCTTTCCAAGGTATTAATTGCAGGAACATGGCATACGCCATCTCGTACCGAGACTGCAGCTTCACAAATGTATACGCCGTCGATGGTTTCTACGCGTGGCAAATAAGCTTCCCTACTACCATAGTTGGTTACGTCAATACCAATGGCTTGCTTTGTGCACGCACGAATTTTAAAGAATCGTTTTTGCGGTTTTATTTCGGTATCGAAATGTTCTTCGTATCCGATAAATCGTATCGGTCTAATCGGGTCAGTAGTCGTTACCAAGGTGTAATGTGTAAAAGAGATCTCAGCTTTACACTCGCGCAAATAATTTATACCTAATATATCGTCGCAATTTAGCAAAAAGGTTGAACGTACGACGTAAAATTGACTTGGTTTGTTTTGTAAAATCAAATTTGTTATTCCCAAAGTTTTAACTTTAACGGTTGTCATTCCCGTTATCGTAGAAATTTAGATTAATTAGACTGATATCTGCGCCGGTGTCGATTAGAAAAATAGCTGAGTGTCCTTTTAATTCAGGAGCTGTCATCCTGATCAGTGGCGATTCTCGATCTGATAACACTTTGGCATTCATTTCTACACTTGAGTCTCGATATTGAGGCGCCAATATTAAGCCTTTAATCACAAACAGAACGAACCAGAGCGTTTGAGTGTGAGGTCATATAATTGACTGGAGTTAAGCTCCGCCCATACCAGAAGCAACCACAGTTTATAACACTGGTTTATACCACCGTATTCGCCAAAAAATAACTTATATAAAACATATCACATATTATTCTTTAAATATCACTTTATATCATACAAGATTAGGACCGATGAATTCTCGCACACTTTCAGTTTCTTTAACAGAGTAAGTTGGAATAGAAAATTAGCTATAAGAAGATTATTTCAATGTAAGTTATTGCTGTCAAAAGCAGAATTTAGTTGATTACCTTTAATAAAAAGGGCGTTCCAATTTGTATTCAAGTTCAATTTGAGCTTTATTTAAAAACAACCTCTGCATTCATTTCCACCGTTAAGGGAGGTAAAATAGGGAGTTTGAGGAAAACCTTAACCGGTGGATACTCAGGACTACAGTGAAGGGTAATACTGGATCTGATAGCTTACAGTATTTAATAGTGGATAAAACTCAGGACGACGCGTTAAATCCTAGTCCTATGAGTAAGAAATACATTCATAAGAAAAAGGATTAAATAGGAGGTAAAACACTCACGCGCTGCACCTCAACACGCAGGGAAGTGTAAAATCCGGAACTGCAAGAGCCAGGGACTTTACAATTCAACAATTTTTTTAGCAACGGGTATTTGGAGTTCCTTGAATATCAAAATCCGATAACTTATCTATTGTAGCGAGGACAAAGCATAGAGATATAAGAATAAAGTACGTGAGCCATAGGAGTGCACGTAAGTGAAAACCAGCACGCGATAGAAAGAGAGAGAGAGCAACTAGCGAGTCTGGTTGTCTTTGTCTAATCACGCATGTGCTGGCGTGCCCAAAGTTTTTGAACGTTGTTGACACAAACATAACCTAGTTCGTGTTGCCTTTCCCGAAAAATAGCACTATAGGTTCCTCATTAAGAGAAACAATCGAAAGAATCAGAATGCGCAATAATGAAATGACTCTATTCAGCGGGCAACAAATAGAATATTAAGTCCACAATAAATGTACTTTTTAGTTAAATATTGAATGTTTTTTTATATCTTCACCTTTACATATCCTTGAAAAATTCGAGATTCATCAGTTTATTTAAATTATATTAATACTACTATTCATAGTCTTACTACTGATTATATGATTTTTTTATATATATTTTCGTATTGAGTGCGGCCGAGACTCGCCTGCTGCGCATGCGTGATAAGACAAAGACAACCAGACTCACTAGTTGCCCTTTCTCTTTCTATTGCGTGCTGGTCGTATCGGCTGACTCTATTCTTATATCTCTATGGGACAAAGACACTCACCGGTGCATCAGCTGACAGTGCGCTCTGCACTGCCATCTGGGCAAATGTTACAGTATACATTATAACAATCTTTTCATTTGGTAATGTGCGAGGGTTAAAGATTGGTTACCCTACGGTGCAGTTGCTAACCTGAATAATTAGATATTGAGAGATAATAAGAGAGAAAGATATGATTGTAGGGCGACAGACGCATATGCGTCAGAAAATAGATAATTAGAAGAAATGATATAGATAAAGACAAGATCAGGTTCTACGACGGTTTTGCACAGCTTGCTCAGTATAGACAAGATAATGGCAGAGGGGAGGGGTTGAATCCAATAGATAAAATAAGAAACAGGTGAAGCAGAAATAGTATCAAATATATTGACCAAGAAGCGATAAATATTAATAACAAGCGGATAACTGAAGAGATTTAGCTACAATTAAGATATCTGAGACAATTAGTTTACAGCCAGAGGAAAGTTAAGCGAGAGATTTAACAAATAAACAGGACGTTTTTAGAATAAATGAGAGATGTGCGTAGGCTCGCGATACTATTATTCGAGATAATAATTACGGTTTTACAATAAGTAAGCAGAACAGAGAAAGACATAAGGTACTTAAATTGAGCATTAATCAAGCAAGCCATAAAATACGAGGAGCGATTATAAGAAACATGCGAAATACAAAAATTGTAATAGTTATCACATCACCAAAATTATCAGAGATATAACAGAGGCAGGAAATTATTAATTACGAGGTGAATTCAAGGAATCAGGTCAAGTAGAGAATTATTATAAAATATAGAAACTAACAGATAGTACGTAGTCTCTAGTTTGCGATAAGTGCAACAATGAGAGAGATAATATTCGGAACGGTAAAAGATGATTTCGGGATTAAGACAAATACCCAAGAGAATTAATGCGCAGCATACGACGAACCAAAGAGACTACGAACAACTACGATTAGCGGTATTCGCGAAGAAAATATTGAAAAAGATGTTATTCGATACGGCGCAATACTCCAAAGTCAAAAGAACGACGAGTGAGATATAAGATCGCTAACGCGGTACACTCACTACAAATAATTACTCAAAGATAATAGGTAAAGAAACAGTTATGAGTTAATCAGAAAAAGTATAACGAAATAGTAATGCTCAATAGCTAAGGTAAGAATTGATAACTTAACAGAACACGCTGCTATACAGCGATATTAGGTATTTAGGTATTCTAGAAGAGAGAGATAATAAAATAAAGCAATAGTCACTAACAATGCGTGAGTAAGAGTCAACCAGTCGCGAAGTTACTTGCAATAAGAAATAGAAAGGGATAAGATGAGGAATAGTAGAGAATAAGGTACGAGCCCAGGTGGCTCACGCAGACCAACTGCTAGAGAGAAAGAGAGAGAGATAAAGATACGATATATTGCAAGTAATTTCGTGGCTTCACAAAATAGAAAAGGGACCTCACTTACGTGAAAAGAAGGTAGAACAGGTACAGAAGATGCGATACGAAGCGAGAAACTGTACTTATAGAGATAGCGATAACTGGATGATATATCGAGTGCGCGTCTTTCTAGAGCGAAAACTGAGCGTAGAGTGTCGAGACGAGCGGTGATCCTGATTTTCGTCGTGCTGCTGTCATGTGATTCTTCCTCAAATTTGTGTTATTCCAATTGGACCAGCAGGTTGCGTAGGTCGGGTCTACAGGTAGGCGGCGATAATCCCTCGTTGTTTGTTTTCTTCCTCTTCGCTGACAGGTATCAAGGTATCGGGACGTCAGACGGTGGTCGGAGATGTTTTCCCTTAGCTGTGCGGTATCGTTGGTGAGAGGGGAAGTCGTACCACTCATTTGATGCGATATTGTGTCACGAGCGCCGCATATTTACCCAGAATATATCACAGATTATGTCAATTATTAATATCTTAGAAACAAGGAAGCATAGCATAAATATATCAGTTAGTCTATATAAAATATTTTATTATAACCAGTTCATGGAGTAACCGAGCGCAACGGCGTAGTTGGACGGCCAGCAACGTCAGCGTCTTCGCGCCCGCCAGATCCCAGGTGTAATCAACACCGGGATGAGGCGAGCGCGAAATCACGCGCTTCGAGGATGACGGTCGCGAGGCGAGCCTTTGTTCCGGAATTGTGTATTTAGCGAAAACCTCGAATTGTAAATTCAGCGAAAAGCCTCGCTCGCCGCCCGACGTTCCAAGGGGTGTCGGACGAGCGAGCGAAGTCAGTCCCCGTTAGAGACAGCTAAGAACGACATCTACGGAACCCGGGCTCCTTCAGAGCTGCTGCGTGAAGAGTATCAGACTTGGAATCACCGACGATTAGAGCGGGAACCCCTCTGATTCTACAAGCGGTATTCCGAAGCATCTCGCGTCGCGGCGTCAGTCTCCAAGTTAGTAATAAGTGCAAAACGTTAAGCCACGAACTCCATAGAGAAGTGTAGTGATAAGCGTATGTGAGTGTTGTTATAGAGTATAATTGTGTGAGAGTGTGAGCCATTCGGACTGTAACCAACGAAAAGTGAGTAATTGAATGAGTGGAACCAACTAGATTTAGAACAAATTGTAAGCTCCCTTGTTTCAAGAATTCTCTGCTTTTGGTTCACTTGACTTATTAAACATTTCTAATTTGGCTTTTCCATCATGAACTTTGGTACGATAAATTGAAATCCTCCAATCCTATTCCCGGGGAACGCCCTGTAGAGGACGTTCACCTCCTAACCCACATAGAAAATAAATATAAACCTCTGCGAGTACTTACAGGGTTGAAGTCGTCGCGTGCGAGACCGCTCCGCACGTGACAATTGAAGTGTGCGAGAATATTGCGTTACCGATACTTCGGACTTGCGACCGATTGTACTTCACTCTTTGCTTTACTGGTACTCCTCGTTGTGGCTATTTCGTTGGTGCTGCATCGCGGCACTCGCTCATCGGAGCCCTCATGCCGGAACGATCTGATGGTGATGGCCCTCAACCCGGATCCCCACACTGTATCCACCAGATCTACGTGGTCCGTCCGATAGTCCGATAGATCCGCATAGTCGAGCGCAACCCACGCCACAGCCCTTCGATAAGACGGTTCATTAAGAGACAACCGTCCTTTTTTTTATAGACAACGAGTTAGTAGGTGTCATGGTCGGTTCAGCTCCAGACTGATAAGTATCGTCGACAGAAGGCGTTATTGTGTTTTTGACGCACAGCCCTGTACGCCGTCTGTCGATGCATCCAAGCGGTAGAAGCGTTGATTCGTGGTTCGGCTTCTGGCCAATAAGTCTTAAATAGTTGGAGGTACTGTTTGTGCATCACGCACGACCCTGTTCACAACTTAGGTAGGCATCCATCGGGAGTGGATTCAGCGGTATTCGTTAGTCCGTAGTCGGTGGTGATGGGTGTTAAGCTGGTACGTGACCCCTGTCAGGCAGTGTCCTGGTATCTCGAAGCGGAAGTTTCGTAGTCGGTTCTCGTGAAGCGTTACAAAATTAGAAAATATGATAGAATTAGCTTAAGAAAGAGAATTTCACTTAAAGATAACTAGTCGTTCTTTTTGGAGTATTGGCCTCAGACTTGCTTTCGGTATTTTTAGCGACATTCTGTACATAGGAAAGTGCGATAATTAACACATGTGACGGGCTATGAAATAACACGCCACAACATATAGTATTTGATTTGACTTAATATATTGTAGTATCATGCTGACTTGGTTATAATACGTATTCTCATGTATTACGTTAGGTTTTCTATCTATACCATCGAAGATTTGCAATTAGTATTAGACCCTGGATCGCCAAGGTTTAAAAATCAATTCAATATTAAAACCGCTAAGTTAAAAAAAAAAAGCCTTGGTTTATTTTGACGGTGACAAAAAAAGTTCTCTACGTATAGGCAGAAATGATTTCTACTACAGAATTTTATTTTGCATATCCCTATTGCACAACTATCACGAAAATCATACAAATACGATACAACTTATGGAATGATTATGTGTTCCAATAACTTTGGGAACTAATCTCACCGTTTTCTTGTCAGCGTGAAAAGCATTTTCACGTAAAACGCCATTTTTGCTGTCTGTTTATCTCATCTGAAATAATGTTGTAAGAATATATCTTTTAACTACAATATGAGGTTATTGATTAATAGTCAACACTCAATATATATGTATTCAACAGCTGACCTCTTGAATAGATTGAACAAACTGAATGATGAATTGGATGGAATCCAACATGCCCTTGATGCGTATCTAGAAACAAAACGACATGTATTCCCGAGGTTCTATTTCATATCAAATGATGATCTCCTTGAAATTCTGGCAAACTCAAAAAAGCCTGAACTAATTCAACCGCATGTCAAGAAGTTGTTTGAAAATATTAAATCTCTGAAAATTTCCAAGGTAAACACAATTTATTGTGACGGTTAAGTCTGAATTTTATAACGATTGTAGAGACATCATTCAACTCCACAGCAACATCTGACAAATAAACAAGTTGTTGAAGGCATGACTTCATCCGAAGGCGAATATGTTGAGTTTTTGTTTACTACGACACTAGAGGGACCAGTGGAAGTATGGTTGTGCGAAGTTGGTAAGAAAAAATGTATACAATTTGAGTTGATTTTAAGCATTCGTAGTCTCTGATTATCTATTAACTCTCAGTGGAGACCATTTTTCTTTACAATCCAGTGTTCACAAAAAATTGAGTTACTTAATGACAAGTAGAGCATTATTGCTGGAGTATCATAATTGAATTACTGAAGTTTTTACAATTTCTATTTAGATATTTGTTAAGAAAAACACAGCTTTTTACAGGAAAATCTGAAATATTCTCAACTCCTCTTTCAATGTAATAGCGGTTTGTACAAATATATAACTCACAAATATCCACAATATTGTGAGAGAAGGACACTTTTATTCGAAGCTAAAGAAAATGATATAAGTATCATAATGAGGAGAGTTCTGAACACAAATTCCTGCATTACTGATACCACTCCGGATGCAAAACTTTCTATAGTGGCGAGGGGGTGAAAGAAGTTATACCCACCGTGGCTGGATTTATCGATCAGCGGAAAAAATTATTCGCTTTGCGTTTTACGTTACCATCGTTCTTGGTAAAATTATCTACATGCACGTTACTTTATCACCTTCATCAGTGAAAAATCCTGCGTTCGACCTTTACCACAGTGTTACACGTTACCATAATCAGTGGCTAAAATTTGTATCGCTCCTTACCAGCATCAATAAAAAATCTCGTGATCTACTTTTACCATAGTATCGACACATATCTAGCAATTTCAAAGTGCAGCCGGAAAAACCTTGCAAAGTTCGGCAAGAGTCAGCTTCTAGAAGGTTCTTCCATCGGGAGTAAGCATCGTTAAAGTGCTTCTATCCTCGGATGACCAGTGAGGGGAGTGAGACGTTGGAGGACTTGCAATGATGAATTTTCAGAATTTATGAATATAAACAGTTCTTGGAATCGTTGGACAAGTTGGGACACAACTTCAAAAGGCCCGCTTCGATTGGGAAAACGTTTAAGATTCTGGATCTGCACCTGCATCGATGATGAATTTGCAGAAAACAAACAGATCGTCCTACAAGTTGCAGCGTGCAGTGTAGCGTTTCGCGTCCATCGACAAAATGTTGAAGGTTCGGAATCCGCACCTGCAGCAGAATTAAGGAAAACAAGCAGATCGTTTGACAAGTATCGACATGACGTTTAGTGGCCCGCGTCGATCAGTAAGCCATTGAATTCCGTAAGGTTCTGTCTTTCATCTGAAGAAATAGGTTTTAAAAATAATGGTTGATATTGAGGGAAAAAGATTGTATTCAAAAACTTGAGATCACGGCTTACGTAGATTCACAATGTTGGTATGAAAGTGATTACATATAAGTTTTATTCGACAGTATTATAACCAGGCTCCAGACTGTGAACAACTGTTTGACGAGATATCGGTCGGCTTTTATGCTTCACTCAGAAATTCCACAAAAAGAACGCATTTTCAGCAGCACAGTTCGGGCGTAATAATCAGTGATAATGATCACATTACAGTTTAGTTTTGAACATCTTGTTCAACTTTTCAACGACTTCAACTTTTGCTTGTAAAATGTAGTGATGGTGATAAAGCTAAAAATAATCGATGCAACGATCAATTGAGTCTGAAACAATAATCGTACATGAGCCAAATGAATCAGTAAAAATAAATCGAACAATCGATCATTTCTTACTTTTTTTGAACAGTACATTTCAAACCAAAATTTCATAAATTTCAAATATGTGTGTAGGCTCGATAGCGATAAAGTTTTTTGATAATTTATAGATTTATCCAAAATGTTCTTCAATTTTAGGTGAAAATATTCATACATTTTTCGGGTGTAGTTCCGAAAACCGCAAACCGAATTTCGCCGTGAAATTTGACAAACACATTCGATTTGACCATCTTCGGGGGAAGTTGAAAGGATTTTTGACAACTCACAATTTTATCGAGATTTTGAATTTTTTGAGTACGCTGTTTAGCACACTGATATATTTATAGGTATATCTCTTGCTACGTACAGCCCAAAAGTTGGAATAAATTCGGCCCCCGTATGATAGTGTAAGAGTCAGATAGTGAAGATAGTACGGTGACAAGCCAGACGCGGCGTTCGGGATGACGATGATGTGGTGGACGGGATTTGCGGTAACGCGGGAAGGGATTTGACGATAAGATGCTGTACGAATAACAGAGTGTCTGGGAGTCATGGTTTGTCTTTCTCTTTGCCTGGTCATATAACATGAAGTGAAAAATACATCTACGAAAACGAACATTACGAAACAGACTTCGACGACGACAGAAAGAACAAAAGTTGGATGGACGTAAAGAATCAAAGGTGGCCGGAGTCTTGAGAAAGTAGAATAGACTCGCAATAGCACGCAATGGAATGGGAAGATAACCAAGACATTTTTACTCGAATATTTTGTGTGTGGGGAGTGTATTTTAAATCTTGCGAATAAATGGACGAATCAATGAATAATTTTTTAATGATTTCTATTTACCATTTTATTTATACACCTTTAATTTATTTATTCGTTATTTTAATCTTGAGAGTGAATGGATGGATGAATGAGTGTTTTTTTTTTTTAATAATTTATTTTACACCCCCAATTTATTTATTTATTTGGTATGAGAACGAAAGTGTCTCATGGTTGAACGTCCTCATGATTCGTATTCAGATTGACGATTTGCTATTGGAAACATAAAAGTCGATAGTTCATCCAACGTAGCTAAAATTGTAATAAAATTAAAAAAAAAACAAATCGTCACATTAAAGAAAATAGTCACAACAGGGACACAACTGAAGCTATAATGTGCCATATATCCCGTACGAAAAACATGAAATTTAACTGTCGCAGCCCACTTTATATTATGTATTGTGACATGGATTTTTCCGTACCTCGATCACTCGGAGAAATGACCGAGAACTTACCACATATACAATAATTTGGCGTCCTCGATGTAACCTGGGTTAAGAAAACAATATCGCGAAATATTGTTGGGCGCCTGGCGTGATAAACACGCCTCGAAACCGTCAATGCGTTATGCCTCGCAAATATGCTCGGTAGCTCAGTACCGCGGAGGGGGGAGGGGTAATTTTTGGGTACAGAGAGTGCGAGATACTCAACATCAATACGTTATTTTCCTGAGCTAATAGAAAATTAAAATGATATATTTCCAGACAGCGATAATACAAAACAAATGAAAGAATAATTTAAAATTCGCTCTTCGCGATTCAACATCAAATACTTAGATCTAACAAAACAGAAAAAAAAAAACAACAAAAAAAATAAATAAATCTAGACGACCTCTAAGCCTACATGTGCTAGTCGCTGCCTTAACCATAAACAATAACTCAAAACCAAAACAGAATTTGACCCAGCGCGCTAACCGCGATCGTCCTCTACTACATACAGCGGTAATCGCCACTTGACAATAAACCATTAGACGAAAAAATTCAAAAAAATCAGACCAAAATCGTAATCGACGTGCTAGCCGCTATCGTCCTCCACGAAATAAAGCGTTAATCGCCAATCCGCAATGCTAACTCACAAAGGCCATAACTAGAACCAACCCTTATTTACGCGCTACTCGCATCTCTAGTTTTGATTCGTAATAACCCGGTCTCCACGGTAATCGTATGATTTTTATCGCAACGCATCCAAACTCCTCGTTTCCCATAATGACCTAACGTGATCCGCGAATTCGAACGCTCCCCTTTTCAACGATTTGCGACCTACGCGAGAGGTGACATTTTACCTAATTTGACTCGACGTGACCCCGTGCAACAGAATTTGGTTACACTCAATTTGAAACAATAGTGCCTCGACTCCTACCCGTGACTTTACTCGACCTTCTCGGTCACTCAAAATTGGCTCTACTTTATTGCGCGCAACTCAGGCTACGGTCACCAAGCAAAGGTGTCGGCCAAGGAATTTCGAGTACTTTCGATAACGTCAATCCTCGATGGCTATCCGTTTCTCAGCAAGCCGTTATTTAATGACTCTCGAAATTCTTTCGCGAGAATATTAACAGCGCTTACCGCTCCACATCCAATTCATGAACTCGCCAACCCCCTCATGAGTCCTTGGTGTTGCCATGATGATTCTCGCTAACTCTCAATCGGACGAACTCGCTACGGTTATTCACCCTGCAACTATATCTCCCGATCGCCAGAACTAGAGTGCCAAGGCATTGCCGATCGGCCGCAACGCCGATCTCGCTACGCTATTCCCTTCGTGACGTCATACCCCCAAGAAGTGGTGCTCCCTCGTCGCTGGACGGTCTCTCGCGGTTGCCTTGATCCGGTGTAGGCGGGGTGAGTGGGGGAAGCTGCGGCGCGCCGGCCGCCAGCGGGAATCGCGTCCGCCTTGGATTCCAGCGCTGCAGGGATCTGCGTTGGCTCCCCCTCCGCAGCCTCAACATCCTTCCCGCGAGATCGTCGCTATTCCGCCTCGCCGAAATATCCTCGACGTCGAAGTTGGCCGCTGGCTGGTGGCCGATGTACCCAAAAATAAAAAACTAAATCCTGCAACATCTCGATCATGATTCGGTACTGTGTCCCCCTCGGAAGCTCGGATGCGTGACTCCAGTTCTGGCGCTCTCCTATCATTACTTCGCGACCCGATCCCTGCAACCCCTAACCATGGGTTTCGCCCAGTGTTCAGAGAGCATCTTTTAGCGGGCATACATAAAAGGAAATACCACGTTACAGTATATAAATAGCGCATGAGAGCGCGGCAAGAGATATATAAATATGTCAGAGCGTACTAGAAAACGAACTCAAAAAATGCAATAGCTTGATAAGTATTGTGAGTTCCCAAAAATCCTTTTAAGGGCACTCTTAGATAGTCAAATGGAATGTGTGTACCAAATTTCATGGCAAAATTCGGTTTCTGGCTTTCGGAAGCTTATCCTATCTTTCACTTGTTATAATTATCAAATACGTACTTACAAAGTGAGGCTTAGACATTCGTCTCACTGATTCGATTCGAACTTACGGTACCTAAATAATATTTATGCCAAGGTCGATAATAAGCCAGTAATGTGCGCTTTTCAGTCGTATTAGAGTAAATCAGTTTAGAAAAAGTGACAACGACTACATGCGTAAAACGGTAACGAGATAATAAGCAGAGTCGTAGCACAGCGGCCAGAATAATAATTTTTTAATGCCCATCTGATAAAATAAACCTCATACATTTTTGGGACTTACATTTCAGCGAATGTTCAAATGCTTTTCTATTTATTATCACAATTATGTCGACATCTCAGCACTCACAACTTTTAAACTGGAGGCATTATTATTCCAGAAGATGAAGCTGTACTCGGTGTAATTTCCGAGCGGCAATGTTTATGCATTGTAGATGAAAATCGATGTGAATGATGTTCAATGATTTATCATCACTAGGGTCACCGCGCGCGCAAGCGCGCGCTTTTCTTTAACTGTCTTATAACTTTTTGAATAACAATATTACCGTTAGGTCAATGAAAAAAATCGACCATAGTCGGCAATTTTTTTGTTGATAAAATTCGCTGTGGGTGATATGGTAACCATGTGGCAAAAAGAAAATTTAATTCCCAAAATGACGTGTAACATATGAAAAAAGAGAACTAAAATACTTACGTTGTATTATCACCCGCCGTTAACGCATCGAGTTCCTCGCTCGACGTAAAATCGCTCTTACTTTTCTTCATCACTTATTCACTCTTGTCGCTAAATAAATTTATTTGACACGATCGCGTCGCTAAATAAATGTATCTGACATGATCGCGATCGGATGAGCTGCAATTGTTTTTTTTTCTACGATCTGAAATACGCACATGAACGAACTCCGAACACGACATCGACAGCCAATGAAAATACGTCTATAGCAGCTTCAGAAATAACTCGAACTTCGAGATTTCGTGACAACTCTTCTTTTATAAGAGGATCTCCGACACTGACAACTTCTCAACACTGCTTCAGATTTTCTTCTGATCCGTTCATTCGCATCTTGTATCATGCAGTTAAAACAACTGACTAGTAGTTGCAGACTGTTTATGAAATTAACTCGTATACTGCACTACCATCTAAATAGCAATGGGCTATAGCAAAATCGGTATACCTCTTCATTTCCATCTTCACGCAATTTTTGTTTGGGTCGAGCTACTTTTTATGTCATTTTCATTCTCACACAAATCTCGCATACTACTGGCCAAATATATCGAGATCGACACCCGTTCTTATTTCTAACTCCGTACACTGGTCACTGATTATGCAGGGTGTCCCATTTCAATTTACACAGCTAAATAACTCGAAAAATTGCAAACCAGTCAAAAAATGTTGCAAATAAAAGTTGTTGGCTATCGAAGAGTTGACCAAACTATGACCTTCATATAATCTTCATTTTTAAAGTTATTTCAAGGTCAACTTGTGTTTTCCAAAGAGAACCCTACTTTTTACTTTGGGTTCCGAAAGAGCACAAAATTCTGCATTAAAATAGATATCCATGTTAGGAGTCAAAGTGACCTCTAGTCATATAAAGTTCAAATTTCCGCTTAGTGCAGAAGAGGTGGTAAATCTTGATATTGCTGTTTGGGTCAAAGAATGCCATACATCGTTGACCTTGACCAATGATACGTACTGTTGTTATGGATCGAAGTGGCCCCAAAAGCCAAACTAATGCATTCAATAACGCATTGCATGACTCAGCTACTTAAAGCACAAGTCTGTACAGAGTCAAAGACTTTTTGATAAGCAATCCCCTTCTCCCCGATGCTTACTCGTACATATTTTCTTGCCATGTGTAAGCATCCCCTGAGCCCACGACGAGAACGTAGCGGGCCTTCCAGCTCCATTTCTCCAAATTTGACCTTTAAATGACCCTTGGAAATTATCTGAACGTAGAATTTCGTGTCCTTTTGGAATTCGAAGTCAATAACAGGACTTTCTATTTGAAAGACACAAGTTGACCCTTAAATAACCTTAAAAATCAAGATCGATTCCAAAGTGAAGGTTATAGTTGGGTTAGCCCTTCGATATCCAACAACTTTTACTTGATGCATTTTTTGATCTGCTTGCAATTTTTGGAGTTATTCAGTTGTGTTAGTTGAACTGGGACATTCTGTAGATTGGTCTGTTTCGAGCATACAACGGTGCCTCTATATGTCATCACTATAATCATACAACTTCAAATCATATGTCCCATATCTCTGTATCCAGACTTGAAGTCGTTGAAAATTCTCGATCTAACTGATGATTTTGACGAGATTTGAAATATTACACATTACAAATGCAATAAGTTTCTCCTTATCCGATTAACTATTTAATTTGGAGGTTAGAGTAAGAACTCAACTGCGTTTCTCTATACAAACAATAGATTTATTTACCTTATGTATAAAGATAACTAGTTATTTTAATTCATACCTGTAAAAACAATAGAAACAAAATTTCAAGCTTTTATTCCAGGTATATTATTTCTCTATAAAAGTTAAATGATAATAAGTCTTTCTCTCTTTTTTTATTTACCTTATGTATAAAGCTAACTAGTTACTTTAATTCATACCTGTAAAAACAATAGAAACAACATTTGAAGATTTTTTTCCAGGTGTGTTATTTCTCTATAAAAGTTAAATGATAACAAGTCTTTCTCTCTTTTAATATTCTCGAACTTTCTCCCTAAGATTTTTCTCTAAAAATTTACTAGTCATCTCCTTAATCTTATGCTTCACTGCGTCATCGATCGGTAACCTCCGTCGGTAAAACGGCAAATTTTAAATCTTAAGAATGGCCGCGACACACGTATATGAGTGGCGTGGTTGTCTTCACACATATCCAGCTCGCCGTTCACCGATTGCATTGATATGGAGCTTAAACGAAAGCTCTTAGAAACCATGTTTCGAATCAAATTATCGAATGTCAGATTTCATCGTGAAAAAGGAGAAGTGTGTGATAAGATTTTCTTCGAGAGTGATAGGCAGATAGGCTTCTCTTCGCCGTAACAGAGAGTGCGTCGGCTCGCGTGCTGAATTTTTTTTTTCAATGTACTCGGTGCCAGATGCGATGACATCTCTTGATGATAAAATACACATCTCACATAAACTAAGTACAAAAGGTTTTAGATTCTTGAAAGACGTAATGGTCCAAATGCATCCCGATTAACGTTAGGTAACTCAATTTTGCTATTACTCAATATTATAAAAGTCAGTGAAATAAATTCAAATGTGGATGTGTGTATAAAAAATCAAAATATTTCTGCATGTCATTTTCTATTAAGTAGCAAGCATAAGATTCACTCAAATCTGTGTTTACTAATCTAGAAGCAGCTATGCGGGGTTGTCTCAGAGAAGTATTGCGACAATGTCGGATAGCTTTGAGAAAAATGCTAGCGAAACGTGACAGGTGGGTCAAGGAATGGCCCGGTCAACCTGGGATCACTTCGACTCAAATTCAATGGACGACTGACTGTACAAGAACACTTTTACATTGCAAGTTAGTTAACCAATCATTATATTATTTTCCGCAGTTGATTGTTGAATTCTTCGAACAGCAAAAAATAATTTTGCTACAATTATATTTTTTGCAAGACCCAGAAAATTTGTTGTACTTGTACTCAAACTTTCATTGCAGATTACTTGAATCCAAGAAACCATTGAAAAAACTGAAGAAAAAACAAAATCAAGTACTGACAAAGTATTCTGAGGCTATTCGTGGAAATCTGAATAAACTTCAACGTTTGAAGTTGAAAGCATTAGTTGTCATAGAAATCCATGCCAGGGATGTGATTGAAAAAATGTACAAAATGAGTAAGTGGATTGGATTATATTTTATGCTTGCGTATTCAATACTTTTAAGTAGGTGCATAATTTATTAAGAATCTGACACTTGTTTGATTCTCATGGCCCCCCATTTGCTCGTCACCTTTGGATATGTTAATGCATCAACATTTTTTTGGTGTATTTATTACAAGGCCTAAATAATGATTTTCCTTCGAAAAAGTTACGAAAAAATCAATCTGGTTTGCAAATCACAGCTTTAATTAACCTTTATTTGGCACGGGCGCCTGATTTTTGCAGCAAGAGATCTATTCGGTCAAGCATTAGAATTTTTTACATTACAGGGTTCTCTTATTTGACATCACAAAAAATTAGAAAATTATCATACGATATGAATATCCTGACTGGTTATTGAATAACATTAACGGGTTGACTAGATTTTTTTGTGAGCGTGGGCGCACGATTCAGTATTTTACTGGTTCTAATCTCATTTCATCGTATTTTTTAACTTATTTTGGTTGGTTTACATGCAGACTGCGACATCAGGTAGCTAACCTATTACCATTATAAAAATAACAAGTAGAAAAAAGAAATATATTTTGCGTGCTATCTGAGGTTCTTTTTTTTAATAATTGCTTTGTAGCTATGCTGTAGTATTCGCAAACACTGACGTAAAGTTTTAGTCTAGCAATGAGCTGTTACAGTATAAATTCACAAGTGTCTTCCCAAGAGCCATATCCCACCACCTTTAGTATTGGTTTAGCACTGCCTTTATAGCTAGCCTTCAGTTCCTGAGGTTTGAGGTAACATAATTATAAAGAAAAGGTCTGCTCAAAGTCGAGGAACAATGGCAATGAAGTGAGTGCACCAAGCAAAAACTTGAGTCACTCCGTAGGAAAAACCATTTGATCTCGAAAAATTCACACCCACACCCGTCACTATAACCGACATTGTTAGTTTTCGAGCATTTAAGACAATCAATAAGAATTATCTAAGTAGCCAAAATGATCTGGAACACAGATGCGTGACATTCTTTAGATTTCGACACACTATTCAATTCCCTTTCAGTCATTTAATCATCTAATTCATTTCACTTACTATTTATAAACAGTCCTGGACAATACGCACAGAAAATTCTAATACAACAAAATAAAAATATGATCGACGTGAACAGAAAATAATTTTTGCTTGAAAATTACTAAAAACATTCTGAGCAGTAATCTTGTAGAATGTTGACTCACATCAGGAAACGCAAAGACAAGTTTTGCCTACTAGAAGTTGCAGTATGAGTTGTAACGTTCTGCTGTTATTACACATACCTACTCACACAGCTACAAAGCGTAGGTGAACAAGACGGACGTATTAAATAATCTGATCCAAGGATTACCCCAGTCCACGCGGTGTGGCGGCAAGTTAACACATTCCGGTTGTAGAAACCGTTGTGACGGCATAAGATGTTCAGAAATTATTAATACTACTATTATAAATAATAATCAATGTTATTATTATATTATATTTGGATGTTATTATCTACGAAAATGATCTCTACTATTTTTGTCATACGATGCACGGTTCACGAGATTTTTGAAAAACGTGTTTTCCAAGATGTCGGCTAACGCGGGCACCCCCCTATGACAACAACTTGCATTTATATTCAGTGGAAACCCCTGAACATGTTCAAACAATAAAACTTGGGGTGTAGAAAATTGCATTACGAACCTTGTTTTATTGCTCTGGCTCTTGGCCTATAAGAGCAGCAGTGTTAGAGCAAAGCGTCTGCGTGTCTCACCGAGTGGATTTCAAGCAGTGTTGACCTAAGCCCTGCCTAACTCCCTTGAAATTCAAAACCGAGCAGTGTTAGAGCAAAAGGCCTAACTGACTCACGTGTAATAGATTGAAAGCAGATGTAGCAAAGCACTCATCTAACACGGGAAAAAAATTTTGGAATCCTTTAGTTTGATTGTAATTCTAGGGGACATATCCGATGAAATGACTAAAAAAGTAGGCGAATTTCGGAAATTTTTATCTCAAAAACTATTTATTCAATTTTTTCATCAAAATGTATCTACTCTTCGCGTTGTTACATTGGCCGGCGTAAGACATGTCCCGTACTGACACGGTTTGCGGTGCCTACACCGAAAAAAAAAATGAAGTAAAATTTACAGGAAAACTGGTAATTGTATTTCGCGCCTCTTCCTCAAGATCATCGTGTAGTATCCTACTTCATGGCAGTATCACCGGATATTTAAAGCCAACTATAAACTTTTTCGTCCAAACTGTTGGCTGTGTTGTCATTGCAACTCATTTTTCTTCTTTGTGTCACGAAAACCACAATTATTTTTTATTAAATCGCGAAAAAGATTAAAATAATAAACGGAAAACGACACAGAAGTTCGTCTTTTGATGACACGGACGAGAAAAACCGTCTCGAGAAACGCCTCAAGCGTTTGGAAGATTTGATTATTCGTCAAGGAGAAAAGAAACGCCGAAAAAGGAAACGTCGTAAGTGTGACATGTCGGTTATTTTTACCCTGTTACAGGATCCATCAGAAGAAGATGGGTCTTCTGTTTCCCTTTGCATACGGATTTATAATAAAAGACTGATGATCACTTGTTCAGGCTCTAACCTGTTTAAGAGAGTTATTACTCTGATCCAAAAAGTCTCTAGAAGCCACTCGTGTAGGCTCTAACCCACGTGAGAGAATTATTCTCGGGTAAAACCACTCGGGAACACTCCACGTGTACAGGCTCTAACCTGCGCAGGATAGTTCCACTTAGAAAAAATTTTACTCGAGGTACGTTATTGTTTTTGCTCAGGACACCGTCGCAGCTCTAAATTCTCACAGAGTTCTCGAGCCAGAAGCGAGGTTATGTCACCGCAGAGGACACGTGGGCGGATTTCTCAATTTGAGGCTCGGCAGACGCCTAGCGCATCCAATGGGTCTGGAAACTTACAGTTTCCGCAAACCGCTGTTTTGGCTGATGCACAAGGGGATCAACAAATCCCAAATATAATGACTACGCAGGGCACTAGCGTAGCTTGTGGATCTGGGACAGTGGCTCTAAAGGACATTGACACATCTAGTCTAGGACAACAGCACAGTCGATAAGATGCTCAGAAGTCTGGTGTTTCTGCAATAAATGGAGAAAGTTGTTCGCAAGCCGCGCAGCAGATTTCCGATCAAAATTCACAACAGATCGAGCATATGATTTCTAGAGACACCCCTCTCGATCGAAAAATTCTGGAAATCATGGGAAAACGTTTCATCGAGGAACGAAACTCGCTGGGGTCATTCCCAAGGATTTAATTATTCGCTGGGAAGAGATTTCAACGAACGGACTGCCATCGGATGATAGGGTGGTTCTTGTAAAGAAATATCCACCTCCGTCTAACAGCGCGATCATTGATCCTCCAAGGGTAAACCCCGAAGTTCAAGCGTCAATATTGGAGTCAGTCGTTGAAAGAAACCAATGGATTATCGCAAAGCAGACAAAAATTACCGCCTGTCTTGCGGCCGTTGGAAAAGCTTTCTCGGATATTGTTGAGAGCAGAGACGAAAAATTAACGACTCTAGAACTTCTGAGCGATGTCGGTCGGTTGTTGGCGGACCTGCAACATGACAAATCAATTATAAGAAAGAGTTTGATTTTGGATAACTTAAATGCGTCCTTCAAAGACATTTTAAACGCCGCCGTACCTGATAAGTGGTTATTTGGGAAACAATTTGACGAAAGATTGAAGTCAGCAAAGCTCTGGAGAGTTCTCGGAAAAAATTGAAGCCAGCTCCGAAGATTCAAGTAAAACCGGCAAAAAACTCCAAGCTTCCGCATCGTTGACCGCTAGGTAACCAGAAACAATATCCATCGACGTTGGGCGGGAGGAAACAACCGAGGAATCAGGGATATACGACACATCGTCGAGACAATCAGAAGCTAGAGACGAAGGGACAGGATCGAAGTTATCATCGAAAGCGATATTAGAACCTGTAAGTTTTGTTGCGGGGAGACTTAAATTTCTCACACACAATTGGAAAGAGATCACCTTTAACTTTATAATTTTGTCCTGGTTAAGGGGCTACAAGATACCCTTTGAGTCTCCGCCATATCAAGTTGGTTTCTGTAACAATGCTTGCAGATCTCATAAAGAGAAATTGGAGATGGAAAATTTAATCCGGAAACTTCTTGAAATTGACGCTGTCGTACCGTGCGAGACGATTAAGGTTCAGTTTCTTTCGAGTATTTTTCTGGTACCAAAACCAGACGGTAGCTCCAGATTTATTTCAAATCTTAAGAAATTGAACGAATTCGTCGCGACCGAACATTTCAAATTAAAGGACCTAAGAAGTCAAGGCCACCTTTCGGTAGTTTACCTGGATGATTTGTTACTTATAGGACGAAACTTTAAGGAATGCGAGGAGAATGTTCGCGATACTCTTTCGTTGCTTCAGAAATTGGGGTTTATAATCAACAAGAAAAAATGTAATTTAGTTTCGTCAAAAAGGTGTACATACCTGGGTTTCTGTTTGATTCGGTAAAGATGTCTGTTGAACTTACACATGAGAAGAGAGAAAGAATTAAGAAATTAATTGCCAAGTATCGTTCAATCATACGTTGTAAAATCAGAGATTTTGCCGAATTTGTGGGAACAGTAGTTGCGTACTGTCCAGCTGTCAGATACGGATTCGGCTATACGAAAATTTTCGGAAGAGCTCGATACCTCGCACTAAAGGAAAATAATGTTTGCTATGACAAATATATGAACTTATCGGTGAACCTTCAACCCGAATTAATCTGGTGGGATACAGTTATATCATCGGAAGAGAATTCGATTAGAACTCCAAGGTATTCACAGATGCTTCATTATCAGGATGGGGAGTTTCCTGCAAGATCAAACGATCTTATGGGTTTTGGACCATAGAGGAAAGAAAGAAACATATTAATGTACTAGAGTTGATAACGGCTCTATTTGGGTTAAAGTATTTCGCTAGCAACCTTCGTGACTGTGACGTGTTATTGCGAATCGATAATACAACAGCCATTTCCTACATTAATAGAATGGGCGGAGTCCGTTTTGAAGAACTAAATAGGTTGGCCAGAGCGATATGGGACTATTGTGAAAAGAGAAATATTTGGATTTTTGCGTCGTTTATTAGCACAAAAGAAAACACTGAAGCGGATTTTGAATCGGGCAGATTGGAGACGGAAACTGAATATGCGCTGTCAAATGTAGCATTCAGCAAAATTATGCGTTCTTTCGGGGCCTCCGACGTTGACCTTTTTGCTACCCGTGTTAATACAAAGTGCGAAAAGTATGTGTCGTGGATTCGCGATCCGGGTAGCATAGCCGTGGATGCATTTACTATTCCTTGGAACAATTTCCTTTTTTATGCCTTCCCGCCGTTCGTAGTTATTCCACGAGTGTTACGAAAAATAAGAGACGAAAATTCGACGGGTATTCTTGTAGTTCCTTAGTGGCGAGCTCAAGCCTGGTATCCACTGTTTCAAGCTCTCCTCATTACCGATCCGATTATTTTCGAACCAAATAGGGGACTATTGACTTCTTCAAACAAGGAACCTCATCCTCTCTGGAGAAACAATACCCTGGTAGCCGGAATTTTATCCGGAAGTCCTTCGAAATCAACAAGGTTCCAAGAGAATCTATCGAGCTAATGATTGCTTGGCTTCGTGAATCAGCACTCAAGCAGTATAATACCGCATTGAAGAAGTGGTGGAATTTTTGCATCAAAATGGAATTAAGTCTGTTCAATGGCTCAATTGAGAATTTACTGTTACTACTCACGAAGGAGTATGAAAAAGGAGCTTCTTAGGGTTCGTTAAATTGTTTGCGTTCTGCAATATCGCTAGTCGTTGGTCCAAAAATAGGTCAAGATCATAAGATCAAAAGGCTTTTCAAGGGAGTGTCTGAATCACGCCCTTCTCGGCCGAAATATGATAATACGTGGGACCCAAAGCTCGTCCTGGACCATGCGGCTACTCCAATACCGAACGAAGATATTCCCCTAAAAACGCTGTCAATGAAGCTCGTGACTTTACTTGCTCTTGTATCCGGAATACGTATGCAAACACTCTCACTGATCAAGTTACCAAATATCGTGAGACTAGAAGGTTCTATTCAGATTAAGGTATCGCACAAGATCTTTATTAAACATACCGATTTATAAAAACAATATAAGTATTTGCGCAGTCACAACATTAGAAGCATATATAAAACGAACTAAAGATCTTCGCAAAAATATACAGTCACTTTTTATCGCTATTAACAGGCCACACAAGGCCGTGACTTCTCAAACTTTAAGCCACTGGGTGAAAAATATGCTATCTCAGAGCGGTGTTGATACTCAGATGTTTTCAGCCCATAGCACGCGCCACGCTTCGACATCAACTGCAAAAAACGAGGGTATTAACATACATAACATAAGGAAGGCTGCAAGATGGAGTGCTTACTCTCAAACATTTGCAAAGTTTTATGAATTGCCTGTTAATAACGATAAAGATGCCTTTGCTATGGCCATATTAGATAATTGAGTTTTTCCCTAATGTTTCAAGTGTACAGCCTGTATGATTATGATTACTGATGTAATAAAAAATTAATATATTGGATGAGCCAAGAAGTAGCGATGATTGTTGCTGAAATGATCTTCAAACATCTACACGATGATCTTGAGGAAGAGGCACGAAATACAATTAAATGATTAAACGAACTTACCTGTAAGTGAAGTTCTATCATAATTGCATGTAGCGCCTCTTCCAAAGAGATCAGTCCCACCTATAAAAGAATCTATCTCTATACATAGAGATATACCCAACATATTTCGGCAAAATTCTTTCAAGAAATGAGTTGCCATGACAACACAGCCAAGAGTTTGGACGAAAAATTTTATAGTTGGCTTTAAATATGTGGTGATACTGTCGTGAAGTAGGGTACTACACGATGATCTCTTCGGAAGAGGCGCTACATACAAGTATGATAGAACTTCACTTACAGGTAAGTTCGTTTGATCATTCAATTTTTATTCCAAACACGGATAATTATATGGACAGCACTGCAGTGCAGTTAAATTTACTGTTTTATTACTGTTTTTATTTAAATATACTATTGTAATTGTATTGCAGTGAAATTTACTAGTGTGACATTGGTAAATATTACAGTTCGTCCAGTCGTAGAAATTACATCTACATAATGTGAAATAAGCAATTTTTTTATTTTTTTTGTAAGATAAACCAACAGCACATTGCACAATTTACCGTGATGCGGAGTCGCTGTCGCTGCCCAAAAATGAAAATATTGCTTTCGAATGATCCATTCCTCTCATGATATTATGGTTCAGGTTACCCCTGTCGTATGTAAGTATCACATCGGTAATGCGGTAGAATTTACAAGCTTTGTGGTGCGCCGTTTACGAACCTCACACGGTTAAATTAACTGCACCCTTTTATGAATCCTACTACATTTCAAGGTCACGTCTACTCTAATCTCATGTATTCGTGGCACTATACATGAGTAAGCGTAACCTTCGGTACATGTACACAATACAATACTGACGGTTTTTCTTATTGTAGTTTGGTGCCTTGCATGTAGTGTGTGCAGCATTCTGGATATAAAAGAAAATATGGAGGGTAGATGGTGCATTGATTTATGGATACAGAAGCTGAATGCTGTATCTGAGAAAAATATAAGCAACATGTATTAGAAATGTTTTCCGCTACGTCTCGTAGTTTCAGAAGTAATCGCTTGTCCTTTTTCATTTTATTTACACCGTAACAAATTGAGGAATTGAGAAAATACAGGAGAGTAATTAACAACATTTTATTACATCATTTTTTTTTTATTAGGATTATTTCAAAGTAAATTATGGTATTGTAAGTGTTGATTCCTTTTCTGTAATGTTATATGATTAGATTTTTCATAATTTAATATTTTCACATATTATAACACTTGTTTTCTTTACAGATTATTCGTTTTGTACTTTATGTTAGGATTTTAGCTAACGCTAACTACCTATACACAATATGTTCTCTCTCATAGGTTATTTTGTGCTGACAATATCGTTTTGCTTTGATACATTACACATGTCATATTCTAAGTAGTATGGCTATAAAACTTGATTCAATATGACACTGGAATAACTTCACATACGTATTTCACAGAAAAGTGTAAATGCGAGTTCAAACTGGGCTCATTAGATGGTCGCCAATTTGATATTTTTATGAAATTTGGTAGTACATCTAACAAAAACTTTGAATACGACACTGTTACTTTATTCATATCTCAAAAAATCTTGGTGTCCAACTGGAACATATTTTGTTATTAAAGGTCCCAGCTCGAAAGTTTATTGCACACCAGGAACTGTTCCTTTTTCAGTCTTATCTTAAGTAAAAGGTTTCCCTATTTACTAGTTTAATAACTGAGAATACGATGTATATTTGAATGGATATTAGTACGGAGATAATAATGTAAGTCTGATTACATTATATGGAAAAGTTCTTGACATGAAACTTTTCAATGAACTTTAACTTAACTATAAAGTAGTATAGGGGCACTTTGGGGCGTCACAACAAACCCCCCTCGCACCCCTCTCCGGCGCCAGCCCCTCGCCTAGGAGTGACTTTGGGGCGCCTTCCCCTTCCCCCGCCGCCCCTCGCCAGGGAGCGAATTTTGGGACGCCATCCCCTTCCCCCGCCGCCCCTCGCCTAGGAGTGACTTTGGGACGCCATCCCCTTCCCCCGCCGCCCCTCGCCTAGGAGTGACTTTGGGACGCCATCCCCTTCCCCCGCCGCCCCTCGCCTAGGAGTGACTTTGGGACGCCATCCCCTTCCCCCGCCGCCCCTCGCCTCGGAGCGAATTTTGGGGCCCCTTCCCCTTCCCCCGCAGCCCCTCGTCTAGGAGGTATTTTATTCTAGAAGCTTCTCCGGACGACCACCCCTTTCCCGCAACCCCTTACCAAGGAGCGGTTTTTCCGCCTCGAAGTTCCGCGGCTCGTCAGCCCTTCGCCCGTGACCCCCTCGCCGCGTGGTGAATATCGTGTGACGACCCCTTACCCCGGGTACCGTTGACCGCGAATCAGATTCCGGACTCTACGGGATGGCCTCTGGGCCTGTGCACCCTGACCATGGGACGATCCCCTTACCCTGGTGCCCCTGGCCGTGCGGCCGATTCTGGGGCCACCTACCCATCTGGCCCCGCTACCTCCGTTCACGAAGCGAACTCTGCGACTTGGACGTTTGGGGTTACAGGTCCTCCACCCCGGCTCTCGTTCTTTCTCCATCCCTGCTCTCTGTGTCGGGTGCTCGTGTCACTGACCTTACCCAGCCGTCAGTGTTTATCCTAAGGTTTACGTGCGCTTGGAAAATATAGACCTGGTCACTCTCTCTCTCTTTCTTAATGCAAGACTATAGGCATACTTAGATGTACGAGGATCAGGGTGGGTGGGTGAGGAAACAGAACTCAATGGTGGATTGCATAGAAAAATCAAATCTCATCCTCGCAGGTTTATTCGGTTAACGCAGGTGCAAATACATACATGGTTATTACAGATAACGACTAAGAGATAATTACAATGTTCTTATAATTACACAAGATATGTTATCAAGGTTTTTTATTTACCAGCCTTATAATCAGCAACATTACAATTCTTAGAGGTACAACATTGAAGACAACTTATAGGATAAATGTGATTTGAATTGATGGTGTTAGTTTTGCGTTTTGTGACATGGGCTATTCGGTTGTGGAATAATTCTGCGATACGATCGTTTCTTTCGAGGTCAGGAGTAAATATATTGAGAAAATCCCGCAGAGAAAAACCAGCAGCCATAAAGTGCATAAACATAATACAAAATTGTCCACATACATCAGAAGTGAGGCTTTGAAGCTGTCTGTCGTTCCAGTCGTATCGTCTGCAATTTCTTCGTAAAGTCCGCTTATGGTGAGGGACGAATGGTGGTAATCCGAAGCTGTCGAAGTATGTACCGTGTCCGGAGGAACTGACGAAAAATGCCACCCAGTGGCTACCGGGGCGTGTGTGATCATCCGTGTTTGACACAAAGGCTGTCGGGCGTGTCCAGATGAGGGGTATCTGATCCGCTGCAAAAACCCCGGTCTTCCCGTTCGGAATCGCCGGCATCGCGCTCCATATCTGTAGACTGTCCATTTTGTACCTCGTCTTCTTCTCCTTCTTCTTCTTCTTCTTCACCCTCGTTATCGGAGATAATCATACCATTCGTAGAAGGTTGTGAGGAGGTATGTGAGTCAATCGCAGTAGTAAGTATTTCGTAGGGAACGGTAACTTCGCCGTCTGACGTAGGCGCAGACGGATCAGGAGAGATTTTCAGTGAAGCGACTGACTCTGGTATTACTGCTTGTAGCGTGAAATTTCTTTTTGGTACCTGCAGTGGCTGATTACTAGTCGAACTCTCCTCTCCGGTGATTTTGGGCTTACTGGCTGACAATGCTTCTGTATAATCGTATTTAGTTAGAATATCGTTGTTGTTGATCCATTTCTTCAGTTTGAGTGCGTTGTTCATCGCACATTTGAAAAATTCCTCCTTCTTAACACCGTGGAAGAAGCACCATACCGAAGACCGTTCCAGTTTGTCGAACGCCGGGCAATCGATGTCCTCCAAGTTGAATATTTGACGCGCGGTACTACTTTCAATATATTTACATTTATCGTGTCCACGGGCAAAGATTCGATGAGCGTTACGTGCGATTTCTCGGAGGTTAACGTCTAATTGAACCAGCGAGATATCACCTTCAAACCACTCGATGCCATGATGGTAGCAGGTTACGTAATTGTTCACGCCACGTTCTTTGAGCGGCAGATCCGTGAAGGGATATGGCGGTTGTATTAACCAATGCGCCGAGTAGCGGTGATCGATGGTGACGACTGCCACCTCTTTCGGTATAAATTTACCATAGATATTTCGAAATCCTTGAATATCTATCACGTAATCCATACTTGAACTTGAAAGAATGTATTTGAATGAATAGAGAGCTGGAAGAGCGAACCTGCAGTGACGTAGTTTGAATGCTGACTGGCTCGGCACCGTAGTTACGGGTGTTTATATACAGCCTTGTGTTACAATCCCCGTCTCAATTTTTGTTTATCGGGTGTCTCCAGCCGGTCTGTTGCTCCCCTTGAAGACGTTGGCGTGGTGTAGTCACAGTGTTCTCTCTAACGGAAATCACCACCTGGTATATCATAGAAGCGGCCGTGATAGGAGGGGCGTGATCTCCCTCTTTTTCTTAGCCCGAAAAATCTGTAATGACCTGACGTGCAGCATCAACTTCAATAAGATTATCAAATTCAGCGTACACTAGGCAATTCACAGTTTCTTTGAGAGCATCGTCGAACCGCACTTCGACCCTGAGAGTTCCATGTTTGATGAGCGACCAGTGCGATGTACAGTTGGCTGAGAGATCGGGGGTTAGGTCAAAAGCCAATAGACAATTTCCTTTAGCGAACTGCTGCCGGCCGATACCGTTTCCTTCGTTCAGAAAATGAATCCCCGTACCGGAGAAGAGGGTGTGATAAGCGTCCACGTAGAGTTCGTCTTTGCCAAAACTCATCTGTAGCGGCTTCGATGGGACTTGCACCCCGTCGACGTACAACGACAGGAAATTCAAAGAGTAGTTTTGAAAATTAAACGGATTGCGCTGTCTGTCGCCGTTGAAGACTTTATTGCTGACAAAACCGATTATCACTCGTTTCGGTAGTTGTCCGAGTATGACATTGTCCACTGTTTCTGCCTGTACTCCTGCGTGTATGGTGAAAGACTTCACCTTGACTCAGGTTACGGGATATTTTGCCGTACTTTTGGCTAGCGTCCGTGCGTGCGCCAGCAAGATTCCAGGGCTGATCTTCATTCGGCGAACGAGCAGTGAAGTTTCCAGTATGTGCAGCTTGTGGCGATTTTCGGCTTCCATGATGCAAAAACTGTCTCTTGATCTCACAAGTCGAAGACGCAGTTCCACACCGTTGATTAAAAATTTGTCTTGATTAAATACGTCACAGTGCAGATGTCCAATCAGATCAACGGTACGTGCATTGCTCATGATCCGTTTGCGTTCAATGAAACCTCGGTCAGCACCGACGGCGTCGGCGTCGTATACATCCGATACTCCATCCTCGCTGTCGTACCATAGAGCCGAAGAAAGATGGGATTTTTTGGCGGGGGGTGCGTGATTCAGTAGAGTCTCTATATATGCTCGATAGGCGTAAGAGTTGTTGGCTGGTGAGACTAGTTTTTAATTGAAGAATATATCGACTTAATTGAACATCGAGTGAAGCAGATTGTTTACCGGAGTGGCATGCGGAGTAGCCGCGTTGCCTTCGCCGGCCGGTGGGGTAGGAGCAGACGGTTGTAGCTTCACTCGTACGCTAAGCATAGTGTGTGCCAAATCGATGTACTCATCACCGTTTCCAGGTACAACAAATTCAATCGGGGAATCGTCGGTTAGAGATGATACGGGCTTGTAGTGTACCCATTGACCAGCCTCAATAGACGTCTGCGTTGGTGGTAGAGAAAACAAATCCAGTTCCGACTTCATACGCTCACCCGAGTGCGCGTGCAGGAAGGCCATTGTTGATGTTTAGATTGAAGACGAGCGGCGCGTGGGCTTACCGGGGTCCGAATATGTCTGTAAGGTCCCGTTTTTTACAACACTTTTTCCGCTTAGTTTTCTTGACGGTTCCGGCACGCTTGGGCCGATGTTTTCTTTTTCGACCTTCGTCTAATTTTTCTCGTAGTACCAGCTGCTCGGTGCGCGCCGACAAGTCTGTTGACGCGGGCAATGTTTGACTGACGCGCTAATCCGCCGGCTCGGCTTTTATAACCGCTGCCCTTCATGAGTTTATCAATTTTTTCTTCAGCAGCTCTTTTCAATTTGTGTCCTGATTCTATGAAACGACTCTTGACTGCCTGTTTGAACGGAGTGTCGTTTCTTACGTCTGTCATGACGTTCATCCCTGCACGCAGTGCTTCTCTTCCGACCGCGCGAGCACCACTGGACAGCAGAGGTAGTATTCGACGAAACAGGCCTCCCAAGAAGCTGCCGATTCCGTGTCCGCGTTGATGCGGTGCTCCTCGGTAAACCGTCTCAATGCCTCCACCGCCGAGCTGATTTTCGTAATGTTGTATATAATGAGCCATGTCGTACCTGGTATGTTTTCCCTCTCTCTTTTGCTGAGCGACTCCTGTGATTCCAGTCAATTACTGAACGCGTCTAAAATGCAGCGTTACCGTCAGTGTCCCGCTCGTGAATGGTGCTGGCCTACCGAATTGATCTCTTATATCGATCTCGATGGTTTGAAAGTTCGTGAGCATCAGTGGTACGTAGTACAGTGGCGATAGTGTTTTCATCTCTGATTCGCCTTGTAAGATATTGTCTTTGCCGCATGTTTGAATGACTCGTAACAGCGGGGCGTAAACATCTCCAACGATACGTGGCTCCACCAGATCGCAATAAATAAACGTCTGGCAGCCGGGGATCCTTGATGATTTGTTGGTTTCGGATAGCTTGCAATCTGATACCTCAACTGCACCTTCCCCAGGACTATTGTAATGCGTGACACAGGGTATCGTTTCATTTTTCACTGGCGCATACCCCGGAGGGTGTTCAAACGTGAGTGGATAATGAATTTCGGCCAGCCCGACTTCCCAGTCTCCCGTTAGTTGAATCTGACGCGGTAACTGGGTAATGTAACAGCACGTCCGATTCTCCGGAAAAAACTGCATCGAGCTGTTGCTCGGTAAAGTTAGGTAAAACTGATCCCGGGACATTTTCTTTGATGCACGAAACGAACGGTGAACACTCAACGACTGCGAGACATGCTGCAATAACACGCTATTTTATCATCCCCGTGTTTCCCCCTCCACGCGCTGAAGTTCAGGGTCGTAGAACAAGCCGTCGATTACTTCGCCGTTGAGATCTTCCAAGACGTAGACTATCGGTGAACGTGCAAGCACTCGTCGGATCTTGAATAATTCTTCGCTCCAGTTTGCCGCGTAGCCTTTTTCAAATGTTCCCTTGGTTTGACTAATTCGTACAAAATCATTCTTATGGAATCTCGGTTTGCCATTTGGACGCGGAGGATAACGCTTTTCCATGTGGGCACGTGCTGTAGCAGCATTGCGAAGCGTCACTTCCGACGGCGCCATGCCGATGCTCGAGTGAACTGTATTGTTGTAGGCTTGCACGATTTGTGGCAAAACATCGACGTAGCGTTGCGTCTTTTTATGCGTGAAGTAACGCCACAGGCGTTCTTTGAGTGTACGATTGAATCGCTCCACGATAGCTGCTTTCACATCGGGATTACGAGTAACACGATATCGTATTTCATTGTCGCGAAGTATCTTCTGAAAAGCACTCCCGACAAATTCTTTACCTTTGTCCGTTTGCAGTAGGTCGGGTCTGCGCGGCGTAGTGTGTAACACTTGCTCGAAACCTTCAGCAACGGTTGCGGCTGTCTTTCGTTTCAGCGGGACCACCCATGCGTACTTGCTCAATACATCGATGACCACCAGGAGATAGCGAAAACCGTTGTTGCGGCTCTTCATGGAACTCAGGTCAGCCAGGTCAGCTTCCCATACGTCGTCTATGTTGGAAACGTTGTACCTTGCTCTCGGAAATTTCCTGTGCACGGGCTTGTGTAAGGTGTAGGCATCCTGAGCTGCCAGCCATTTTCTCACCGAATCGCGAGAGTTGTTTTCGCGTGCAACATCTTCCAGAATTCGTGCTCCCGCGTAACCGGCAGTATGCGAGGGATTGTAATACGTTTCTTCAAGAAGAGTCGTCATTTTTCTTCAGCCGAAGTGTTTTCCAACCGGATTTTGCTCCGGTGGCGCGTTTGCGTAGAGCGTATCCTGCGTCGTGAGAACGGCTGGTTACGGGTGTAACGTTTGCGGAACTTCGTCGCTTCGTCGGGGAACTACTGGCGTGTGTCGATAGTTGTTGCGATGTTACCGTCGGTAGACCCGGAGTGTCGAATGTGCGTATGTCTTTCCAAAGCGTATCGTTCCCCACGTATTCTCGGGGTACGTTGATCGTCTGAAGAAACCGTGCAAACTGACCAGCCCCTGTAGGAGTAAAAGTCTTCCTAGATCGCATGGCATGATTGACCAGGTCGACGATGTTTGCGCCGGGAACTGTAACGCCGTCTAACGAGACGGTTCCTGCGGCATCCCAAGAAAATCGTTCCGGTACGCTGCCGAGTTCGCGCATCAGCATTTCGGCCTTTGCACGATACTTCTTTGGTACCGCTGACGCGACTTTCTTTGCGCGCGCTTGAACGTTGCCAGGACTCGCAGCTACGGTGGGAGATATCATTGATTCTTCGGCTGTGTTTCCGTCTTCTTCTTCTTCCTCCTCTTCCTCCTTCTCCTTTTCCTCGAGAACGTCTAATTTCATGGGTTTGCGTGTGTCGTTTGCAAAAAACAAATATCGTTGAAGTACCTGCTGATAGAGTTTCCATTTTTCTGCGTCGTCTTTCGACGGTTTGTTCAAGATGTCCTTCATCTCGTTGTCGAGTCTTGAAACGGGATCGGTGTGTGTGGTAGTTGTATTTCCAGGTGAAAGCGTAGTGGCTATACCCTCGCTGACGCGTTGTTGAAATCTCTCCATACTCTCCATAGGAATTAAAACCATCTTCTTTGTACGTTCCATTTTGCTACTCGGAGAAGAGGCTGGAGGCTAAAGTCCCGAGTAACGGAGCGAGCAAGAGGGTGAGAAATCCGTTCCCACGTTGAACAAGAAAACGTTTTTTGGACTTCCAGGTACCCCGGTTGCTGGCCAACCGCCGTAATGTCTGTTTATGACGTGCCAGACGATTTTTCTGAATTCTGGACAGTGCTACGTTACCCTCCAAGGTGTTCAATGCACACTCACAAATGGTCTTTACCAGCGAATTGTCGGCCGTGCGTAGCAATGCCGATCTCTGCGACGGGTTCAATTTCTGCAGAGCGTGCAGCGCTACTGCGTTTGCTTTGGTGAAATCGGCACGAGCTCTGCGACCGGACGCGGTACGGCGTATTCGAGGCATCACAGCTGAACGACTGGAACCCGGTGCGCATTGGTGACCTTTATATCCTTTCGCGGAACGTAGACATAGTGATTATCGTCCGAAGGGAAGATGTTTGATCGGAAACGGCAATTCTCCGGAGTGGATTGCTTCAGGTCGAAAAGCAGATATATGTGTGGCGCTGCGGTAGCGTCGTGATAGGCCTCTTGAAGAAACCTCGGATCTTCGGGATACACCTGTCTGGCAAGATGTTGAATTTGGGCACAATCCCGTGGATTTTTGAAGAAGACTATGTAGTTTGCGTTGAGGGAAATATCTCGTTGACCGTTGCCCTTGTGAAAGAGATTTTGTGTTATGTAGAAAACGCTGAGGTTCTTATGATGACAGACCTTGGTAAAAAGATCAACGACGACATTGTTTGAAGCCTCTCGCATCAGATCGTCGATTACCAAAAGTTTCGGTTTTTTGTCACCCTCGTAATCGGCGTGTTGCGGTAACCCCTCGCGGTACTCTATACTCTTGTCCCCGTCGTACAACGGCTGCCATTCGTCAAAGTACCATATCACACGACTAAATCTTGTGTCGCACATTGACGTTCCATGACGCAGAAAGTTCTTGACGAAATTTGATTTACCGCACCCTGATGGCCCGGCTACAATGGCCGAAAACGGATGTTTCCAACGTGTGTCCGTCATCGAACAAGAAGAAGAAGAAGAAGAAGAATCCATGGATAATGCGGGATCTATAAAAAATTGAAACAATTGAAAACACGTTCTTTTACTACGCTAGCTTGCTCGCGGCGGCGGCGGCGGCGGCGGCGGCACTCCCTTCGTGCGCTGACCATGAGCTTATTCAAGCGCACGCGGAAGCGTAACCGCGCAGGTACGAGCTCATCGGCGCGGTCGCGGTCGAGCTGATTGTGCGTGAGGCGCGTACGCCATGAGCTTATTCGTACGCGTGCGCGCAGTGATATCAGCTTGAAAACAGCGCGCCCCACCGCGGTTTACGAGATGAATTTTTACGAGCAATGCGAGATTTTTTCACAATTTTTCATGCGTAGGGCTTAAGCGTGGTACTAACCTTTATACAGTTTGGCGGGACACATACAAGAGAGTATCTGATGGGTTGGCCTGGCGTCTCGCCGGTTGGAATAACAGGCGGTTGGGGTAAGAATCCCTTCGGTGTCCTCTGTCTGTCCGTCTATTTGTTTGTCTGTCTATCTATCTGTCGCTCAAACGCGCGCGTGGCTTGCCGTCCGGGTGTCTGTACTACCGCAGGGTGAGAAGACGGAAGCTGTGGTGTGCAACTGCTCGGAGTCTGGGATCTTCGTCATCATCCAGTGCGATAACCGTAGGGCAGCGTATCGAAACTCGTGATGCAACAACGCCTTTTCACGTACACCGGTTTACACGTTTTGTGCTCGGAGCGCGTCACGACTGCGTGCAGTTCCGTTCGGCGAATGGCGCGATACTCCAAGGGAATGGGTGCAGCGGCTTCTACCACCATCCGCTTGATGGCCTCGAAGTTGATTTTCGAGCTCGTTGCGTGATTCAGTGATATGCCTTTCACCTTGCAAATTTCCACCTCTTCACCATTCGGACGTTTAATGATAAAAGCATAGAATTTTGGCCCTCCCGAGACGAAAGCGCGTATAAAACTCCCACGGCCGTAAGACACCAACTCGTCCGTCAGGTCGCCAAGAAAGTTACCCGTGGGAGGTTCATACTCGTTTGGCCTTCGGAGGTTTCGGGTATAAATTACTGAATCGGTGTCGTAATAGAGCACGCGCCGATCGAGCTTCTCAAGGAACGAGAAGAGCTTCAGCCGAGCCTGGGCAGTGGTGTACGAGGCAATCACGACGTTTGCCAGCGCTGACGGTTCAACGCTGTGTTGCGCGTGCGACCAACGCACGTACAACACTTCGTCGTTCACGGGCAGCAAACCGGACACCTCGACTTTAGGGTTGGTCAAAAGCTCGAGCAGCTGCTGACGCGTCTTTATGACCTCTGTTTTTACCAGATTCTCGCGTTGCCCGAACTTGCCCCAAAACGAATTTAAGCATAATTTGGAAACTGATCGCATGCCGGGATTCTTAGCAATACGGTCGCGATCTAGCCGTATACCCTCGACCCGCTCATACTCATCAAGGTAGCGCATTCGAGCCGACTCGTCCTCGCATTCAGCAGGCCAGCCGCTTGCCTCTTGCTTAATCTTGAGGAAGGTGTCGATATAGCCGGCGAAATGCCCACCTTGACGAGTAGTCGGGTCAAACGATGTCACCGTATACGACCAGATCTCGCTTATGCTCCTGATCTTGTATCCCATTTCCACGGCTTTTTTTAATTCGATCGACACCCACGTGCCCTCGAATTCTCGCGCAGCCTCGTCATCATGTCTACACTCGTCCTGGTTCAAACTCTGACAACATGAGCGGCACAAGGCAAACATGAGTTTGTCATGCATGCGCACCGGCAAAACAGGGTGATAAAGATTGCGAGGCGGTAAAACTCGGCACTTGATGAGCCCCTCAACTCGCGTGATGTCGCAACCGCTCGACCCTGTCAAGAGCTTACACTCCTCTCCAACGTAGACCGTCGGGTGGCCAACAGGGAACCTTCCATTCTTACAGATGAACGGATACAACGAGCAAACATCGACGTATCGTATTTCCTCGTACGCGTTGCCCGTTGCATCTGTTTTCACCTCGTAGTATCGGGAAGCGTTCCCCGTTCGACCGCCGTAGAACGCATCACGCGGATTGAGTGCTTCGCTCGTGGCAGTGCCAGCGATCAGCGGGTGTGTTGCCACGTACTCCCTCATCTCATCGTTCTCCCTCAAGCTCCGATCAAACTCGCATTCCCACTGTTCCGTCACGCGGTAACCCAATTCGCGCATACGGCTGATCTTTGCACGAGTTTCCTCGTAACGCCTATCCAACGTCTCGCCGTTGACGCTACGCCTATCGCGGTTGATTCGTAAACATTTACGACAGCCGTGCCAGAAACAACCGTGAAACTCGTAGTCGTGCCGCGTACCGTCGCCCGCGACATGGTATCCGTCCACCTTGCGACCCGTCTCCGGAATCCGAAACTCACGTCCGTTTCCAGCATGCCTGATGTCAATACCCAGCTCGCGCTCTTTCACGACCAACCACTCCAGAGCCTTACGAGACTGGGCATCGGCAAGACGATAGCCACCCGGTGGCAGGATACCTATTCGCTCCGGTTGTAAAAAATTTTTACGGAACAGCACCGAACAAGCCGAGGCAATTGTCGTGCTCTCGGTAAAGGGACACACTCTGCCGCACTCCAGAAATATGTCCCTGAATGCTACGCACGCACGTCGCAGAATATCCACGTCCGACCGACAGTACGACAACAATTCCGCGTCAAAGTCGAACAGATGGTCGTTCGCTACAGCCTCGTTGTACCATGAGTAAAACTCTGCTCGCGCATCGCTACTCATGGTATCCGGAGAGTAAAACTTCGCTGCGGGGAGCGGTCCCACGTAACCCACGTTTTCAGGGTCTTGAAAAGGTGGGGAAATACACCTTTCACGGAAGTAGTCGGTAGTCCAAAAGCCTTCGGTAGCGCCGATAATGCCATAGGCATATATGCTAAGGAATCCAGAAATCGGGTGTGACCCGTTTCGAGCATAATGATCTTACTGCCGCTTAGGATGACCTGCGGCGGGTTTCCATCCCGCTCAACCATATGCCGCAGTATGAATTGCGCGTCAAAACCTTTTGCATTGTGCGCAATGCATACGATGCGGGCAAAGTCCTGAACGGGCCGAGTAGCAAAGTCTACCAACTCCTTCACCGGTTCCCTCCTGAAAACGAACTCACGCACGAGCCCGCAAGCGGAACAGCCGTTCGATATATCGGGATCGTGGATACATTGCGTACACACTTGTTGCGCTACGCACAAGTTCGGCACATGTATGTTTGTCGTCGCGTCACCGTCTACCGTCTCGCATTGCTGCGTTTCGAAATCATAAAAAATGAAGATGTAACGTCTCGGTCTTGTCGCGTCTTTCAGCGGCGTCATGAAGCAGTAGTGATTGTACGGTCTGTTGCAGCGGCAAGTGACGCAAAACCGAGTTTTACAAATGTGTGCCCTCCGCGAAAGACTTACGAATCGCTCGCAATTCCGGCATATGCGCAGCGTTGCACAAACGGAACGACGCGGACTGAAAGAGCCGATCCTGCGGTGGTACTCCAGACAACCGTTACCGCGGAACAGGCGTCTACAATCGGGACACTCGATTTCGCGAGACTGGCTGTTGCACGGTGGCGATGCGAGGCACTGTGGGCACTTTACGGAACATCGGTGTTCGTACCCGTTGTTAAATTTCCTATTGCAGGGTTGACAGAAAAAGGCCCCTGCTGCCGCCGCGGTTAAATTTACAATTGGGCAATAATGCTGTTCTTCGGGATAATACAGCAGATTCAATCGGTGCCTGACATCGCCTGTTCCGTTTGCTCTCACCACGGCAGTACCGTCGTAAAATGCCGCTTCGCCGGTACCTAGCCTCCCCAACTCGTACACTGTGATGAGGAATCCCTCGCGTGCCAGATAGTTCTGGAACTGTGCGATTTCATGCACTGTGCACCCCGTTGGCGGAATCTCGACACCGGCGTTCGCAACAAGATTACGCGCTTCTGCACGCTGGAAACTGGACCTAGCGAATCTCACCATCTCGTAATGCTCGTGCAGAGCGCCACTGCGGTTCGGGCCTCTCTCGGCGTGAGCCTTGGCTACAACGAGGCCACGAGGTAAACACAACCCGTCACTGTTGACAATCTGCACGACAGATTTTTTGAGTACCCCCGCGTGCGTGATCGGCTTCGGCTTTCCGCGACCCTCCGGTACTCCAACACTGTGTACCGTCACGGTGAAGACGCTGTCGACGCCAAACTCTGATGCGCTTTGGGCTACGCTGAAAACTAACTTCCAGAGGTCACTGTACCGCGAATCCCTCACCGGCCGGAACGATAACCACGCAGGACCATGATTAAAACTCTCCGCGCTAAACGTGAAACCTATGTAGTCGCTACTCCGACACGTTGCTACGGCATAAGCATGCAGGTCTCTGAACGCGTCCTCCAGCCACTCCACTAGATTAACACCCGATTCAGGGGCCGCGATCTTCATTCGCAACTCACGCCCTGTGACCGCGAATTTACGAATGAATTTCGTTGATTCACCGATAACCGTGAAACGGTTACCCAGTGAATCAGCCCCGTCATCGGGTGGCTGACTTGACTCCTTCTCGCTCGCGGCTTCACTCTCCAGCCCCGATTCTCTCCCCATGTTTCCAGAGTATGCACCCTCTGTCTCGTCGTCGTCAGCATCGTCGTCGAATTCAATCGCCACGTCGGAAGCTGTCTGTGTCTCGTCATCGTCTGACTCTAATGTCACGTCAGAATCGTAATTCGGAGCCCTCCGGGCCCTACCCCCGCCGATCTGTATGCCCGAGGTACTGGCGCCCTCGTTCACGCGAAACGGACCAACAGTTTGCATAAGACCCCCTGTTGTACATATAAAACAAAAATAAGACTAAACCCCCATGGTAAAGCGTCGTCAATCCGCAAGTATAGTTGAATTTCGCGGTTTTACTAGAAACGCACACCCTAGAGTACCCGCGTGATTAGGTCCCCTAAAAAATATCCTCGTCCATCGCCGGCGGAGTATAACTCATCTGAGTGAATATTCCACTCTCGGGTGTCTGCGGCCACGAGAATATTATCGCCTCATCCATTGGGGATATGGAATAATTGTCTCCTTCTTCTTCTGCTACCACCGGCTCATGAGCATCGACCGGATCTAATTACCCGCCCCCACCAGAGAAGAAATTGCTCGTGAGTTCATATCAAAATACCTAGTCTGCATTTTTTGTTTTCAAACTTTTCCTATATACCTTGAATTTCCAACACTCCTGACGGACCTGGACGTGACAACACTAAGGTCGACGCCTGTGATGAATCGATTTCTGCAACGGACACAATAACCTTCAGTACACGCGTGAAAGAAGAATTCTAGAACTCTTGGAACACCGCTCACGCACAACGTATTTACACACGGGTACTCCATGATATACGGCATATCGTACAGACAAATCATCTGGACTTACCGTCACGAGCTCCGACAGAAATCGGCTCCTCGGCGGACCTATCGTTAACCATCGTCTCATTCACCCCTGCCTCCCCCGCAATCGCCAACTCCTCGCAGGCAACACAGCCCTCGAGAAGAGCTGCCTCGTTCTCGCTGGTATCCATCATGAATTCTAACACAAAGAAATTTTGATATACCACTCGCGCACAACGTATTTATACGCGACAACTCCCTGCTACGTCACAGCGTACGGACAATCATCCGGACTTACCGTCACGAGCGGTAGAAACCGGCTCCTCGGTGGGCCTCCCCAGCGCTACTCCTTGCGACGCAATCGTCTCATCGGCGACGTCGACGACGATATCACAAAGAGCCGCCTCATTCTCCGCGGAGTCCTCCAGCATCGCGCGGAATTCTAACGGTTGGAAAACTTGATCTAAATTTTTCCATATTACATATTTTCTTTTATCTTTTTACCCCACTCTGAAGATCCGGTAATTCAAACTCCACACAAACGTACACTGCGCACAACACAAATAACAACTTACCGTTTCGCTCGTTGTACTCAGCCATCAGCGCCCGAACAACGGCGAAGCGGGTGGCACCCCGCTGACGAATTACACTCGCGGCTACACTGAGGCACTCGTAACCCCGCAACGCACCGGTGCTGTGGAGGTGCGCCAGGGCCCGTGCCCCGCAGACCGCCAGAAGCTCTCGCAAATGCCGAAGCAATTCTGCATGTGACATGCGGAACAACAGCTCCCGACGAAAAACAGGGCACACCCGCACAAGACTCGCGTTAGCCCTCCTAGCCTGGCTAGCTGCCTTCACCACCGCGTAACGGAGATCGTTAATTGATTGCATTATTTCAAAAATATGGCAATAATTGACACAGAATCGTTGTTTTCGCCAACACTGCGATTTTCTAACTGAGAAGATCTCCGGGCCCACAACCATTTATAAGTTCAACAGGTTGGGTTTTGTTTAGGCCAAATGCTATTACAATACGTTACCACGCCGCTTCTTGAGCTGAGTATACGAAATTTTACTATGGTCCGCTAGCGTAAACCTTCCGCGGCGGTTCGCGGTGAGACACCCGCAGCCAGGGTGAAAATAAACCAAAGCCATCCGGACCCAACGCGGAGGCTGCCTGCTACATATGGCAAAACAAATCTATTGACAGCGATAATCATGGTTTTTTCATAATTAAACAAAGTTGTTCAGCTGACGTCATTTATCCTGTTGAAAAACTTGCATGCCCTAAAGCCTACTTTGATTAACGGGAGAACGGGTATTCGTCGAGACATATGAAATTTAGAGATAAAATAGAAAACGATCCGATGGATTCACTCGCAATTCCTACCTCAAATCGTGGAGCTGATTCGGCGGTTGGTGACGGTTAGAAACAAGTGAATTTGAGAATAATGTTAATACTCTTCTCATGCGACGTCTATGTATACCGCCATCGATAAACTGCAACTGTTTGTACCACCCTCAGAATAGGAAACGAGTTATAAACCTAATGCATACTGGACCTATGGAGATTGTAGACTCATCTTGCGACATCAAAATGGTACAGCCGATGAGACCCCCTTTTGTATTCCTTCGTCCACTGAGGCATAACAATCAACATACCGTAAGAGTGTACGTTGGAAAAGCGGGGAACAGCCTACCGTCTGACGCAAGGCCCAAACATTGCAAGTATAACACGGTCCATGCCGTATACACCCACAGCTCTTCCCATTATCTTTTTTTTGTTACAATGATGACGTATACGTCCCTCGATAGACTGCAACTGTTTGCACCACCCTAGGGAACGGAAACTAGATATAAACCTAATGCAGACCTACGGAGCTTGTAGACTCATCTTGCGAATACGAAATGATACACCCGGTGAGGCCCCTTCGTATTCCCGCGACGACCACTAAGGCATAACAAACACCATATCCTAAGGCTGTACGTTGGAAAAGCGGGGACCAGCCCACCGTCCGACGCAAGGCCCAAACATTGCAAGTATAACACGGTCCATGCTGTATACACCCACAGCTCTTCCCATCATCTTTCTTCTGTTACAATGATTACGTATACGTCCCTCGATAGACTGCAACTGTTTGCACCAGCCTCAGAAACGGAAACGAGATATAAACCTAATGCAGGCCTACGGAGATTGTAGACTCATCTTGCGACAACGAAATGATACACCCGGTGAGGCCCCTTTGTATTTCCTCGTCGACCACTAAGGCATAACAAACAACATACCCTAAGGCTGTACGTCGGAAAAGCGCGGGCCAGCCTACGAACCGTCACAAGTCCCAAACATTACGTGTATAACATGAACCATGCTGTCTACTCCCGTAACCCTTCCCATTATTTTCTTCTCTTGCAATGTCTACGTATACATACCTCGATAGACTGCAACTGTTTGCACCGACCATAGCTCCGAATTCGAGCTCTAAACCTAATGCAAGTTTGATACAGGCCTATCGAGATCGTTGGGTTTTCTGGCGACATATTTACATTTGTCTTACTCCCCATCGTGGAAACGAAATATAATCAACGGCGTAAGCTTGATATAGTCTGGTAAGGAACGCCTGAATCATACGAGGCATTAGAATTTCGTTAATTCTTTTTAGTCACGCTGTAAACGCCATTTTGTAGAGTGGGGGGTTACACCCTCTATATTCAAGTGAGATACAAAAGAGCGTCAGTCTTGCGACAACTACGGAAGAATCCTCACGTGAACTATGGCTACATCCAAATCTTCTGCACCAATGGGCAACGTGAATAAAATGTATAAAACATTTACGAAGGCTTTGAAAAAGACTGAGAAAAATCTGCTGTTGTCGACAACGTATAGTCTAAATAATTCTTTTACGAAGAAAATAGTCATCGGTCTCGGTCTACGGCTCGACGATCAGTTTGAACCGGTCATCAAACTCGTCAACAACTCCTCCGGCGGCGTGCGTCTGACACCAGCGGCCTGGTCGCGACTCGCAGATGAGTTGGACAATATCTCCGAATACCTTGACATAGAAGGATACACCGATGCCCAATGGTATTTTAATCGGATTGAGCTTGGTGGCTGCAACGTCGAATTGTCAACAGCACACGGTGAGCGAGCCGTCAGATTTGAAATACCTACGGAATCCGAAGTCACCGAATCAGAAGATAAGGAATCAGACTGCGCAGACACGGCCACCCAGGATGAGAACTTTCAGTCACCCGCCAAACGCCAGAAAGTGTATCAACCCACCATTGTAATGCAGAAATCCACATTCAACGGACTTAAAGCTATATTTGTGTGTGTCGACGAACGGCTACGAAGGCTTCAGCGTTTAGCCCATTCGGTAAACGAGTGCAAGAAATCATACGTCGCATACATAGCCGAGAAAGTGAATCTGACGCAGCTCAAGGAACCGAGTCTTCATCGCATCAGGCAAATAGCGGAGAAGGAATACGGCGCTGTCCTAGAACACATCGCGTCGTCAGCGAATCCTGCCTTTGCCGAGAATTACCTCAGTATTGTTCTCCTTGAAATTACCCGTCTGTTGCCATCATACCTCGCTGCTGAAATCAAGCAGGCCATCGAAACTGAGGACAAAGCCTTAGCCAGCCTCTGAACAAACTATTTCGACACTACCATCATCAAGCATCGGGATAACCTCCTGTCCGCTATTTCGCAATGAAGACCAAGGGCACCGTACAACTCGAAATTAATCAAGAGGAAATATCAGACGTATGTGTTACCCTGAGAATTTTTTCGTGTGAAGAGACTCGGATCAACACGGCTACACCCCGCCAAGCGAACGCAGATGCTGTAGATGAACCATTGTACGTGCCCGAAGAACAGCCTTATCCATGGGTGGTACTGTCTATACTCGTGATTGCTATAATTATTATAAGTATAGTGGTGATGTGGGGCGCTGTAACTATAACAAATAAAAACATCCTGCTCCAACAACAAGCAAACAAATAGTAATGACCATGTATGTATTTGCACCTGCGTTAACCGAATAAACCTGCGAGGATGAGATTTGATTTTTCTATGCAATCCACCATTGAGTTCTGTTTCCTCACCCACCCACCCTGATCCTCGTACATCTAAGTATGCCTATAGTCTTGCATTAAGAAAGAGAGAGAGAGTGACCAGGTCTATATTTTCCAAGCGCACGTAAACCTTAGGATAAACACTGACGGCTGGGTAAGGTCAGTGACACGAGCACCCGACACAGAGAGCAGGGATGGAGAAAGAACGAGAGCCGGGGTGGAGGACCTGTAACCCCAAACGTCCAAGTCGCAGAGTTCGCTTCGTGAACGGAGGTAGCGGGGCCACATGGGTAGGTGGCCCCAGAATCGACCGCACGGCCAGGGGCACCAGGGGAAGGAGATCGTCCCGTGGTCAGGGTGCACAGGCCCAGAGACCATCCCGTAGAGTCCGGAATCTGATTCGCGGTCAACGGTACCCGGGGTAAGGGGTCGTCACACGATATTCACCACGCAGCGAGGGGGTCACGGGCGAAGGGCTGACGAGCCGCGGAACTTCGAGGCGGAAAAACCGCTCCTTGGTAAGGGGTTGCGGGAAAGGGGTGGTCGTCCGGAGAAGCTTCTAGAATAAAATACCTCCTAGACGAGGGGCTGCCGCGAAAGGGAAGGGGCCCCAAAATTCGCTCCGAGGCGAGGGGTGGCGGGGGAAGGGGATGGCGTCCCAAAGTCACTCCTAGGCGAGGGGCGGCGGGGGAAGGGGATGGCGTCCCAAAATTCGCTCCCAGGCGAGGGGCGGCGGGGGAAGGGGATGGCGTCCCAAAGTCACTCCTAGGCGAGGGGCGGCGGGGGAAGGGGATGGTGTCCCAAAATTCGCTCCGAGGCGAGGGGCGGCGGGGGAAGGGGATGGCGTCCCAAAATTCGCTCCTCGGCGAGGGGCGGCGGGGGAAGGGGATGGCGTCCCAAAGTCACTCCTAGGCGAGGGGCGGCGGGGGAAGGGGAAGGCGTCCCAAAGTCACTCCTAGGCGAGGGGCGGCGGGGGAAGGGGAAGGCGCCCCAAAGTCACTCCTAGGCGAGGGGCTGGCGCCGGAGAGGGGTGCGAGGGGGGTTTGTTGTGACGCCCCAAAGTGCCCCTATACTACTCTATAATATTGCCGAAATTTATAAGCACTTTCACACGGATATAGAATGACAATACGTATGTATGCGTATCTTACGTAAGAAATACCTTACTAAAAATATAAAGGTTATAAAAATATGGAACATGTATTTGAAGCAATAAATTATATGGCATTGAATGAAGCATTGCACATTTTTTGAACTGCTTATCGTTCTAATTATTTGTAATCAATTGCCGATTAGTGACATAAAACTTTTTCTGCGTTTGTACTAATAGGCACGGAAACTTATCAGGTAGCATATTTAACGGAATCATAATTCGGCTCATTTCACCAATTGTGCAGTCAATTTCATGAGCGTGGAAATGTTTATTGAAAACTGTGGCTGGCAAGGGAGATATTAGAAAATGAACAAGTTTTTAAAGAATAAAAACCAAAAAAATAGAGCCAAATATTGGTTCAGGCGAATTAATATCAACGACTACTACGGTATCTTTGGTATATTTAGTTCCGCATGTATAAACCCACCCGACGCAAATGATTGAGGGTTACGAATTCGTGTTTGGAAAATATTTTTTATATTCTGTAATATTTAAAGTTTTTACAGGACCCGAAAATATATTAGGTGAGTGATTATAGTGGCCGGTAAAATGGCAAAATTTGAATTGATTTTTGACAGCTAGAGTGTGAATAACAAATATTCTTTGAACTTAGTGAGATATTATCAGTTTGCTTGAATTCTCTGTGAAACAATTCATACCGTAGAGTTGAACAATTAACCAAAGGTCCGTGCATTTCAATAATCTGCGGGTAGTGTGTCATCATATAGAATTTAGGTTTTAAATGCTGATTAAAAATTTCACAATACATCTTATAATGTTCTAATATCAGAATTCGCAATTTAGTGATATTGTCTTTAGTCAATTTTGGTGAAGTCACAATTTCAATAATTTTACGTGGTTTCAAACAAAACTGCCAAACAGGCTCATTTCTTGGTACTAAACCTCCAATCAATAAACTCAGGTATCGCGCGAAACAGGTCATTTTCGAAGCTGACATTTTGAGTTTCATGCTCGACTTATCTACCTTTATTTGTGGGGGTTGATTCGACTGTTCTAAAAGACCATAATTAAATGTTCTGATACGTGAATTCACGGTTTCAAGGCTGAATATTTTCTATTTAAATGTGCAATGATACAGTATACATGTGAAATTATAGTTACAAGTTCCTTGAAGCACATCGTGTCCAATACCAACTAATAATTTTCGAAATATATGCAAATCCATTACATTTGCCCACACATAAGAAAAACGGAACCTAAAATGCTGTTCATGCCTAAGTTGTCTCCAAGCATTAGAGCAGGGTCAAAGTAAACTACCTCTCCAAGGGCTCCATTGTTAATCATGATGCCATGCTCTTTCAAGTCCTTCAGCTCATTGATTAGCACATTCAATACAGCAGAGTTATCGAAAGGTTGTTATATCGTCTGACTGAACCATTCATGCTAGATATATGTGATTTAACGTTGAAGTATATTGTGGCGGCAGACAAAGATTAGAAACGTATACAGCACCTAATTTATTGTTCACTGCATGGGACCCCAAGGGATTGCCAGTTTCATAATCGTCGAAAAATATGAGCAAAGGGAAAACAGTTTTTTTACCATGAGCCAGCGACATCCGTTTCTATGTTTTACCTTGAATGAAGTTGCTCAACGTGGTGGACTCAGCCAATAATTCACTGACATATTGTTTGGTTTTGTTGAGAAGATCAGGTATTTCAAAAATAGATCGCAATGTAGAAAGAAGAAAGAAATCATCTGTCCTCTTGCTTCCTTAGATTCTGAAACAATTAGTCCATTCATCTTTCTTTTCACGCATGCCTGCCCAATAATATAATTTAGGGGTCCTGTGTACGACTGATTTTCGGTTGAATCTTATATTTGAAACCTTTATATTTGGGATTTAATTTTTCAAAAGGATCAGGCATATTATCTAATACTGATTCAATTGTTTGCAATACATCATCTGAATCATTACACTCAGCAAATCGTAGTTGAGTGTGAAGTCGTTGTTTTAAACATAAAACGTAAGCATCTTGTAAAGATTCAGACATATTTTCAACGACAAAGTCTACCACATTCCGTGGTATAAGAGAGTTATTGTACAATAGTTGACCAAAAAAGAAGTTTCGCATTCTAAATCTATTTCATCAGTGCTTAATGTTCAAACTAACATCCGGTAAATCGTGTTCGACTAACAATAAGTGACTCAGCTCAAAATCTAGTGTGTGTTCGTTATTGAAATGATTTTTTTTATAGGTTTTTTCGGTGGAATGGCATTGGGCACTTGAAGTGGTACTTTCATTATTGACTGAAGTTGTACAGTATGTACAGAATTAACACGTTTTCTAAAAATTTAAATTACTACAAACTCTTTAACAATCGTTTGTCACACAGTGGTATGGATCGTTGGGTCCCAAATTATGGTTGTGTCTAAGGGACAAGATTAAATAATTTAGTGCTTCAAAAGACATGGTACATTTGAAACATTGCATTTTGGACTAGATCGCGAGTTACCCATTCATATAGCATACAAATGGCTCAGTGTTTAGCAAGTGAACTTCTAATTCTTTTACGGAAACATAATTTCTTGTACTGCCATCTTTCATATCTTATACTGTAACGGGTACGGTTTATCTTGAGGTCAGAGCCTGTGAGATAAACCCGTTATTGTGTGTTCTTTGTCACTTTATAATGAAAAAGTATGTTCATAATGAACCCCCTCTGATGGGTTAAAAGCAGGATAAGCTTATCAGTCCCAAAAACCCTGAACAGTCGAACTATACGGACTTAAGCATCACCAAAGCCACCTTGATATTTGAACAGGCACCTCCGCCCGTTGCTCCCTTCGGAAAGACAAGGGCTTGTTTGGCCGCTGCTTCCGGCTGGAGACAAGTGAGAGAGGCGTATGTCACCTATTCGGAGATACGGGCTTACCAGTGCTCCCTTCTAATTGCGAACTTGGAATAAGCAGAGTCGCCTGCCCATTTCTGTTGTGGTTCACTGATCCCAAACACTTTCAATCCTCCAGACCAGGGATTACCTTGGCTGGCTGTTGGTTTACTCCCCCTCCCTTTTCAAAGTAATATGTTTGACAACTAGACAGACGAGTGCATGTTTAGACAGTATATGTATAGTTTTTAATAGCGATAATTCCAAATACAATTGGTATCGTCCGTAGATGGCGATATGGTTTATAAAGTTCACCGTAGTAAACAGAAATAAAAATAAAAATAAAGAACTAATAATATTTAGAATTTATCGGTTGTGCTCCTAAACAATGGTTCCTACAGCTCAAACGTTCCAAGTACGCGGCTCCAATCTATTCTTTACTAACTCCCTTTAGAAATCCCGGACTATCGTGGACTCTAATTTTACAATACTTTTCTAATTTCGGACTAAGCTCTTTGCTTGAAATTCCTCTCTAAAATCGTGAAGCTAAATTTGAGAATGCACTCTAGACGAGTAACACTTCGTAAAATATGACGCAGCTCGGCGCTTTGCCGGACAACTGGTATCCGCTCTTCGTGGTCCTCCAGTTTTATACTCTTCCAGGGCTGTGGTCAGGTTATCTTGTTGACGTCATTTCCCTATTCGTGTGTCCTGCTATGGGTCATCGTCCTGGTATACATTGGTCATCGTCCGTCGTCTTTGTTTATTATTTTGGGTTCATGTAGGTCACTGTCGATGTCGATGGTGGTCTCGATCAGCTGCCCGTTACAGTTGTTGTCGGGATTTGTGTATATTGCTCAATTATTTTAAGTTGACTGCTCAACTGAATCTGGAGATCGTCCACGGTCTAAATTACATGTATATCCATAAAAACTTCGTTGCTTTATAAATTCTCAGCATATATTTCTTGTGAAGTCACATATTTGTAAAATTGTGATTTTTTTTTTTTATTAATCAATCAAGTCAATTATGAAGGAGTAAAAAGGATTGCGGCCTTAAGGTCTAGAGGGTGAGAATTTTACTGCTTTGCAACATTTTTTTTTTTAATGAAAGAAATAAACAATGTTATTTAAGTTTTGTAGGTATGTTTCATCACTCATGAATTTAACGAAATTGGAAATTAAAAAAAAAAAAAAAATTTTTATTATTTTAAAACCGGTGCTGAAGTCATCCCTTCGAAAAAAGTTGACCCTGCTGCTGTTAATGAATTTGGTTCTCCACTTATCCGACATCAAAAAATTAAAAATGACCCTTAATTATTATGAGTATATCTATCGCAGGAACTAAGATGAAGAAAAAAAAAAAATGACAAAATGGCGTATTGTCAAACTTGGAAGTCGGAAAACACCCTAATGTTAACAACATTTTCTTACAAAAAAATTATAAATACTCGTTGGAAAATTTTAGTTCTAGTCCCTGCGATAGCTGCCAGTGTACTTAATAACATATTTTAATTTCAGATGAATCGGTCGAGTAGTTTTTTTTAATTCATTAACATAAGACAGAAAAAAATAGTTTTTAGATAAACGCGTTTAAAATTTCAAATAAGTATTTCCTCAAAAAAATTAGATTCAAACGTGTACTTACATTAATCTGCAATTCCAGCACCATACAATATCTCTTCAGCCTTCTTCGACATTTAATTCTAATTCATCACTACTTTTTAGTTTATTTCCAGAGGTACTAGTGTATTCTGTTGCATTTTCATTTGTACGTCTTTTATCTTTGAACGATCTTTTTTTTGCTTTGAAGCTTGGTCTTCTACTAGTACCGCTACCTTGTTTACGATCCATTTTTTTTTTTAACATATTTTTTTAACAATAATAATTTTACTCCATGTTATTCTGTCCGTAGAACGAGTTATAGTAACCGATTTATCTCTAAAAACTAAAATATTTTCATTGCAACTCTGGTAAACAACTCAGGTGCGTTTCTATGAACAATAGAACTATTCACTGAGCAGACCGCCCGCGCGCCCCTTCTACTTACTTCCGCGCCGACCTTCAATGCGCTGTAAAACTTGAAATACTATGAATATCATTACCAAATTTGCACAGTATATTCATCAGATGCTATACTATCAACATATTGAAAAAAAAAATCAATGTTTCAAAAACTCTAGACCGCAAGGTCCCCTTAAAAAATTTTAACGTACCTCTGTATGAAACAAAAAACCTCGTTGAACTTTGAGTTTTGATGGTCTCCAAATGATCTGCAGCTTTTTCAGATTTTACGGATGCCGCGTTCAAACGCAAAGGGAAGACCAGTAGTGCGAGAACCTCCACGTTATCTGTCAGATAGTTTTAAATATGATTTTTGGATTCATAGTTGAAAAAACTTCGTTAAAAACCAGGCTATAAAACATTCACCTTCTTCGATGCAAGCTGCATATAATGTGTAACGCTAAATTCTGTTACTCTTAGATGAGGACTTACTGTTGACGCTTTGGCGCGATTCTCCACTTATTCTGGACACTAAACTATAACAAAATTAATTACGTTGGGCGCCAGATGCGTTAGCGTCGATTTTTAAACAATCATACGAACCAAGAAAAATAAGACGAAACCATACGGAAAATAACTAGAGAACCCGTTGTACGGCTGGCTAGGCTAAAGTACTCACACGAACTGGTAGAGTGGCGTTATTCAAGGCAGCTAATGATAATTACAGAATTGAAAAAAGTAATGAAATAAAGAATAAATTGAAGTCAGGGAAAAATGAACAGGTCAATCAGTCATATATTGTCGAGTAGGTTACAGGGTTGAGAAGGGCAAATGAAATGGTATCGATAGAGGTAGTTAATAAAATAGGCAATAATTGTTCACAAAAATTTCGGTAGAATAGAAATAAAGGGGAGCTTCGAAACGAGAGACGATAGGTTACAGTGAAAAATGAGCGTAGGTCGGGAGAAGCGATATAATGCAAGCATTTACTTAAAACTACAGGTCACTGGGTGACGTGATCTTACCCAAGTTGCATATGACGCTACGCCAATCATTATTTTGTCAATTAAATCAAAAATAAGAGTGAGAACTTTATTGCAATCGGTAGAAAACAAAGTATCGACAGCTCGGGAGATGATAACGGGAAAATACCACGAATTTAGCATAGATTCTAACCAGTACGAAAGATTGACATTCATTAATAATTCACAAAATCGGTAGTGTGAACGATCGACTAGATTTACGGTCAAGTACTATAGATAATTTTCAGGAGAGTTATTCATAAACGATAGAATCAATAATTTACAATACTTACGTATCCGAAGGATTATACAATGAATTCTTAAACATAACTTTCGAGAGAATACAAAATTATGAGAGAATACAAAATCATAAGAGAATACAAAATCATGAGAGAGTGAGAAATTTGGAGAATTCGCAAAAGAAAGAAATACGCTAAATACATCTCATTATCAGTACAAAAGAATCCAGAATAATACGCATAACACGGAAATGCGATACTACAGAAAGATACAGATAAAAGATTAAAAAGCAAAAATGATATAGGATTGCCAATAGCAATAGAAAAAGGTACGGTAGTATTTAGAGGCTGATTCTACGCTCGGTTATACTCGAAGGAACTCGATATACAATACAATAGGCAGGAAATAAATAAAAATATAATAAGCAATAACAGAAAATATAAGGCACACTACTATTAGAAAAAATTATGAAACGGAAGATAAACCCAATAGGGCTTAAAATCCGATGGAAACTATAGAAGCAGACTAATAGAAATTCATGAATGATCAGAAAAATCATAAATACAATAGAATTAATTATTCGGCAGTTATGAGGTCGCTCAGACACAAAGATTATTAATTACTGAAATCATGCAGTCACACGGCGGCTTACCGCAACTCTAAGCCGTGGACCATGGTTCACACAAAATCGGCATCACACGATGCAACCAACAAACGATAAATACAATAAGAAAAAGAATAGAAATTATGAGCAACTTCGTAACGATACAATACAAAAGCGGAAGTCTCACCTTAATGGACGATCTCTGGCACACAACACTGAGTCTACTTGAAATAATACTTAAATAAACAACGAGAGAAAACTGGGAGGACGGGAGGTAATTTACAGAAGGAAAGGACGAAGCTAACGGTAGTACAACGAAAGAGGGTGACGAATAAAACGGTAGATAAAAAAGCGATAGAAGAAAAGGAAAGGGATCGGTAGCTTAAAACGGAAGAATACGGAGAATACGGAGAACTCGGCTGTTACTCGGCGGGTCAAGCGTAGAATAGACGAGGGTCGGAGTTGATTCTTCTTCCCTTTGATTGGTTGGTTGACCCCCACCGCAAATAGGCCATCTCCCTGTGGCGAATATTGGTTACGGCGTGGTCATACGTTGCCGAAGATTACCGCTAGATGTGGCGTAACGTGCTGCTCGTGATTTCATCATTGACATCAACTCGTACGAATTATTAGCTGCTTCAGTTTACTGTCCAGGTTGCCTATCATTGGGGACTCCTTTGACAGAGGCATACGCAGGGTGCCTCTCGATCAAAGTTACCGAGTGGAGAGTGACTCCTCATTGTTCACATCCACCGGTTTCGTTTTATAGGCAGTGGCCGGCTACCTATAATCGAGGAGATCATGCAGTCACACGATTGGCTTACCGCAACTCTGAACCGTGGACCATGACTCACATGATTAGCCCTTACTGATGGGAAGGCTGCGTCGATCCTCAGAACGAAGGCTTTATCAATCTGGACGTAGTGGTTTGGGGTCGGTCCGGCACCAGGACGGTAATTCAGAAGATGGCAGGCTACGGTCTGCCCTGTATGCCATCCTTACGGCATTCGATAAGGCGGGCGGGTGGTTTCTCCTAGAGGAGTGGTGCCCTCGGCTGTCGGAAGGACTTCTACCTCCCTGTTCACCAGCAGTCGAGGCGATACGAGAGGTTCGGGTGAATGCTATATCAGGTGTTTAGAAGTGCACCAAGAAAGCCAGTGTGGTCTCATTAGACCGTCGGCAGGCGAAGTGGTCGAGAGCTGGAAACGGTAGATATCGGTAGCTGTTGATCCCTCGGTGGCCGGGATCTTTGTCGTCCAAGTCGTCCAACCTTACTAGCATGCGCCGGAGCGCGAAATACAGAATTTACAAAGAAAGAATTAGTTGAGAGTAGGTATTGCCTATTTTGTATCGAGTTCAGTTGGAGTACCCCGCTGAGGACGCGTTTTCTAAAAATTTCTTTTGGTTGCGTGCCCTTGTGACGGGTGACTCTAAAACCCCACGTTACAAATGACTGAAATGATTTTATGTCTTTGTCTTTCCTTTCCTGTGCAACTGCAATTACCTTACGTAATACTTTTGCCACTCCGTAAAGAACTGGTTTGTTGCTTTTCTATGCAATCGCTCAAAGTTCATATCAATCTGGGATGGAACGAAAATCATTACAGTTCATGTCACAATAATCGTAAAGCTCAAACACAGTCTGAGAAATTTATGACACATACCAGTACATGACCATTCGAAAGTTTGAGGCACTTATAAGTGTTGAAATAGTCTCATATTCCCAAAGGCTTGTCAAAATTCTGTCTTCGATCATATGTTTCCCACCATTTGTGCTGCACAATATCGAAGAGTTCAATTTTCTTTTTCAACCACGCAGCTGCTTCCTAAATTTCTTCTAATGCATTACCTGTAATTGGTAGTGTCACGTGCGGAGCGGTCTCGCACGCGACGACTTAACCCTCTAGGTGACCGTAGAGGTTTATTCTTATTTTTTTGGTGGGTCGGCAGGTGATCGTCCTCTACAGGACGATCCTTTTGAAATGGATTGGAGGATTTCAATATTATTGTACTAGAATGTTATGATGGAAAGCCAAATGCTTAATGAAAAAGATAACAAGAGAAATGGGAGACGGGGAAGCTTACAGGAATATGCTTAACCTAATGTTTACTCTCTCTCTCTCTCTCTCTCTCTCTCTCGCACTTACTCTTTGGTGGTTCAGCTCTGAATTCGCAGAACGGCTCACACTTTTACACTCACATTCAATTAAGACTACACAACTTGATTAAGTTCGTGGCACAGCGCTCTACTCTTAAAATCTAACTTCCAAGGCTAACGTCGCGACGCGAGACGCTTGGATCACCGCGTGTAGATTAAAAGGAATGCTCTCTCTAATCGTCGGAGACCCAAGACTTGTAACTCTATACTCGACAGCTTTGAAGGAGCCTGTTGCCGTTGACGTTGGTTTGATCCTGTCTCTAACGGGACTGCCTTCGCTCGCTCGTCCGACACCCCTTGGAACGTCGGGCGGCGAGCGAGTTTCCGCTGAATTTACAATTCGATGTTTTCGCTAAATACACAGTTCCAGACAAAGGCTCGCCTCGCGACAGTCATCCTCGAAGCGCGTGATTTCGCGCTCGCCTCATCCCGGTGTTGATTACACCCGGGATCTGGCGGGCGCGAAGACGCTGACGTGGCTGGCTGTCCAACTACGCCGTTGCGCTTTGGTCGTGCCACGAACTGTTTTTTAAATGAATATATTATATGGATCAAACTAATGAATTTAAGCTATGCTTCCTCGTCTCTTCTAAAAGCGGTATTAATAGTTAATGACATTGGTACATATACGTGCGGCGTTCGTGACATCAGAATGAATTATTTTGTTACTCGACATGAAATTACTAATTACGAAAGCATGAATGCAAGTATATTCTACGGAAGTTCTGAGGTATTTGAATTCTTCTTATGTGGGGCTCTCATGCATATTTTCCTGTAAATTCGACTTGTATTCAAGTACTGATTCAATAATATACCACGTGCAGCAATTGGCCCATTTTTACCTGTTGTGTCCGCTGAGTAATATGTCTCTGCTCTTTCAACTTTTGAAAACATTGCTTCAATGCTTTTCGCCCAGGTATCAAATAGAGCTGAACTGACTCTGAAATCACAAATAAAAATCCAAATGTTTGTCAACTTCATTCCATTTCTCTGAAAATTATCTTTTAACCCTATAATAATCACCGAGTATCTGGACCATTTTCAGATTCCCTGTCGACAAGCAATACGGCTAGTTTAGCCTAATCAACTGTCTCGCAGGTCCGAAACTGGGCCATTACTTCTTTACTTTTGGGATCTTGCTCCAAGAGCTGTTTTACTGATTTTCTTGTTATTTTTCTGGGTACTGCACAGACAAAAGATCAATTATGTAAGTTGATCTCAAATAAAAGTTTTTCGTTATGAAGCAAATCATTGATACCTTCACGCAGTACAGTACTTAAAGAACATGTAAAAGATACCGTTGACCTTTCGGATAGCACATCAGAATTGATTGAATCGTCCCTCTGCACTAAAATATTGTTATCAATAGAAATGATCGACGCCATGTAGCCTTTATATGTGTTGGAAAATTTATAGCGAAACCCGATCTGGGGTTCGAGGTCTTCAATCATTTCATCGTTTAATGCGGTAAATACCTCTTTGTCGACAGCATTTGCTAAAAAATAGATCATACCTTGATCATAATAAATAATTTTCACCGGAAGCTGCTCCTATAAATTAACTACAATCTCTTTTGCTATAAACTTTGCATATGAAATTTAAAAACAATGTGAAATTTGTCGAAATTTGGACTACATCGAATATCCAATAATATCAAGGCTAAACTACGAAGACGTAGAAACAAGAAAAAAAATATTGTTTACTGTGATTGTAATCTAGATTTACTGTGTACTATTCGTAACCCCAACTTTTACCTTTAAAGGTGTGTCGCCTACTCGAATTATTACAATGACACCATCGTCGTATTAAGCGTTCACAGCGAATGCTGCAATGGAAGTTCATAAAACTGACCGACAACTGGAAATCGTAAATTTTTCTTATAATAGCTATAATGCATACGAAGCTGGAGGCTTAATGTACAAAAAACAATTCGAAGCAAAAAATTTTGACCAATTTTTCATACTTTCGCTGTTTGAATACCGTCGAAATACTGTGAAACATTATTCCATCTTTTGTATGCCACTATTAAATGCAGTAAAATTGACATCTTTCACATCACTACAATTACTTAATGTTTAATTGAAGTTGAAAAAACACGTATGTTACAAAACTCTATCTTAAATTCGATATAACACAGAAAACCACCCACAATATTCATGAAATCATAATTTTGCCCACATTATGTCTACCTGGACATGAAAAAAAATTGTACATCATTAAAAAAACTCTGGAAACAAAGAAGGACGAAAAACATATTTCCGTGGAACAAGTCATTTTCTATAAGTAAATGGTACCACGAAGGAATGGTACCGAGATGGTAGAATCCATACAAAACTGTCAAATGAACTAGTTGAAACAGAAAGGATGAAGAATTAAATTTTCATACACGTGGTTACAACGACTCGGCCTCACACTCACCTCTAGAAATCCTTTCATTTATTTGATAGCGCTACTTACCTTTAAATACATTAATTAATGATGCCAAATCCCATTCCGTTAACTTCGTCGTGACAAACTCGTCTATTTTCAGCGATTCATGAAACCGTTAAAGTAATAAACTCGCGTAAAGAACGCCAGCGTCCTACGCAGTGAACATGCCGGTGTCATGCACGCTTCCAAACCAACAGCTCGAGTATGCCGCAGGGTAACGGCAATTCTCATTGCGCATGCGCATGCGCAGGACCGGAAGGACCCACGTGTTGTTGACACGACCGCTTTCCCATGTAATACTTACGACTGCGGCAGTAACCATAAGTCTCACTGCGCATGTGCGAACACATGTGGTCCAGACTATTGGCCTCGTATGTAATATTTATAACTGCATCCGATGAATGTATGTACAACTTGTGGAAACGATTAATCAAACTATTTATACCACGGTATTGGTGATAACTTCATTGTATCAACATTAGAGATGTACCTGATATCAAATTTGCTGGATGATAGGATAGTAACTGGATATTCGGCACATTCCTCGTCAAAATCATCAGCAAACTAAGGCCCGATTCCTTCAACGTGAATCGAAGTTTAACTAAGTTCAGTCTATTTCCTAACTATACACAAAAAATTAAACGCCATCTAAACTGTGTCAGAGAAAACGGACGTAAGGGTTTACTTTTCAGGTAGAGTTAAATTAAGTGTATAATGTCTAAGATTCATCATTACTTCCGCAAACGTAAAGATTACATTTACGTTAGTCACTAACACTAGTCTTGCCCTTACGATTTACCACAAGATATTCTTTATGATGTGATTGCGAATTTTACAAGGTTGAGATGTTATAATTATCGGTGAACAAAGTCGCGGTAAATTTTTGGCTAAACTTGTGTTTTACCACATAACATGTGAAATTTGGAATTACTCTTGCAATTGTGAAACGTACATACGTCAGCTGTTGTCACTATATCGAAGGGTGTGCAGTTTACTACATTGCATTTACTGCAAAAAATAAGTAAATTTCCTTTTATGTAAAGTAATTTCAACAGAGAATTAATGTTGTGTCGTCTGATATTGGTGTTATTCCGACAACAATAATTTTACTTGCGTCCAAATGTAAATGCAAGCAAAGTATTTTTTTCCGTGTGGGATTTTGGGGCAGACAGTTGATCTATGTTAAAGCAAAAAATTCCAACTGAATCTCGAAATATAATACATTTAGCTTGTAACGGACAGCTGTTCAAGATCGCATCAATATCAACAATGCCCGTGACATACACAAATCACGACACCACTATAACGGACAGCTGATCAAGACCATTATCGACGTCGACAGTGACCTACATAAATTCTAAATAATAAACGAAGATGACGGACGTTGACCAACGCATACCGGGACGATGACCCATAACAGGACACACAAACAGGAGAAGGACGTCGACAAGGCAATCTGACAAGAGCTCCAGGAGAGTATAAATTGGAGGACCACGAAGAGCGGTTACCAGTTGTCCGGCAAAGCGCCGAACTGCGTCACGTAGGCGAAGTGTACCTCATCTAGAGGACATTCTCGAATTTAGCTTCACAATATTCGAAAAGAACTTCAAGCAAAGCGCTTAGTTCGAAATCAAAAATATATTATAAAATTAGAGTCCACGATAGCCTGGGACCTCTCAAAGGAATTAGTCAAGATAGGATAGGGCCGCGTATTTGAAAAAGTTTCAGCTGTAGAAACCAGTTAGGAGCAGAACCTATAAATTCTGATAATATTATTATTTCTTTATTTGTATTTTAGTTTTCTACAGTTAAGTTTATGAATCCAAATCGACCAGAGCGAACGATACCAATTGTATTTGATTTGATACTATTAAAGCCTATTTACTGTCAAAATATACACTTGTCTGTCTCGTCCAACAATCTCCACGAACTTATAGCTTCACCTTGAGGGAAGGAGGGAATGAACCAATAGACAGCCAAGGTATTCCCTGGTCTGGAGGATCGGCAGTGTCTAGGGTCATGACCCCACGACTGAAAATAGGCAGGCGACTCTGTTTACTCCGAGTTCGCAATTAGAAGGGAGTACTGGAAAGCCCGTATCTCCGATTAGGTGACATACGCCTCTCTCACTTGTCACCAGCTGGAAACAACGGCCAAACAAGCCCTTGTCCTACTGAAGACAGCAACGGGCGGAGGTGCATGTTCACGTATCAAGGTGGCTTTGGTGATACCTAAGTCCGCATAGTTTGACTGTCCAAGGTTTTTAGGTCTGATAAGCTGATCCTGCTTTCAACCCACCAGAGGGGGTTCCTTATAAATACATTCGTTCATTGAAATTTGACAAAGAACACCACAAAAATGGATTTTTCTCATAGGCTCTGGCCTCGAGGAAAACCGTACCCGTTACAAGCTATTCGCTGCGTAGGGATTTTTTTCGACGAAACTGTGAATGTTTCAACTTCAACGTTTGTTTTCCAGCCTAAGTTTAACACCCTCTTTGAATCATAAAAAGTAAATAATTAAATTAAAAAAAAACCATATGCAGCGGACAAGATGAAGTGTACAAAAACATTGTGTCCAAATTCGGTCAAAATTGGTTGAGTCGTTTTCGAGATATCCTAGGCATGGACTCTGGAAACGTAGTTTCGACATAATTGAGTTTAAAAAGTTGGCCAAAAAATAATTTTCAAATTTTCTTGAATACTCGGAAAATACACACACAATATTTTTAAAAATTTTCTTGAATATTGACATAACATTTACGCATACTATGCTGAAAAATTTCAAATTAAAAAAAAAAGTAAGAAAATACATTTTTTTATTCCAGAATTTTAATCCGACACAGTTTCCTCAAGTTTGGTGAAGAAATGACGTATAAGTGTTACATCCAGCGAATCGCTTCGGCGTACATTTTTCAAAATCACAATAAAATTAAGCCTTTCAACGCATGAAGTGTTTTTCCGAGTTCCTTCTCAATGTCGGAACGAAAGCTACCGCCATTGATAACATTAAAATATCTATTGCCTAAACTGGCGACTTCTACCCCTCCTGGCAAAAGTCAAGTAGAGACCAACAACGTATTAGGTTCAATTTTGTTTTTTATAACTGGCACTAAGAACTCAGACAGGAGACTGCTGAATTAACATCAGCGGCGGTCAGCTAGTAATTATCTCTCTTTTCAATTCAAAATTATCATTAATAACTGGGATAAACCATTAATTTTGATACCATCAGATTAAAATAGATTATCAGTTTCAATGTATGGATGAATGCGTGAGAATTATCTTAAGATACCTCTTGTCAACATCTTGAACGTATGGGCGACGAGATTGAGAATCGTCGGAACACCGTCGAAGCACTCGAGTCGCACTCAGAGTAACGCTGACTGTGTGGATTCGGGGACCGGGAGGTCGCCCTCGCACCTCATTGGCCAATTACCGTTGTAACTTACTGCAACTGCAGCTTCTTGGATCCTCAGGCCCAAGAAGCCTTGTCTTTCATTTGTCAAGTCGCGAAGTGCATGGACGTGAACCCGTGTTAGCCCTTTGGAGCAGAGTAGCGTTGGACAATCTTCATTGTGACCGGCCTAAATCTCGCGCTAATTCATTAAACCAAGCATCCAGTTTATTCCGTTAACTGACATAGACTCACTATCTCCTACGTTTAAATCTTTCCTGTTCTTTACTGAATCTCATTATTTCGAGAATAGACATTTTTACGATTATTCCATTTTCGTTACTTAAATCGAGTTCTGCCCTGATTCAAAACAGAATCAGGTAATACTGAGTGCTTGTAATAATAACCAGCTATATTATCCTTCTAATTAATATTCATTAGAATCATTTTCATTGTATATATCGTTCTATGTTATATAAAGATATCGCCGCCGCTGCCAGGTCAAGAATCCCGAACCTACCCGAACTCAGTCGAAGTTATCCGAATTTGCCCGAATCTATTCGGAAATACCTGAACCTAACCCACCCACTCACACCCTAACACACGCGCGTTCGCATGCACAAACGCACACAACCCTGAACCTGTCCGAATTTAGCCGAAGTTACCCGAATTTGCCCGAATCTATCTAGAAACATCCAAACCTAACGCACACACACGCACACGACACACACTCACGCACATACAAACCTGAACCTACGCAAACTTAGCCGAAGTTACTCGAACTTGCCTGAATCTATCCGGAAGTACCCGAACTTAACCTTTTTTTTTGTGCCGAAGATCTACCCCCGAGTTCGAGTGCCTCAGCTCGGGAGCAAGGAATCCGCCGTTCGGCATTGCGTCTAACTTCCGATCCAGGGAGCGCAATGTGCCGCCGTGGCACGCTCCCCTGAAGGAGATCCGTCCCGGACACCACATCCCACTTCTCGGGGGTAACCAGCGGGTACTCAGGTTAGGTACGGCTGGGCACGTTTACTTTTCTCAGCCGGACTTCGCACCGGCTACGGCAGTCGCTCCTGGTAGGGAGCCCCTCCCTGTAGGGACGCGAGGTGACACCCTTCTTAGGGATTTTAGTTGGTCCGAGGCTGTGGTATCTACAATCCCCTAATCCTGCACTCCTATTTTCCCTCTAATTTTTTTTTTCTCCATTCTATCTAAGTCCCTGCCATCTATTCTTCTATCCGATAGATTTTCAAAATGTTCCCTGTTTGATATGTGTAAGTTCGTACATGTGGGTGTGTGTGGGCGTTCGTGTATGTGTGATTCCGATATGCTACCGTGTATCCCATCTTCTCCCCTACACCTCTGTTTTTGAGCACCCAAGTTGGGCGTGGGCCGCATTTCGTGTGTGTGCGTTAATCACTTTCGATTGTTGATACTTCTGCTGCTGCTGCTCAGTGACCAATTTGTCTTTCATGTTTTGCCTTACGGGATATTATCTCGTGGACTACTGCGCTCACCTCGTCCCATCTTTTTTGGCTTTTCAACATTTCCGAGGCCATGTTCTCGGAGTTCAGCAGCACTGCGGGTGTTGTTTCCTATCTTAGATGACGAAAGAGAGCCCACCTTGGACACTGCAAAATGGTGTGCTCTGCATCGTCGTTGTCTTCTGTGCAGTAGGTACATCCGGCCGATTAGCGTCGATGAAACCGGTTTAGGTAGCTATTAAATGCTCCGTGACCGGTTAGGGCTTGAGAAAGCTAATAGCTTCCTTTCCCATGTTTCTGCTTCGCCCATGGTTCCAGGTCTCGTACTAGCCTTTTAGTTCACTGGTTGGTGATGGAGTTCCTTTCCCATTCATCCTTCCACTGTTGCGAGGCCCATGCGGCAGCTTTCTTTCCCTCTTGCTTGTGGATTATCTTTCGTTTTATCCTTGTAAGGTTGGTGCCCGACTTCAGGACCCTCCTCTCGCATCCCCATTGTCTGCTCCTCTGTTGCGCGGTTAGCTCCCGGGGCTGTATCCCTGAGACCAGAGCCAAGGCTGCGTTAGACACCACCCTGTAAGCTGAGGACACTCTCCTCACGCAGAATCTGTGAAAGTCACGGAGTTTCTTGGCCCTTACCTCCTTGATGGTCTCTTTTCCCCATATTTGCGCGCCGTATAAGGCAATTTACTCCCCTACATGCGCCAAAAGTTGTCTTCTGGTTTGCCGTGGTCGATATTAAGCATTATTGTTCCAATATTGTTCATAGTCATTATGGCTTTGTTAGTAGTCTTCTCCAAGTGTACCGAGGAGCTTGACTTGTTGTGAGATGTACGCCTAAATATCGGAATCATTAGCTCGTGCGTATGTCGTGTCCTTAAATTCTTACCGTTTCCGGTGCGGGGGTTCTTGTCCTCGTAAAGAAAACGATATCTGTCTTTTCGACCGCTATTCTAATCCAAGAGCCTCGATTCGTTGGATCACCTCCTCCGCAGCCCGTGTTACCTTCTTTGTAGTTTTCCGCGTAGCACATCATTATCATGTCCTTTGTCTCGAATTTGTTGGCGCTGTGTTATTGTTGCTCAGCTTCCCTCTAACCAATTGTATAGTTTACCTCACGCGTCCTTATCGACGGTGTCAAGTAGCTCCTCTCAAGCTTTGCCCTTGCTTTTCTTCATTATCTTGCGGAGGTTTCGCCTTGCATCCTATAGGTCATCTCTCTTCTTAAGGATCGGGCATTGCACCGATCTTTTTCTCCGTTCTCTCTGTAGGTCCCTACGCATGCGCATGCAGCCCCGCCTTGCCTTTGCTATATCCTTGTTCCACCAGTAGGCGGCTCTTTTATTTCCTTGTCGGCTCTACGGCATCACTGCGTCACATGTGGCTTGTACTGTTGTATGTTTTCGCCCAGTTCTGTTTCCTTGTGCCTTCCTCCCGTTATTCTTGGTTGGGTTACTGTGTTCTCTCTTGCTGACCTGGCCTTCTCGCCTGGTGCCCTGCACTCCTCGGCCACGTGTCCCAATCTGCTGCAGTTGTTACATCTTCTCACCTGAGGATATTGTATTATTTTCGCCCTCGTCCACCCGATATTTATGTTCCCCATTTTTATTAACGCCTCGGCAGTTCTCCTGCTCACCTTCTTGATCGCCGCCTTTCCCCCGTGGAGTATGCGAAAAGTCTCACGAACTCCGTCTGGTCGTTTTCGTCCTTGCCAAATGGGACCTCGCTTTCGATGGTCTTGATGATGTCCTCCTTCTACAACTACGCATCCAGGCCTCTAAATTTAATGGTTTTCCGGTCCCCGAGCACTCTGACGCTTACCCTTTCATCCAAGTGACCTTGAAGCCTGGTAGCCGTCACCGTTTCTTGCCCTTCATAACGCTCTGACTGCACTATCCACTGGCGCGGGTGCTCTCGCTTTAACCTCGCTAAGGATCTGATTATATTGTACACCCCCCATTGTAACCATAATGGCCGTTTCTTTTTTCCTTTCTACTTTTCCCTGCTGTGAGTTGCTGGGTTTTGCATTCTTTTGCTTGCTCCCTTCAGTGCTGCCGGCCTCTTTAGCTTATCAGTGTATGTCGTCGAAAACTGCGCCTGCCTTTGCCTGGTCGCTTCCTTCTGCAGTTTGCTCCTTTTTGACTATCCAGCTACTTCGTCGGTTTAGGTTCCAATTGAGCGGTACATACTAGTTCCTCCAAGTATGCTCTCGGTTTTGCTTATGGTCCTACTCAAGACTCTGGTCTCTGGCCTGTCAGCTGGATTCCCCCGCCGTCGCTTGGCACCCTCCGAGTACGGCTCCCTATCTGCTCTACCTCTGGCTGTTTGGTCCAGCTACCCGATCCCCATGCGTTTCGCAATCCTTTGCGATATGCCCTGGCTCCCCACACCCGAAGCATATCCTGGCTGCTGCCCTGCACTCGCGGGCCCAGTGGTTGTTTGCTCCACACCTGAAGCATCTGCTGTCCTCGACGTATTCACGCATCGTGGCGTGGGACAAACCGATGCTTAGCTCACCTTCTTCCAGAAGCCTGGTTGCCGGATTCTTTGGCAGTCTGATTCCCGTCGTTATCATCCCGAAGGGTGACTTCTTCCTGAAGAGTACCTCTACCGTGTTCGTGTTGCAGTGCCTTTTCACCGATTCTACGATTTCCTTGGCTTCTGTGGTTGCTTCGGTGTTTCGAACAACTATTTTTGTTTTCTTCCCTTCCATCATCCTACCCTTTCTATTGGGCTGGGCCGCCTAGGCGTCACGCTTGTGATTAAAAGTGACTGAGAGTTAGCCGCGACAAGCTCATTCGCCGGTCGGCCGTTGTACGACCCAGATATCAACAATTGTGTTGATTCAGGTAATACACTAGAATTATTCTAACTTTAGCATCTACCAAAATTGTAAACATTTGATTGTAACAGTGCTCGTATGTATTACAGTAATCGCTTGCTGCATCTTCACGTGTCAAATTATTCATTCCCTTTCCCCAACTATTATAAGCCTTCGATTTCGAGTCTTACATATATTGTAACCAGCTTTTATTTGAACTTAATTTTATGTTGATGATAAGTGCGAGGGCTGAAGACGGTTTCCCTAGGGCGCAGTTACTGACCTGAATAATTAGTTATTAAGAGATAATCAGAGAGAAAGATATGATTGTTGGGCGCCAGACGCATGTGCGTGAGAAAACAGATAATTAGAAGAGAATATATAGCTAAAGACAAGGTCAGGTTCTATGACGGTTTTGCAGAGCCTGCTGAGTATAGACAAGATAATGGCAGAGGGGGGGAGGGGGGGGGGGGGGGTTGGATCCAATAGATAGAATAGGAAACAGGTGAAGCAGAAATAGTATCAAGTATATTGGCTAAGAAGCGAGAAATATTAAAAACAAGCGAAGAACTGAAGAGATTTAGATACAATGAAGTCATGTGAGACAGTTAGATTACAGCCAGAGAAAAGTTGAGCGAGAGACTTAACCAATAGACAAAACGTTTTTAGAATAAGCGAGAGGTGTGTCTAGGCTCGCGATACTATAATCTAGGTAATAATTAATACGGTTTTACAATAATTGATCAGAATAGAGAAATATATAACCCACCATCTAAGGCACTCAAATTAGGCATTAATAACGCAAGCCGTAAAATATGAGAAGCTAGACGGCAAATAAGTACCCGAGGGGTGAGAAATTATGAAAACGGCGAGAATTATAAGAAACACGCGAAGTACAAAAATTGTAATAGCTATCACATTACCAGAGTTATCAGAAATATAACAGGTGCAGTGACTGTATTGATCGCGGGATAGATTCAAGGAAAAAGGTCCGGTAAATTATTATTTAAATTACAGCGGGATCAGGTCTGTTGATATAACTAGCCAAGTAATCAGGTAGAGAATTATTGTTATAGAAACTAACAGACAGTACGTAGTCTCTAGTTTGCGGTGAGTGCGAGACGAAGAGTGATAATTTTCAGAACAGCAAAAGATAATTTCGTGATTAAGAAAAGTAATACTCAAGAGGATTAATGCGCAGCGTACTACAAACCAGAGAGACTAAGGATAACTATGATCAGCGGTATTAGCAAAGAAAATAATGAAAAAGGTGTTATTCAATACGGTGCAATACTCCAAAGTCAAAAGAACGACGAGTGATGCCGCGCAGCGATGTAAGATCGCTCATGCGGTACACTTACTAAAATTAAATACTCAGAGAGAATCGGTGAAGAAACAGTTATTAGTTAACCGGGAAAAGTGTAGAGAAATAGTTATGCTCAGTAGCTGATGTGAGAATTGATAAATTAGCAGATACCGGTGGTTTCAAAGGCCAAGAAATAGTTACATTTCAAAATGAGCTAAGCAGTATTAAGCGGTCAATTGCCTTTTCTTTCAGTTCGGTATCGGTGAAACAATGTTACAGTGCTGCTATACAGCAATATTAGATATTTAGGGTGTTCTAGAAGAGAGAGATGATTGAATAAAGCAATAATCACTACCAACTGCGTCAGTAAGAGCCAACCGGTCGTGAAGTTAATTGCGATAAGAAATAGAAGAGAATAAAATACGAGCCCAAGTGGCTCACGCAGAGCAACTGCGAGAGAGAAAGAGAGAAACGATATATTGCAAGTAATTTCGTGGCTTCACAAAATGGAAAAGGAACCTCACTCACGTAAAAAGAAGATGGAAACAGTATACTGGAAGATGCAATAATGATAACGGTAAACTTTACTATAGCGAGAACACGGCTGTCTATTGCGAAAACTGAACGTAGAGTGTCGAGACAAGCGGTGATCCTGGCGATTTTCGTCGTGCTGCTTTCACGTGATTCTTCCTCAAATTTGCGTTATTCTAATTGGGCTAGCAGGTCGCGTAAGTCGGGTCTACAGGTAGGGCGGCGATAGTCCCTCGTCGCTTGTTTTCTTCTCCTTTGCTCATAGGTATCCAGGTATAGACACGTCGGGTGGTGGTATGAGGGGTTTTCATCAGCTGTGCTGTATCGTTGGCGAGAGGGGAAGTCGTATCTCTCATGTGTTGCGCTATTGAAGTGTGCGATAAGATTTCGTTACCGATATTTTGGACTTGCGACCAATTATGTTTCGCTCCTTGCTTTACTGGTACTCCCCGTTGTGACTATCTCGTTGGCGCTGCATCCCGGTAGTCGCTCATCGGAGCCCTCATGCCGGAACGGTCTAGTGGTGATGGTCTTTATCCCGGATATATATATATGTATATTGTAACGGACAGCTGTTCAAGAACGCATAATATCAACAATGCCCGTGACATGCTCAAATCACAACAACTATAACGGACAGCTCATCGAGACCACCATCGACTCTGACATTGACCTAAATGAACCCAAAATAATAAACGAAGACGACGGACGTTGACCAACACATACCGGGACGATGACTCATAACAGGACACATAAATAGGGGAAGGACGTCGACAAGGTAATCTGACGAGAGCTCCGAAAGAGTATAAATTGGAGAACCACAAAGAGCGGTTGCCAGTTATCCGGCGAAGCGCCGAGCTGCGTCACTATTTAGGCGAAGTCTACCTAGTCTAGAGGACATTCTCGAATTTAGCTTCACAAAGTTAGCGTAGAACTTCAAGCAAAGCGCTTAGTTCGAAATCAGAAGGATATTATGAATTTGGAGTCCACGATAGCCCGGGACTTCTTGAGGGAGTAAGTAAAGAATAGATTAGAGCCGCGTAAGTACTTAGAACGTTTGAGATGTCGGAACTATTGTTTAGGAGCAGAACCGATAAATTCTGAATATTCTTATTTCTTTATTTTTATTTTTTATGTTTTTTTGATTACTACGGTTAACTTTATAAACCATATCGCCGTCTACGGACGATACCAATTGTATTTGGAATTATCGCTATTAAAAACTATATACTGTCTAAACATGCAATCGTCTGTCTCGTTGTCAAACATATTACGTTCGTAAGGAAGGGGGAGTGAACCAACAGCCAGCCAAGGTAATCCCTGGTCTGGAGGATTAGAAGTGCTTGAAGTCAGTAAACCACAACAGAAACAGGCAGGCGACTCTGTTTAGTTCGAGTTCGCAATCAGAAGAAAGTACTGGTAGGCCCGTATCTCCGAATAGGTGACATACGCCTCTCTCACTTGTCTCCAGCCGGAAGCAACGGCCGAACAAGTCCTTGTCTTTCCGAAGGAAGCAACGGGCGGAGGTGCCTGTTTACATATCAAGGCGTCTTTAGTGATACCTTAGTCCGTATAGTTCAACTATTCAGGGTTTTCGGGTCTAATAAGCTGATCCTGTTTTCAACCCATCAGAGGGGGTTCATTATAAACATACTTTTCCATTATAAAGTGACAAAGAACACACAATAACGGGTTTATCTCATAGGCTCTGTCCTCAAGATAAATCGTGCCCGTTACAATATATATATATACATGTAACGAAAGTATACAGTCGCTAAGTTTGAATAGGCCGCGCCCCTCTACGTCACCTTATTTTCGTGACCGATAATTAGAGAGTATCGAAGACGTTTCCCGAACGATAGTAGTATAGCAAGGCCGGTTCCACACGCAGATTCCGGTTACCGACACTTACCGACCGAGCCGCTCCGCGCAGCCCACCGGGCCGCTCCGCGCAGCTCAGACTCAAACCCTTTTCCGCTCCGCGCAGCCCAGACGCAAACCCTGTTCCGCGATGACGTCACAGTCTGCCGTACCGGCTTGAGGTCAAAACCGTGCAACCTTACCGACAGTTGTATCGGTCGAAGGTCAAAATCCTGTAGTGCTCGCCTGCCGACGGTAGAGGGCGCAGCAGGGGGCGAGAACTTTTCTACCGTCCCGCATTTTTTTCCCACGATATGACTGCTGATGTGTGACATTAACCACTCCGAATTTCTTTCCCAATATCACTGATGTGTAACATCAACCAACCCCACATTTCTTTCCCACGTTATCAACCACGTGACATTCCAAAATTAATGGTTCCGAGAATTGTTTTTCACTTACTCGGATGTCGGTTTGATATTCAAGGTCGACCGATAGCCGCGGTACATTCAAAGCCATGGATCTGCGGTGTTGGGTTACTATCGCCCTGGGAATGCTAAAAGGTGCGCGCGCATACACAAACATACGTATTTGATATCAGCCACGTGACATTCCTTACCCTCCACCAAATTTCAAATTATGTGGTGGGGGAACGTTATATAAGCGAAAAGTGAAAACTTCATCGCCAGTCTGAAGCTGTTCTTCTTGCAAATGAGAAGTGCTCTGGAACAACAACGTGAATTGAAAAAACGACTAGAACCGCTCCTCAAGAATATTGGAGAAGTAAAACATCTGCTGAAAATCAGATCTGACCTCAATCAACTCACAAGAGATTTTGAGCACATACAACTGGACAGTAACGATCATGGACTTTTCAAAATTGAACGAAGTCGCTCGCCTGGAGACATTTCTGCCCTTGAAAAAGCTTTTGGACCTCGAAGTATACTTCGAATACCGAGTCAGTGGCGTTCGTCGGGTTAAAACGAAATTTGGTGACAAAATCGTTCTGGACTTGGAGGACTCTTTCACGATTTTTCTACCCGACCGACTGACCAAGGCCCTTCAAGAAGATGAAGATTTGTTCCAGAAGGTGACGACAGCCAGTAAGGAGATACGGTTGCATCTACGCTATCTTGGCGGACCGTACGGTCAACTTGAATTCGTATACGTATAATCTGAGTATCGCATTCAAATATCCAATGTCTTTTGTAAGTCTTACGTTCAATAAACAAAAAAAAAGATTTAAATTATGAATATTTTTTCATTTATCGCCTAACCATCTTGTATACCTTTAATCCTACGTACGTTTTGTACCTTGTAATTGTATCTTGAATTGAGTCTTAAAATCTAAGAAAATGCTACTCCGAACACCACTAAGCAACAATGGAGGTTTTCGAGCTGAGTTTGCGTCTTGTAATGTGAACTCTACGATGAATTTTGGACGGGTTTGGACAAGACCAGAGTGCAAGGTCGGCCGATAGCTGCGGTACATTCAGAGCCAAGGATCCGCGGTGTTGGGTTACTATCGCTCTAGGAATGCAAAACATAACTCGGTTTGAGTACAGCTCGGTCAAGGATGGAGAGCAAGGTCGAATCATAAGCTTCGTATTGAAAAAAATTCTCTCTTAAGAGCTAAGGTGAAGGTATAAAATTATTTCATGAATATTCTGTAAAAAATAGTTTTATTGAGTACAATTTTTAGAGTACGGTTGACAATTACTTCACAACGATAGTACAATAATTCTATTCAACAGTATCATAACCAGGGTGATATATTCGCCAGGAATGCGGGACCGTTCTTGTAGACGCTTCTGCGCAGTAACACAAATCGTACACCCTCGCCATCCGGACAGTACGATGATTTTGTAGCCAATTTTGAAGTATGCAAACGTTTTGTGCTGCACATATTGCGTTGGGTATTGTATAAACGTCGCATCCTAGAGACACAGCTGAAGTTTTTTGCAAGGTTTGAAGCGACGGACAGTCAAAGTCCAGCATATCGATGATTTGAACTTTCGGAACGATTTTGAGCAACCAATCTCGTTTTTCTTCTCCTTTTACGTACACGGTTTCAGCTTTGCACAGCCTGTCTTCAATGGTCCACTCAACTTCCTCGAAAGGTATGGTTCCACAGCTCCAAGGTAAACCGTAAAAATCGCGTTCCAACCAAGAATTTTGGCTTTTGTATTTGACGTCCAGTAAATCCCATTCGTAAGGTGGCTTGAAGAAAAACACTGATGGAGATGCTTCCGAGTAGATTGAAATTATAGCCAATTCTTTCAATGTGAAGGTATTGTTGAAAGGTCTACGAAAGCCTTGTATGTCAACGATAAGCTCCATCTTTGAACTGTGCGAGATGGTGGGAACGGGTCAGCTTTTATACCAACTTTTTCACCCCACCACTGAGCGGGTTGTATTCGACAATACGATCGTGAACGATCAAGCAGTACGCCGATGTTTCAGCGAGAAAGTTGGCTTTAGCTTCAAATTCAAGACGGATGTCGACAGGTCCGTACTTCAAAGATTCGTTTTGTTTCGAACAGTCGATAACGAATAAGGGGACGTCTCGAAGGAATTAACTCTTTGTCAGCAACGGCTCGGGGTTCTTGTCGTAGTAGGTAGCTTGGAAGTTTGCGTACATCTCGTACAGGAGCGCGTACAGATTACGACTCATGTTGAGGTTCAGGTTACCGTACGGATAAGATTGAGAGTTTAAAAATAGCTTGACGTCCGTGATATTGCAATGATCGAAATGACTTGCGTTCTTGCCGGTCTTGTTCTTTCTACTTGTTTGGAAACCCAAAATGACGTACCGAGGTTTTTCAAGCTGAGTGGAAGTTTTCACAGTCCAAACGTGTTTCGATGTTGTGGGAAGTAAGGGATATTCGTACAATTCACAACTGCGGAAGCTCATCGAAATAGGCGGATCTCTCTGAATGAAATTTAGTAGATCAACTTTTTTCTGATCCGCGAGTTTCAAATACGGTATTAGCCATTCCACTGCATTGATCGTGATTTTGAATTCCTCCTCTTGAGTCTGCATGATTGCGTTGACGTCAGTTTTTGATCTCGTCAAAATTAACTCATGCTTAGCGTTGACAACGATCTTGCGGTAGTCTTCAGCGAAACCCAATATCATGCTGAGCGGTATCAGTACGTCAAAGTTACCATCGGCATCGGTTAATTTTTTCTTCTCGTCTACATCGAGCCATCCAGCGTTCTCCATTCGTCTTTGCTCATCGGTGTTAGAATTGGCACTCTCTCAGATTGTGAAAGTCAAATTGCCGTTACCAACAGTTTGTCGAGTTTAAGGTGGACAGGATGGTTTTGCGTTGAGTGATAAATACATATATTTTTTCATTTAATACAGAACGTCGTACCATCAAATGGTATAAAATAAAATGATATAAAATAAAGAAGCTTCGTCAAACAATGTGCTCAAAGGATCAGCGTTGAAAAAATTAACTTTCAAGGATTATTTGGAATGTGTTTTGAACCGTGAAAATCTATCCTCAAATTAGCATTTGATATTGATTCGAAAGCACGAGGTATACACCGTAGAACAGCAGAAAGTAGCACTGAGCTGGAATGACGACAAGCAGATCGTGTTCCAAAATACAAGCGACACGCTTCCGTAGGGCTACAAGCCTACACCTTAGCTTTGTAATTTATAACTGTACCATGTCTGTCGATTGTCTGAAAAATAAAGACGCATACTTGTTGTGTGTCGGATATAAAATAACGAGGGACATACGTTTTTACAAAAAAATTCATTTATTCAAAAGTTACATGTCCGATTCGTTTATCCAACTGTTGTGTGTATTGTCAAAACCTAACCATTTAACGTATATTTTTCTTCCGCGCTTCTTGAGCATCTTCTCCACCAGATAGATATCCGGATGCTCAACCTTGAGGAGCTCTTGTTCGTAGAAACCAGCAGCGATGGGTTGATCTCAGTAGTCTTTGAGCTAGTACGTCACAGGATGAGTATTTTTCACTCGACTTATCGTGAATATTTCAGTCGTCCAATTGGAAGTGTAACCTTTCTCGAAGACATTTTTGAATTTGCTGATTTGAACTTTGTCGCCAGATTTGAATTTTGCCGATATGGTAAGCATCGCTCGAAGCCCTCCGTACGCCTGACGTAATAGCAGCCTCTCGTTTGCAACGGTGACATCCGACGGTTTTATTCTTATGGTTCGGTGTTTGGTGTTATTGTAAGCCGAAACCAAATCGGAGAAGATATCGAGCCACTTGTAGCTTCCTTGCATGCTGAACCGTGTCCACATTTTACCTTTCAGCGTGCGATTGAAACGTTCACAGATCGAAGCCTTCAAATTACTGTACGTGGAGTAAAGTTTGATTCCGTAACGTGTCATAAGCGATTCGAATTTCAAGTTGTAAAATTCTGTTCCTCTGTCGACGTGTAAATTTTTTGGCACCCTTCTTTGAACAAGCACAGATTCCATTGCCTTCGCAACATCATCTCCAGACTTGCTCTTTATCAGTACAGCCCACGCATACTTTGAAAAGATATCAATGACTGTGAGCATGTACTTGTAGCCTTTGTTTTGTCCAGCGTACGACATCATATCAACAAGATCCGCCTGCCAGGTCTTGTCGATGCCGCGCACGTCTACACGTCGACGCGGATGATTCCGGCGTGCAGGTTTATGCAGTTCCGTCACCAGTGCTTGCTTTTTCTCGTTCATATTCCAACGCTATTAGTCTGGTGTCCAATCTGGAAATGATTTCCGCGTTTTGAATCGACAAGTCTCTGCCTGTTTTAAAGTCTGTGTAGAAGGTATCCAAGGCTTTCTCTGTGGTGATCTCCAAAGCTTTGATCATTTCATCGAGGTTGTCGATTTGTTTTTGCAGCACGCTGAATTTTCGTCTCAAGGTTTTTAAATTTACAGCATTGTTCGGCTCTGCGGGATCTGCGACGTTGCACAGCCTCTTGTTTCGTATATCGTAATGCTAATCCGCTGTTATTTGAAACCCGACACCCGGAGGACCGCGAGTGCTCGCGGTCGTGTTTTTATTCAGCTGACGTCCAGACACGTCGACGCTCATCTCGGTAATGAATGCAAAATCGACGGGAGCTGCTTAATAAATGATTCCTGCTTCGCGTAGCTCTTTGATAATGGAGATTATTTCGTTATTGTGACTCGGATTTTCCGCTGCCTGAGATGCCAGGAGTAAACGAAGACGCTCAACTAACTCGTTTGGATCATCCCAGAAGACGTATTCCGTTTCAACACCTTGTCGAGTGATCATAGCGTGCGGAAGTAGACCTTTACCCTTTCGGCGAGGTGATGGGGAATGATCCATTAATTCGGCAATGACATTCCTAAATTTGTAACTCTTATCGTTTCGAACAGCCCCATCGGATGAGTAATACTTCTTATGCGCGTTCGTTGCGAGGATTATGTTTTTGAAATTTTCCCGATCTCCGGTGCTCACAGAAGAACCGTCAGGCTTCTTTTTGAACAAAAGTTCCAGCAAACCCTTCGTTTTCGGGTAACGCGTGTCGCCAATACGAACGTAGTCACTCTTAAAAGATATCAACGAATCACCAATCATTAGTCCGTTTGAGAGGTTGCGTACACCGTACACGTTGTCCAATTTGCCTTTTGTCTTCGCATCTCTCATCAGTGCAGAACACTGGTCCTCGATTTTCTCGACCGGTGTTTATACGATTGTTTCATCCCCCGCCGAAGCAAAGGAATTGTCCATTTCCGAGACAGTTTCATTTTTCGTTTCATTTTTCATCTGCTTTATTTCTTCTTCAATTTGTTCCACCTCTTGTCTGACAGGTTTGGTATCTTTTGTAACATTCACCAGTTCTTCCAACGGAGTCACTACTGGTTTGAAAACGTCACTCAATTTCTGAGTCGTAGATTCCCTGCCCGACTTGAGCAATCTGTGTTTTCGACGGATCGCAGCACTTGCTTGAGCAATCTGATGTAGGACATCTTTTTGCTTGGAAATTTCAGAGCTCTGCATGTTAACGCAACTGAGTCCGCTACGCTACTGCGTCTCTCGCTCGAAAACGCTAGATTTTATTCCTTTTCCAGGCTAACAAAAAAATCGAATCCCCTCCTGTATCGTCCTTCGTTGAGCTCACTGTCTTTGTCGATCACCAGAAACCCGTATTTGTCACCGTTCCAGCATGCCGCACACAAGTCTTTAAACTCTGTGTAAGACATATCGGTGTTTACATGGTCGTTGTATACGTATCTCAGGTCCATATTTTCTTGTTTGAATGACACGAGTAAGTTCACGTTGTCGCGCACGAGATGTTTGGGAATACGCGCGTACGTCTGACAGAGATAGAAACAGTCAACGTCGTGATGTCTACCCATGCAAATGTTGGCTCTAATATTGTCCTGCTTCTCGCACGCTACATCGTCAAATATGATTATTGAGTTGGGCCGTGCTTCTCCCGGTGGAATCACTTGCTCACGCTCGGTAAACGCAAAATACTCCGTATTCTCAACATGGTCCAGCAATTACTTCAACAATTGGTATTCAGGTTGGTTGAGAGATTTCGAGTAGATGTAGATATTTTCAAATCTGAGTCCGTTGGGATGGGTTATAAGTGTGAGCAACGCATTAGTTTTACCACAATTCGACGGTCCACAGAATGTTGCACGTACCCTATTCGGGAGTAATTCACCGTGCCGTTTGTGCCTTTTGACATTTTGCTCCGAAAGTTTGTCAAAATTCATCACGGGAAGCTTGGTAGGTTGTTTCTCAAACCGCATCTCGGACATGACTGATCGGATTTGCTATAAATACCCCGTTTTGAAGCACTTTTCTTCAGTCAACGCACGAACATGATCGCGTACAGAGGCAAACAAAGCAGCAGCAGGCGGCAACATCGTGGCAAGGGTCTGGTGAATAAAGTCATCAACAAACTTCCGATCGAGTTGCATGTTCCCGGTTACCAATACTGCGGTCCTGGTACGAAGTTGACGAAAAGACTCGCCAGAGGCGATTCCGGTATCAATCCTCTCGATGCAGCGTGTAAGGAACACGATATAGCGTATTCGAAAAATCGTGAGAACCTTGAGGTTAGAAACGAAGCCGATAGGGTGTTGGCTGAGAAAGCTTGGAAATGGGTTCTCGCAAAGGACGCAAATTTGGGTGAGAAGGCAGCCGCTTGAGCAAAAGCTAATACAATGAAAGTAAAATCAAAACTCGGAATAAGAATTCAAAAGTCGAAAAATGTGACCTTGAGAAAAATTATAAATGCTGCAAAACGTTTCATGGTTCCAAGAAACGATGCAAAAGTATCTATCGAATCTGCGCTGAAGGGAGCTGAGAACGCCGTTAAAAAAGCGGGTGGTAAATGTAAAGTGCGAACACCTCGCGTCCTACAAGTACCTTCAAAAGTCGGTGGTTTCCTACCGTTTCTAATTCCTGTTTTTGCCGGTCTCAGCGCTACGGGTGCGTTAGCCGGTGGTGCGGCAGGTATAGCAAAAGCTGTGAACGATGCGAGCGCGGCAAAACGAGAATTGGAGGAAAGCAAACGACACAACAAAACTATGGAAGCTATCGCGTTAGGCAAAGGGCTTCATATGAAACCGTACAAAACAGGTCTTGGTCTCCATCTTCCAAAAAACTAGATGCGATGCTACCACGTCGGGCGTTGACTGATTGGGACTTGTTGAAATACGCAAAAATCTTTAAGGTTCCGCATTTCCGCGGTGTTTTCATGCAAAACGAAATGCCCGAAAACGGTCCACGAAAAAACGAGTCAGCTATAATCAACCTTGACGACAAAGACGGTCCGGAAACACACTGGGTTGCATACAAGAAACGCGACAATGATATCGATTACTTTGACAGTTTCGGCAACCTTCAACCACCCTCAGACCTCATGAAATACCTCGGCGTTGGTAGCGTCAAATACAATCATGAGAGGTACCAGGATTATGATACATTTGAATGCGGACACTTGTGTCTGAAATTTCTAAGTGGTGAGCTATATAAACATGGTGCGTGATTCGTCAAAGTCAGTCTACCACTCGCAGTCATGGATGATTCGTTGACCTTAACGATTTCGGAAACCTCTTCGATACTTGAGGCACAATATTTCCCACCGATCGAACTTGCTTGTGATAAAAGTTATGCTCTTGGCTTGGTAGAATTGTGAACCTTTAATTCGATTCCCAACGTTGATGTCGTTCACAATAAAATTTACGTAGCTGAAAAAGTGATCATCATACCTACCGGCAGCTACGAGATCGAGGACATCGAAAAGTATCTTCAAAACGTGCTAAGAAATACAGATATCAGGCTCGCCATCAAGCCCAACAATAATACATTACGCAGCGAAATCACATGCAACCACACGATTAACTTTGAGCCGAATGATTCCATTGCTCAACTTTTGGGATTTACACCACGTGTATCGGCAGCTAACCAAACTCACGAATCAGACGTGCCTGTAACTATACTTAAGGTTAACGCGTTGCGAGTCGAGTGTGGCATTACAACGGGCGCCTACGTCAATGGACACAAAGTACACACTATTCACGAGTTTTTCCCGACTGTCCCACCAGGATATAAGATCGTGGAAGTACCGTCGCACGTCATTTACCTTCCGATCACCGTCAAGACCATAGATCACGTTCAGCTCCGGTTAGTGGATCAAGTCGGAGACCTGGTTAATTTTCGTGGAGAAGTTATGACTGTGAGACTACACATCAAATCGCAATAAACGATGGGAATTGTTTATAACAGACTGTCAAAGAGTAGGTATATCAGTAAGTCGGCATGCCCCGATCAAGTCAGTCGTCGATCGATCCCCGAACCGCGAACACCTCAAAACGTGGAGTTCCTGATAGCTCTGGGTCTGAAACTGACACCTTTTGGAAGAGGAATTTCCAACAAATGAATATCCGATTTTGCTTTTTTATCATCTGCTACGTACCATTGAGGAGGAAATCTTAAGCATTCAAACACCAGTCGTCTTTGACGAATTCGTTGCGCATTACGAGATACACGCTCACAAACCTTACGCCTCGTCAACTTTCAATAACAGCAATGAAATTCGAATCACCGTTTGGCATCAGGATTTATGCATATTACCCAGCAAAAGTTCGGTACACATCCACGGACGACTCGTCAAACCTGATGGTACAGCTACTGTGAACACACAGCTCGTAAACAACGCCATCTGTCATCTGTTTGAAGAAATTCGCTTCGAAATTAACGCAGTTGAGGTTGATAGAAGCAAGAACGTTGGCTTGACATGTCTCATAAAGGGTTTCGCTTCCCTGCACCCCGGTTAGACTTGGCTGATGGAGAACGCTGGATGGCTCGATGTAGACGAGAAGAAAAAATTAACCGATGCCGATGGTAACTTTGACGTACTGATACCGCTCAGCATGATATTGGGTTTCGCTGAAGACTACCGCAAGATCGTTGTCAACGCTAAGCATGAGTTAATTTTGACGAGATCAAAAACTGACGTCAACGCAATCATGCAGACTCAAGAGGAGGAATTCAAAATCACGATCAATGCAGTGGAATGGCTAATACCGTATTTGAAACTCGCGGATCAGAAAAAAGTTGATCTACTAAATTTCATTCAGAGAGATCCGCCTATTTCGATGAGCTTCCGCAGTTGTGAATTGTACGAATATCCCTTACTTCCCACAACATCGAAACACGTTTGGACTGTGAAAACTTCCACTCAGCTTGAAAAACCTCGGTACGTCATTTTGGGTTTCCAAACAAGTAGAAAGAACAAGACCGGCAAGAACGCAAGTCATTTCGATCATTGCAATATCACGGACGTCAAGCTATTTTTAAACTCTCAATCTTATCCGTACGGTAACCTGAACCTCAACATGAGTCGTAATCTGTACGCGCTCCTGTACGAGATGTACGCAAACTTCCAAGCTACCTACTACGACAAGAACCCCGAGCCGTTGCTGACAAAGAGTTAATTCCTTCGAGACGTCCCCTTATTCGTTATCGACTGTTCGAAACAAAACGAATCTTTGAAGTACGGACCTGTCGACATCCGTCTTGAATTTGAAGCTAAAGCCAACTTTCTCGCTGAAACATCGGCGTACTGCTTGATCGTTCACGATCGTATTGTCGAATACAACCCGCTCAGTGGTGGGGTGAAAAAGTTGGTATAAAAGCTGACCCGTTCCCACCATCTCGCACAGTTCAAAGATGGAGCTTATCGTTGACATACAAGGCTTTCGTAGACCTTTCAACAATACCTTCACATTGAAAGAATTGGCTATAATTTCAATCTACTCGGAAGCATCTCCATCAGTGTTTTTCTTCAAGCCACCTTACGAATGGGATTTACTGGACGTCAAATACAAAAGCCAAAATTCTTGGTTGGAACGCGATTTTTACGGTTTACCTTGGAGCTGTGGAACCATACCTTTCGAGGAAGTTGAGTGGACCATTGAAGACAGGCTGTGCAAAGCTGAAACCGTGTACGTAAAAGGAGAAGAAAAACGAGATTGGTTGCTCAAAATCGTTCCGAAAGTTCAAATCATCGATATGCTGGACTTTGACTGTCCGTCGCTTCAAACCTTGCAAAAAACTTCAGCTGTGTCTCTAGGATGCGACGTTTATACAATACCCAACGCAATATGTGCAGCACAAAACGTTTGCATACTTCAAAATTGGCTACAAAATCATCGTACTGTCCGGATGGCGAGGGTGTACGATTTGTGTTACTGCGCAGAAGCGTCTACAAGAACGGTCCCGCATTCCTGGCGAATATATCACCCTGGTTATGATACTGTTGAATAGAATTATTGTACTATCGTTGTGAAGTAATTGTCAACCGTACTCTAAAAATTGTACTCAATAAAACTATTTTTTACAGAATATTCATGAAATAATTTTATACCTTCACCTTAGCTCTTAAGAGAGAATTTTTTTCAATACGAAGCTTATGATTCGACCTTGCTCTCCATCCTTGACCGAGCTGTACTCAAACCGAGTTATGTTTTGCATTCCTAGAGCGATAGTAACCCAACACCGCGGATCCTTGGCTCTGAATGTACCGCAGCTATCGGCCGACCTTGCACTCTGGTCTTGTCCAAACCCGTCCAAAATTCATCGTAGAGTTCACATTACAAGACGCAAACTCAGCTCGAAAACCTCCATTGTTGCTTAGTGGTGTTCGGAGTAGCATTTTCTTAGATTTTAAGACTCAATTCAAGATACAATTACAAGGTACAAAACGTACGTAGGATTAAAGGTATACAAGATGGTTAGGCGATAAATGAAAAAATATTCATAATTTAAATCTTTTTTTTTGTTTATTGAACGTAAGACTTACAAAAGACATTGGATATTTGAATGCGATACTCAGATTATACGTATACGAATTCAAGTTGACCGTACGGTCCGCCAAGATAGCGTAGATGCAACCGTATCTCCTTACTGGCTGTCGTCACCTTCTGGAACAAATCTTCATCTTCTTGAAGGGCCTTGGTCAGTCGGTCGGGTAGAAAAATCGTGAAAGAGTCCTCCAAGTCCAGAACGATTTTGTCACCAAATTTCGTTTTAACCCGACGAACGCCACTGACTCGGTATTCGAAGTATACTTCGAGGTCCAAAAGCTTTTTCAAGGGCAGAAATGTCTCCAGGCGAGCGACTTCGTTCAATTTTGAAAAGTCCATGATCGTTACTGTCCAGTTGTATGTGCTCAAAATCTCTTGTGAGTTGATTGAGGTCAGATCTGATTTTCAGCAGATGTTTTACTTCTCCAATATTCTTGAGGAGCGGTTCTAGTCGTTTTTTCAATTCACGTTGTTGTTCCAGAGCACTTCTCATTTGCAAGAAGAACAGCTTCAGACTGGCGATGAAGTTTTCACTTTTCGCTTATATAACGTTCCCCCACCACATAATTTGAAATTTGGTGGAGGGTAAGGAATGTCACGTGGCTGATATCAAATACGTATGTTTGTGTATGCGCGCGCACCTTTTAGCATTCCCAGGGCGATAGTAACCCAACACCGCAGATCCATGGCTTTGAATGTACCGCGGCTATCGGTCGACCTTGAATATCAAACCGACATCCGAGTAAGTGAAAAACAATTCTCGGAACCATTAATTTTGGAATGTCACGTGGTTGATAACGTGGGAAAGAAATGTGGGGTTGGTTGATGTTACACATCAGTGATATTGGGAAAGAAATTCGGAGTGGTTAATGTCACACATCAGCAGTCATATCGTGGGAAAAAAATGCGGGACGGTAGAAAAGTTCTCGCCCCCTGCTGCGCCCTCTACCGTCGGCAGGCGAGCACTACAGACTTTGACCTTCGGTACGGCAGACTGTGACGTCATCGCGGGATTTTGACCTTCGACCGATACAACTGTCGGTAAGGTTGCACGGTTTTGACCTTAAGTTGGTACGGCAGACTGTGACGTCATCGCGGAAAAGGGTTTGAGTCTGAGCTGCGCGGAGCGGCTCGGTGGGCTGCGCGGAGCGGCTCGGTCTGTAAGTGTCGGTAACCGGAATCTGCGTGTAGAACCGGCCTTGCTATACTACTCACGATCAGTCTCGCGTGAACAAACAGGAAAGAGACAACGTAATTTCAATAGAGAGAGATATAACCTTCAATTGTCGTTTTTCCATTTGCAGGTGAGGTTATCGTTAATATTATTCCGATGTACATTATGTAACGTCATTATACTTTGTTAACCAATAAATAAGGGAGTTTCCACACTCTTTTCGCAGAGAAACACTTCTGTTCATTTTTTATCAACTCCGAAAGATACAAGAGGGAACTTCCATTGGTCTATTATATATATATATATATATATATATATATATATTGTAACGTTTGCGGCCTTTTTCAAGAGCTGCTCTGCTCGTGGAAAGTGCATCGGTTGTGAGTTCACTGCAGAAAGATATTAGTAATGATATTGTTCATCAAATTCGGGCTATCTCAACGAAATAGGGACAAGAAAGATAGGTATTGCCTATTCAAAAAAAAGCCTATGCTACTTCGGTTTAAGCTTGACGTGCAAAGGGGTTACCTTTGCCACCCATTTCCACAACTAGGACTGGGATGCAGCCGTTGCTTGTGCAATAACCTACTCCAAGGTCTCGGGCGCTAATGCCGTTGCCGTGGTCCTTCCAACGATGCAGGGTTAGAATTCACCGTGCTCGCCGTTCCCGCTCTTTATTTTGTCGATACGGGCTACAGTCCAGGGTGGATTGCGGTGGCTTTCAATCGGGCTCAGGATCTACAATATCACGACTGGGTCATGGTTGTTACAACGATGCTAAGTGTGAGGCAGTGTCACCGTCGCTGAATCTCTGAACTATACTAAATTCTACTTATTGAATGAGGAAACAACCGTGGTTAAATTGGAACGCACCGAATGTACGATGAATATATATTTTACGAAATAATAATAATAAGTTGTGTTGAAAACAGAAATAGTTCAAAAGAAAATAATACAAAATAACTTCGGTTCTAATAGAATCTATGTTTTAAATGTAGAGCTGTTCCCTCTTCCCCTTTTGAATCAGGTGGCGCTATGCTCGACACTGCTCCTATTACCTAGCCATCGAGGCAGGTCCACTCTATGCTGGAACACTGCTTCTATGGTCTGTCTACTTATTACGAGTCAGGTCCGCTCTTTGCTGAAACACTGCTGCTCGGTGCTACTCAGCGTGGTCCTTATATACCTAGTTTATAATCTCTGTGTTGTTGCCTCGTCTTGTGTAGAGGTTATCCTGATCATGTTGATCTATCATGCGTGTACTCGGTTACCTGTACAAGTATGTCGGTTAACCGGTACGTTGCAATATGTATATATATATATATATATGTATGTCAATATATATATATATATATATATATATATATATATTAAAGTTATAAGCGTGGTTCTTATAACTTAAAACGGGTTGAGGAAATAATAATTCCGGAGTCCCAATGACTTGTGTTGATATAGAAACGATACTATAACATTATATTACCACCGATCACAAATAATTACATAAATAATTATAACACTTATAGTTACCTAAATCAACAACAATGTCGGTTTTGATGATCAAGAATACAGGCTTGATAAATTGACAATGAACAATTTACAATATACAATATATCCTGCGGAGCATTTACTATAACACTAGTGAATGTCCCGAGCGCCTGTAACCCACTCCTTTCTCTCCCGAAGCGAGGGCTCCGCGGTGTTCACTATTAGCTCTCCTTTCCGTAACCCGTTCGGCGTGTTTATTGTTTTCGCGGATAAGTTTGGATGACCAGGCCACAAACTTACATATATATCCCTATATTATAAAGATATCTCGCCGCCACCGCCGCCGCCGCCGCCGCGTCAGGAATCCAGCGTATATGCCCTTAGATCTTGACAGATTTAGCCTCCAACCCACGTATATGCCCTTAGATCTTGACAGATTTAACCTCGAACCCCACATATACATATATGCCCTAATACCTTTATAGTTTCCGTTCACCCTCCCTCCCGCCCTTTCCCACCCCAGCCATTCTATTCGCCGTCCATCCTCCCCCTATTCAACCCGTCACCCTTTGATCTTCGACCTCGACTTTTGACCTTTGATTTTCAATTTCCAATCTTCGATGTTCTACCTTTGACCTTCGACTTTCGACCTTTGATTTTCGATCTTTGACCTTTGATTTTCCAAACCCAAAGCCCCCCTGCGCTTTTCATGCGCCAACCTCCATTTTTGGGTTTGGATAGGAGGGGGTAGGAAAGGCGGTGAGAGGTCAGATTTTTATGGGTATATCTAACGAAACCTGTGGTTGTGTCTGGCGTAAGTAATGCAACAATACGAGAAAAAACTCCGACAAGATGTCCTGCTGACTCTCGATCAGGCAATTGAGCTGTGCTCAATTATGGAAACTTCAAAAGGAAACAGCGAAGCAATGACCAACGGCGACACAATAGCGGTGAATGCGATCCAGAAAAAAGGTCAACATAACGCAGTAGGTAAAGAACAGACGAGGAACTAAAACAAAAACAAATGATAGAGACATTAAGAAAATAGCTTATGTACAAAATATGACAAAAGTCACCTGATAAACAAATGCCCAGCGTATGGGATAAGTTGTTACTATCGTAAGGGTTTGAATCATTTCGAAGTAGTATGCTATAAAAAGAAAAAGAAAGTTCACAAGATAGATACTGAGAGAAATAGGGTAGATGCCGTCTTGACGGAAGAAGATGAAGGTGATTATGTATTTGTTGTGTCATTAAAAATAAATCAATTGAGTAAAACGGAATGGTTATTCGGCCTCACAATAAACAACAAGAAAGTAAAATTCAAAACAGACACAAGAGCTATGATAAACATAATGCTGTTCGAGAAATATAAGTAGATAGACCCAGAAATAAAGAAATTAGAAATAGCTAATGTAAAATTAAAATTGTATACCGATAATAGCCTGGACGCAATCGGAAGAAGCACATCAACGTTTGCTAAAAAAAAAAAACGACCACCCAAAAATAGAGTTTGATATAGTAGATTTAAATATTCAAATGATATTAGAGTTACAGTCTTCGGAAGCTTTGAATTTAATTGAACAATTTGAACAAATAGAAATAGGCGGAATGGATTATAAAAAACTAGTAGATGAAAACAGGGAATTGTTTAAAGGTAAAGCATGCATAAATTAGCCACGCCATACAGAATTGATACAAAATGCAAAACCGGTAGTTCATGCAATCAGAAAAATAATATTACCTTTACTAACTCCGCTAAAAGAAAGGCTGAACGAACTCATAAATTTGAAAATAATCGAATGAATTGAAGGCAGCTCACGTTAGGTTAGTCCCCTAGTAATAGTTAAAAAACCGAACGGGAAATTAAAAATATGCTTGCAGCCAAAAGATTAAAATGAAGCAATCAATAGGGGTATCATTAAGTACCTACTGCAGATCAAATTACAGGTCAAATGGCAGGTGCTGAGATATTCAGCACATTAGATGGATCGAGTGGATTTTATCAAATGCTATTAGACGCAGAGAGTGCAGAAAAATGTACATTCGTAACACCCTTCGGTAGATTTAAATGACTAAGAATGACATATGGCATAAAATCAACACCAGACGTGTTTTAAGAACTTTTTAAAAACATTTTCAATTTAGGAGTGGCAGTATACACAGATGAATCAATAGTCTTGGGAAAAGATCAAAAAGAACATGACGGAAGACTGAAAAACATATAAGGTTACATTCAATCCAATAAAATGCGAGTTTGGAAAAGATCAAATTAAATACACATGGGTCGTATGATCACAGAGAAGAGCGTAACTCCAAATAAATCTAAAATAAAAACGAAATTAGAAATGCCTAAACCAACGTACAAGTAAGACGTGCAAAGGCTACTGGGAATGCTCACATAAGTTGGTAAGTTTGTAGAAAACACTTCACTGCTACGAAGTCTTCTAAAAATAGACGTAGAGTTCAATTTAAACGCAAAGCAGGATAAAGGTTTTGATTTACTAACATGAAAATTAACTAGCAGCCCAGTGTCATAGTTTTGCGTTATTGAAAAAGAGTTGCTTATATTTGTAGACGCGTCAATATCAGGCTTAGGAGCAGTTTTACCACAGAATAAAATACTTGGCGCATATGCGTCTAGAACATTGACAACAATACAAATGAGTTACGCACAAATAAAAAGGCAGCTTTGTGACTCGCAACCCTCCTCGACCTGATGCCACATGCAAGAGCTGAGCACAGCCGAATAAACGTGGCGGCCTGGCGCAGGCGGCGCAGCGTAGATATCCTCGGGCCGATTCACAGTCAATCGTATGCAAAACGCGCAAAGTTTATAGATGGCGCTAACGGCCGCACACCCACTCTGCGCCGTCCATTCAGCGGACCAGCCTCTTCAGGGGGTCCGCACTCGAGTGTGGAGAGCTGAGATAGAATACACCGGTGTATATTCATGTATATTCTGATTGGCCTAAACTATACTTATTGCCGAGCGCGCATACAACGCCACCATGGCTAAGCTCCCTCAGTTGGGAACTATTCTATCTCAGCTCTCCACACTCGAGTGCGGACCCCCTGAGCCTCTTTCTATGGTCTGCGCTCATCGTTAAGACCCTGGCCGCTGGCCGGAGTCGGACACACTCGCCAGCGGATGCTTCAACTTTCACTCGCTATTCAGCAATACAAATCGACCTTTTTAGGATTTGTTTTCTTCTTCTCCTCCATTATGCTCCTGCCTCCTTCCTTCCTCAACATCTTTCTCTCTCTCCTATTCTCCCCTCATCCATCATCTGGTGTTCCACATTAGCCATCACGTCACCACCCACACCACCGGGGCTAGAAGCCCCGAATTTCCTCAACCTCACGTGGCAGTAAAAGGAGGCCCTGTGCTAGGCAAAAGAATATGCAGCCACCATAACTTGGATGCACCGCCTGCGGTTCATAGATCTCCCGCCTCCCTAGCCGACCTCCTCGGACTATGAAATTATCCGATTCGTCATCCGCTTCCACCCCGCTATCAGCAGCGCGGGTAATCAAGCCAGGCACACTAGAGGGGAAAAAGAGAACTCTCAGTCCATCAACCCTGCAACCAGTAGAATCACCACCGGTCCAATACCCCAGGACATATACACCGGGCAGCAACGATCTCCATCACACCCAGCAGATCCCCGTCCAGAGAGCCCGCTACCGACTTCCGTCTGGACCCAACCTCCCCGCTTCCGTCTCCCCCTCCTGCCCCTCCAGCACCACCCCGTAGGATGATACTCATTCAAATATCAAAAAACACCATCACCTTTGGAAACTTGTTATCACCCCCTTTTTTTTCTTGTCTCCAACGGTATAGTGAGTGTGATAGCAGCTCTCAGCAGTATGTTTTGGTTGAGAACGATTTAATGAATACATTCATGGTAGACAAGTAGTAGTAGAAACAGATCATCCATCATTCATTTTAATTTACAAAAGACCATTACATGAATTCCCGGCACGTTTACAACGTATGTTGTTGCAGATACAGAAATATGCGATAGAATTGAAATAAAAACCAGGGAAAGATTTAATAATAGTAGATGCTTTATCGAGAGCGTATTTAAAAGACAAACCTACCGATAGTCTAGATGAAGAGTTGGACTTACATGTTTGCTTGGTACAGTCTGAAATTGAAGTGATGGAAGAGAAATTGGCAGAGTTTAAACAAAATACCAGAGCAGATCTAGACTTGAAAGATTAGAAACAGGTAATCATGGATAGCTGGCCAAGAAATATTAGGAAATTGAAAGAGAATTTGAAAACTTACAGTCAATATCGAGAAGAGCTAGCCGTTAGTGGCGACCTAATATTTACAAATCAATATCTGGCAGTATCAAAAAAATGAGAGACGAAATGATGAGTAGAGTTCACTTTAGTCATCTGAGCATAAGTAAATGTTTACGATTAGCAAAAGAACCTTTATTTTGGCCAGGAATGACAACTCAGATTTAAAAAAAACTACAACAATGTCAAATATGTCATGAATATTTAAACTCACAAATGATTGAGGCACTTATACCACATGAGATATCAAATATACCTTGAAATAGGGTGGGGTGCGACATATTTGAACTTATAATTAGAGGAAAAAGATATTTGTAGATGATTGATAGTTGTTTTAAGTTTGTAAAAATTAAAAAATTAACGAATGATATGACCAACAAGACTGTAATTAGAAAGTTGAAATCTATATTTGCAACACATCAAATACCACAAACCATTATAAGTGACGTGAGCACACAGTTTACATCATAGTATTCAAACATTTTAATCACAATGGAAGTTCACACACGTTAGAACTTCGCCTCACTATGCACAATCCAATGGGATGGTTGAACGACATATACGGATAGCAAAATAAATATTTAAAAAAGTAATGAAAGATAGTGAAGACATAAACTTAGAGTTACTACTTTATAGAAATACACCAGTTTTTAATAATGTTTCTCCAACTGAAATTCTAATGTCAAGATCGAACATACCCTACACTGCAAGAATGTAAAAACCAAAAATAGTAGTAGGATGTAATAAGAAAGAAATATTAGGAAAACAAAGGAAACAACAGAAATATTATAATAAAACAGGCATAAAAAACGTATTATCATTTTTGCGTATAAGCTGAAAATATTCTATTTTGCCCACCATCACCTCACCCTCATGACAAGTAGCCATCTTGCGGCGGACATTGGATACAAAGCGGAGTGGATCGATAGAACATCAATTGATCGATAATGGGTGGCTAAATGTGACAAATCTGTGGCAATACTTCTGCCAGTAACACCGACCGTCGGTAAGGCTAGAGGTAACACCATTTGCTCTGGATGTTGGACACACAATAGACCTGATCGGTAAAACAGCGACTGGTGGCACCATCTATGTTAATGCTCTTATCGCTAACACTTCCGTCGGTAAAATGTCTGGCATCTCATGGCAAAAATTCAAAAATAGTTTCTTAGCTGAGAACACATAAAACTCATTATCAAACTACCTATCGGTAAAATCGAGTGAAAATACAGGTGGAGCCCTCTATGATAACACTTCTGTCAGTAACATTATTGTAGGTAAAACTTACCGTCCTGGGGGGTAACATACCGACTGTCAGTCAGGCAGGAATCGGGGCGACTCTGCCGGTACGCCGCCATTCTGTCCCAGAACTCTTGTATCCTATCTACTCCATTAGTTGATTATATTATAAAAAAATTCATTTTCTGTTTAACTGAAACACTGAAAGTGAAAGTTCCACTCATTTATCGGGATAAAGATATTGTACGTAACTATAATTTGAAAATTGTTATTATAAAGATACATTGTTATTATAAAGCGGGTGTTTCTATTGAACATCTTAAGACGGCTGCAGCCGCATAATGATGGTCACTAATCCATCTCTTCCCTTGCCCCGCACAGGTCTACCGTAGACCTCTAACGTAGACATACTCTAACGGGTATGGCGGGAACTGGCAGTAAAAAAAAAAAAGAAGATACTGCAGACACGGACTATTGGTTTGATTAAACGACTGTGTCATTATTATTCTTACTGACCTCATGAAGACAGCTAAGGTACATGTTCAAAGCACCTAATGTTTAATAAAAATACTATTTGGAAGGTTAATAGGAAGATACTCGAAGTTCAATTCAGTTGGTTTCGTAAGCAAAATATGTACCTAATGAATCGTTAATTCAAACACGACTGAATGAAGAATAAATTTTGATAGTTATCATTATAAGTAGTATTGTATTGTATTGTTAAGTGTGGGTGACCGAACGCTCAGTCAATGCTGGACCATTGTGCTCGGATCCGTTTCAGCACCCTAAAGTGTAGGAAACGACATGAGGCGAGCCAGCTCAGCGAACTGAAGCAGCCTGCCCACCTCTATTTCCTCTATTTTTTCCGCACTGGTATAGATGGCTCGAACGGCTTACTTGCGGGCGCCTTCGAGTCCATGATACTGTGCGATCAGGTGAAAGGGAGTCTTATGCTTCTCTCCACATCTCATGCACTAGAGCTCCGTTCAGAGCCCCAGGTGCATGAAGTACCTGCAATGTGTACCAGTGTCCGATGATGAGACCCATTAGAGTTCTCAGCTTGGTCCTGTCTAGGTTCATGATCGTGGTTCTTAATTTCTGTGACGGCTCTAAAAATGTGCCTCTTGAGTGACCCATACCCGATGCTCTTTTCCAGAGTTCCGCGAACCGCGCCTCCTTCCGTTTCCTGGATAGGCAGTTTACGCGCTATGGAGGTATGCCAGTAACGCAGCCTTCATTTCTTTCTAGCGTAAGAGGCCTTCCGAGGCAAGATTATGTGCCAGCTCATTGTCTTCGACGCCGCTGTGTCCTAGCACTCATAGAAGGCTTACGCGATCGCCCTGTGCCAGCCGTGTGAGTAATGTAACGCAGTTTCATGCCAGCATCGACCTTATGATGTATGCGTTCAAACACCTCGATGCAACCCGGCTGTCGCTACAAATTTACGGTTGCATGCAAAAGTGTCCAGCCAAAGATGATCTTATGATTAAGTATGGAATGTGGAAAAAATGGAAACACAAATATACCATCGTAAAATTCTTTTATTATGCATTCAAAATATTTATAAGACGAGACTCGATCGATCTATAATATAAGACGAGCATAAGGCAGCATTTCTTCTGATATAATATCAAAAATATGCCCTGTGGAGTGTGGCCTTGCGCATTGTCAGCCACCACACGAGTGAGGCATAGGTGAATTGAGGTAGCATGATGGCTGTAAATATCCATCTAACCACTCTGGGTTGTAGTCCCCAGTTTTGGCCAACCATTCTCTTGTAGGCCCAGTAAGTCACCGTGGCCTATAGTGCCTGGTGGTGGATGTGGTGGTAGCCATCTAGTCAGCGGGCCTGACGAGAAAACCCTGCATAGCTTGGCTACCAATGATACCAGAACCTCCTTCAGGCCTCCGTTTTTGATCTCTTGATCAGTTTATTGTACTTCTTTTGGGCAGTCTCGTAGGCTGCCCATTCCGGAGCCTTGTTTGTCTTAAGGGCCATGTTCAGGAGTTCTCGGGAACTGGACGTGCGTTCGTCCAGCTCCCCACTTTATCAGGGAACCTTCGGCTTCGTGGGACACACTGCTTCGAAGGCCCAAGTGATGCGGGATCATAAGTGTGTTACCTCGCTCTAGACCATGCTTGTACTGTTCAGACAGCCACATGGTCGCTGGAACCTCTATTCTAGTTCCTTCTTGTAGGAGGGCCAGTCTGTGGCCCTACGGTTTTGGTACATCTCTGACGGTTCTACCTCAGCAACTGCTGCAAGGAACGTGATGCGCATGTGGTCTCACAGTGTATCTTCTTTCTGTATCCGCCAGTTGATGATTAGGTTTAAAATCCTGGAGGTGCAGAATGTCAAGTCGATCACTTTTTGCCTATGGGAGGTGACGAGGGTTGGTTTTGAGCCCTTATTCAATATGCCGAGCTCGACTGTTAATAAGTGACCCACTGAACTCTATACTAACTGGAACGCGCATTCAGATATCTGAAGCATAGTAGGCTATGGGACTGATTGGCTGTCGCCATTTCAACTTGGACTTTCGCTTGACCAATGAGATGCGCCGTTGCCGGGCGCCAATTTTAAGCCTAGAGTAGTCATCAATTGACTTAGTATGGATTTACACAATAATTCACATAGGAGAAGTAATGTTTGACAAACCTCGACATGAAAGAAATAAAAATTTATTTATTTATTTGTGTACAGAAAATTTTCGAAGTACAGTTAAACTCTTACAATTCAAAAAAATACTCGAAACTCAATTGCATCACACAAAATATATATTACACAACTGCAAAATATTTTTTTTTAGAAAATCGTACTTTGAGTTATGAACGAGATGTCAAAAATAGTTATGTCGAGAAATTTATAGGAAGACCAAAAACAAAATATTATTTTTAAATGTTTAAAAATATAGCCAGCCGCAGAAGTTTTTTTCGTTCGAACAAACCAGTGATTGCACGCGTAAAATTTTTGCCCTCGTGAAAAAACTTCCTCCGGATGTAGCACAACGCAACTGTCTTAATTAAGTTAAAGACATGATTTTCGTCTGCTGATGTATCGAATAAATGCTTCTCGAAGTCTTGGAAGAGATTATTCTCCGACAAATCAGCGAATACCATATTGTGAACAGAATGATTGAAACCCGGAGTTGTGGGCGGAATCTCGCATGGTACCCTTCTACAAATCGCTTCTGTCGTAATACAAATTGTTATCATGTCAGGAGAAAGAAAAATTAAACCACCATTAGTTTTTTGGAGCATAAACCGGAGCCACAGCACCACACAACAAGTTAAGCACATTACACGCTTAAGGGGCACACCTAGTGTGACAGCCTAAAAAAAGCGATTTTTGGGAATTAAAAAAAAAACTAATGTATCAATTATTTTAAAATTTCAAGGGTCTATTTATACATATTTTAAGAATACACACTAAAATTTTTGAAGAAAAAAATCTAATGTTTTTCGAGTTACACGCGATCTCTGACGGCGCTGAAAAAAAAGGTCCTCCACTGCTGCAGTGATTCCGGCCTTTTCCGTGGATAAAACCTGAAAAAAAATTTCTTGTTAAACTAAAAGATATTGTCCGTACAATGACCTACCAGTTTTTTGATCCGATCAAAAATCGAATTTTGGCAGGCCAAAAACGACCAAAATTTTGGATAAGATTCAACTTTTTTTTAAAAAACGCCGCCATTTTGTCAATTTTTGATTTTTTTTCGACCGTAGGTCATTGTACGGACAATATCTTCTAGTTTAACAAGAATTTTTTTTTTCAGGTCTCATCCACGGAGAAGGCCTGAATCACTGCAGCAGCGGAGGACCTTTTTTTTCAGCGCCGTCGGAGATCGCGTATAACTCAAAAAATATTAAATTTTTTGGAATTTACTCCTTAAGAAACGATTTGAGTTATAGGGCCCGGTACGGAAATTATATGAGAAGTAAAATCAAGTTTAACACGAAAACTTGAGGCGTTATAGAAAGAGACAAACGTATATATTGAGCGTGCAAAATAATGAGATGGAATACATTACACAACGTATCCTATACTCGGGGTCTCTCCTCTTTGTGCGGTGCTTCATAGTCTCACTGTATAGTTCACTACCTCTGGTCTGAGAGTTGAATGTGTGAGTATGTTTGTACGTGTGTGTTGTGTGCCTGCATATGAATTTATAAGACGTGACGTTATCACGTCAAAATATTTGAAAATATGGAAGAAATTGATTTAGATGATAATGAAGAAGAATCCGAAAAACACATGGATGCGGTTAATTGGTAAGCTTATCGTTTACATTTATGAATAACATACATTTCAAATACGCACAACTAGATCTTTTATTGAGTGTTTTTATTATTTTTGATTATTTGATTTAATATATTTTATATTTATATATTATTTTCATTACTTATATTAACCCTTAGCGGCACACATTTGTCCTTACTTACTTTCGACTTGAATTTTGTACTCGAGGGTTTTTGGGGTCGCTGATTACGAATCTGCACTCAAAATTTGAAGATCAAGATGGCGGATTCAATATGGCGGACCAAACGTGCAGGAACTCGTTTGACGAGAGCGAAAGTTGGTACCCGGAGGTTTTCAGGGTCGCTGATTACGAACCCGCACTCAAAAGTTGAAAATTCAAGATGGCGGATCCAATATGGCGGACCAAAACGCAAAAAATCGTTTGACGAGAGCGAAAGTTGGTACGCGGGGGTTTTCAGGGTCACTGATTACGAATCAGCACTCAAAAGTTAGAAATTCAAGATCGCGGATCCAATATGGCGGACCAAAACGCAAAAAGTCGTTTGACAAGAGCGAAAGTTCGTCCTCAGGCGAAAGTTGGTACTCGGGGGTTTTCGAAGTCGATGATCATGAATCCGCACTCAAAAGTTAAAAATTCAAGATGGCGAATCCAACATGGCGGACCAAAACGCAGAAGTCGTTTGACGAGAGCGAAAGTTGGTATTTGGGGGTTTTCGGAAACGCTCATTACGAATCTGCACTCAAAAATTATAAATTCAAGATGGCGGATCCAATATGGCAGACCAAAACGCAAAAAGTCGCTTGACGGGAACGAAATTTGGTACTCAGGGTTTTTTGCGGTCACTTATTACGAATATGCACTCAAAATTCGGAAATTTTCGAAGTAATATAAATAATCCAAAAAATTACAGACATATGTTTGTTTCTCTTTTCATTTTGACAGATGCGTTCATTTACCCTCTTTTTCTATTCGATATATTTCGATCATAATTATCGTTCGTGAGGAGTAAACTCCAGTCGTGCGTTGGAGCTGACACACACACTTTTTTTTTTCTTCAAAAATTTTTCTGTGTATTCTAAAAATATGTACAAATATACCCTTAAAATTTTTAAATAATTGATACAGTAGGTTTTTTTCCAAATTCCCAAAAATCGCCTTTTTTTAGGCTGTCACACCAGGTGTGCCCCTTAAAATCGATCTTCATAACGTAACTCGTAATCAAAGCCACTGCGTTCTCAGCAAATTCAGAAAAAACAAAATAATTAGGTGGCATCTTAGAATTAATGTCTTCAAGTTTGGCTTGAAGTGCTTCTTCACGGTCTCTGCTGGAAGTTAGTGTGTCGAATTAGTTACAATTTTTCTGTGTTTCATTTGTCGGATTTTCTTTTATGCTGTACACCCTGTCCAAAGCAGTACTCAAGGTATCAAATTGCGCAATCGTATTCTGGTATCTAATAACAGAGTTGCGGGTTACGAACAGAATTGACGTCATGTCCATTTGATCGACGTTACCCATCGATACTTTTATTCAGTGCCCAACCAGAAGACGCTTGTATACCCAACTGAAATCGCGTGGTGCTGGATTAACACACCAGCCGCCCTTCGCACAAATTGCATTAAAAAGCTCCAAGTGATCATGAGAAAACTTATATTCCAGAAGATATTCGAAATGGGTATCTGAATTAATTACAAGCCAATCAAAAATGGCCCTGATACTTTTGGTAGATAGTATAACTCCAAAAAAACCTGTTTTCTAGCTGATTTGACGCAACTTTTTCCATTTCCTAATGGAGTAACGCTATGTGAGCTGATGTTTCGTGTAAAGATGGCCTTCAAGTACTTCCATTATTTGTTGACAGCGGAGCTTTCAATCCGTGACCTCTTGGATTTTCAGAATTCAATTCAAACCATCTATCAATAATCCGAATGAAATGCCTTGTTGCATCACTACCCTTGAAGCCATGTATCCCAGAATCAAGGCAGAAGTTTATAACATCGCCTACACTTGTGCTTAGTGTTTGAGCAGCAAGATTAACCTTCATTGGTGACTTCCTTCACTGTAAATGTGATTTTCTCAATTTATTGCCAGCATGCAATCACTCGGAATCTTGAATCTCATGCAATTTTTCAATAAAACGTCAATCAATACAGCAACCATCAGTGTCGTACAACGCCTTTGAATCACTCCATGCATTTCAAACCAGCTTCAACACATGGCAAGGATCTAATAAATAATATACAGGAATTGTTGCATGTCAGGGATGTGGAAAGCTGGATTGCATATCGAGAGTTGATAAGCAAGCGCCAAGTATACGTGCCATGGCGAAATGTGCCGATGACCCATCAAAAGTGACCAAAGGTACTCCAATCCCAGTACTGCGTAACCGTTGTAAGCATTGCATAACTAGGTCCGCAATTTCATGTGCTTTTAAACCATCGTGAAAAAATATCCCAACGGTACTTTCCAGGATCTATCTAACGCTACAATCATAATTACCAAAACCTGACTTGCAGCAGTGTTTTCACTTTCTATCTGACCATCACCATCGCCTGATTCTCAAAATCCACGATATTTAGTGCCATCCCATTCAACTTGCTTTTTCAAATGCATGTCATAAAACATCATGGCACAGCATTATTTTCTGTTCCTTGTAGAATATTCTATAGCTTTGACCTCTAGTGCATTAAAAGAATCCTGTGTTAAATTTGGTTTACCTTGTACCTCATGATACCAACCTCTCATAGTCGATCGGTGCGGCAATCTTATACCAAATTGTTCTCGGACAAAGTTATACACACTAGGAGAATGAAAATGAAGAGTCACAGCAAATGCTTGTAAAGTAGCAGAATACTGGTTTCTGACTTTCTTATTACCTGCTGGATGTATCATTGAAAAGCTTTTAAAGAATACCAATGGAACGCTACCAAAGACTTGTTCGATATGTGTTGCTACTTCTTGTCTGAGATCAACCTTCTGAACTAGCGTTTTCATCATTTGTTTAATTTCAGCGACCTTCAACTGATTGTGAGTCAGTTTAAGTTTTTTGTCCGTTGGCTGGGATCTTTTTATGGTCATTGTTCTTTGCGACTTTGACGTCTGAAGTTTCTTTTTCAAAGTACGTGGCGTAGATTCATAACGGTGATCTAATAACACTACTCTTCGCAAGGAAGTTTAAGATGCTTGGCTAATAGATGTTGATCGAGAAAGCATCTTATTACTGTGAAGTGTTAAGCCAAACTCTTTTTCTGCATCGCAGTGAGATATAGCTTCGATTGCTGCTTCTTCCGGAGAATTTTAAACTGTTTGACTCGTTCTTCTTTCCCTGTTCAGTGTTGTTACTAGATCCGGAAGAGCACAATTTCTTTTCTGAGCTGTTTATTTTCATGTCTAAGAATTGAACATCCATCACAAGTTTCTGATACCTTCTATGAATTCAAATGAAAAATATACTGAAATATGTATACAGCAATTCAATTACCGTAGTAATTCATTCAGAACATTCATGTATTCTCCACTGTGTACATGTTCAAAATTTGCAAAAGTCTCATTTGTCGTAATAGTTCGTAAGATTGGAGTCTGTACCAAGAAATTGATCCTTGATAATTTCCTTTTTATTATGATTTGGAACATGAGCATGATTGTTTACACTGAGGCTATCCTTGGTTATCTTTTGTGTTGGTGTAGTACACATGCAGTCAGGTTCTTCAGTGGGTTTCCCGGCTTTTGGTGCTAGTATCAAATATATTTGGCGAGGACTGGTTACTCGTTTTGTGTGAAGCGGCCTCTGACATTGGTTTTGGTGTAATTCTGCATACTGTTCTTGCTACGATATTAGTGGTACATTCTTTAGATCTAGCCCGCCGTGTTGCAATTGGATGACATTATTATAATACAATAAACAAAGCATCCAAAAATCATGATACTGTAGGTTTCACATTAAGTAAAAAAAAACGTATACGTCAGATAGCTCTCCAAAAAATTTACCGAACAGGCTGAATTTTTCAGCATTGCACGCCCGTCTTCTATCTGAATATAATCAATTTAGTTGAAATGCTTTGAGCAGATAACACAACTCTTCTTCGGACCAAAGGTTTTCTTTTCACAACTACATTCACTTGAAAATGTTAAAATCGCCTCAAGCCTTTGCCTTTGCTCGATCAAGCTCTTTATTTGTAAATCTGCAAAACATTAAAAATAACCTGAGCAAAAACAAATTATTCTGAATGAATAGAATAAGATACTTCTGACACTAGCTATTCTAACCTACAAATCTTTCACTTCTGTAATATACCTTTATACATTTAAAAATTGTAATAAAAAATTACTTACTTATGAAATGAGATTCCGCTTTCACTTCTCTGCCCACATTCGGGCACACAACACCCATTTTTCAATGTTAACAGTCATCTTAAGAATCACTTAAATCACTTGTATTCACATATACAACGCTGACTGCAGCTGACTGCGATCAAATAGGCTAATTCTAACTGGTCCTCCGAAAGTCCAAGTTAACATGGCGGCCTTCAATTTGTCCCACACGATTTGCCCTATGCGCGTTCCAGTTAGTATAGAAGTCAGTGAGGTAACCCAGCAAAGCTGTTGTCTTCTTGAGGTATCGGAGCTGGACCAGACGATGTAGAGCGAATTCGCATCGCAGCCAATCTCCAGGTGAAGTCCCCTGTCGGTACAGTACCTGATTATCTCTCCAGGTTCCTCCAGGGGTGTTGGTTCTACGGATTCGTAGGGGAGGTTAGCCGAAAACACACCCAAATCGATAAACCCACCCTTAGGCCATCTCGGTTTGATCGATGCTGTTGCCAGGTCTGCTGCAGAGCCAACACCAGATGTATCTCTTCGTCCACTTTCAGCACTTCGATCTTGGCGTCTGTCTTTGTCAGCGAGTTTGTGAGTTGGGTCTTAGTTTCCCCGATCAGTGTCACGGTTTAACGCGAGCCGGGCACCGTTGGCCGATTGCTATTCTACATCCTGGCCTTGGGTTCGCGTGCGTGGGGTCTTCCGTGGCCGTTCTTGCATTCGCCACCTGAAGTCACGTTCCGTTGGTGCTTATGATGGAATCAGTCCGACACCACCGCCTTTGGTTGGCAGCAGTTGGATACCGGCGCTGCTGCGGGGACTTTCTTTTTCGTGGGTTCGCTGCAATAAAACCAACCTGATATTCTCGCTTCCTTTCACCCTTCTTACTCCCTTGTTACATATCATATCGGCAATATGCTCGGTAGCTCAGTATCGCGGAGAGGGAAGGGGTAATTTTTGGAGAGAGAGAGACACTCTAAAACCACACGCTACTTAACAAAAGAAGTAAAATAGAATCTTATATTTCACAATAGCGGTGATACAAAAACCAAAAGTCGCTCGTCGCGATTCTAAAAATGAACAAAAAGTTCTCTCTCTCTCTCTCTCTCTCTCTCTCTCTCTCTCTCTCTCTCTCTCTCTCCCTCTCCCTCTCTCTCTCTCTCTCTCTCGTCTCTCTCTCTCTCTCTCTC